>NC_066538.1:14570988-14694466 GCF_024679095.1 Eriocheir sinensis
CAGACACAGACATACTAACACAGACAGAAACAGAAAGAAAAAAACTTGAAAAATGGATTAAAAGAGTGAGAGAAAGCAGAAAAGGAAAGCAAGATAGAGAGACAGACAGACACAGACAGAAAAGAAAAAGAAACGAAGTAAAAAAAGGAAGGAAAGAAAAAACGAGGAAACAAAAACAGATAGAGACAGGCAGACAGGCCAACTCCCCTCTCTCTCTCTCTCTCTCTCACATAGACACAGACAGACAAAAAAAAAAAAAGAAACAGTCATAAAGTACATTAACAAATTCACATCCCCAGCTATTCCGGCCTCCGTACCTTCGTTCTCCTCCACTAAATCTGATTAAATTGTGAGATCAAAGAGAGAGAGAGAGAGAGAGAGAGAGAGAGAGAGAGAGAGAGAGAGAGAGAGAGAGAGAGAGAGAGAGAGAGAGAGAGAGAGAGAGAGAGAGAGAGAGAGAGAGAGAGAAGGGGGGATGTAAAGAGCAGTAGAAGAAGGTCAAAGAGTACAAAAAGGGGAATGGGAGGGAGGGAGGAAGAGGCAAAGGGAAGGAAAAAGAGGGACAAAAAGTACAGAGAAAGGGAATGGAAGGGAGGAAGGGAGATGAGGTTTAGAGGAGGAGGAAAAAAATAGGGACAAAGAGTACAGAAAGAAGGAAAGAGGAAGGGAGGGAGGAGGAGGTAAAGATGGGGGACAAAGTACAGAGAGAGGGAAGAGGAAAGGAATGGGAGGGAGCAAGGAGGAGGAAAAGAGGGTCAGAGTACAGAGAAAAGAGGAAAGAAATGATAAAAGGAAAAGAAATTAGGGAAAGAGAGTAGAGAGGGGAGGGAGGACAGTACCCACCTCAAGTCTGTCCTTCGCCTCCTGCCCTGTCAACACCCCGCGACGCACGTTCTCCAGGACCAGACGCACCTCCTCGCGGCCCATCCTGACTGAGGGACGGATATATGTTGTTGTTATATCTACTACTACTACCACTACTACTACTACTACTACTACTGCTATAAGAAGCGTTAGCGAGATCGTTTTGTGTGTTATTCTAAACAGTACGGGGTATAAATCATTCCCTGCATTATATTACCTCCTAAATATGTTGCTATTTTTACTCACAAAGGGATATAAAGCATTCTTAGCGTTATATTATTCCATGAAGCTGAAGAATGGGATAGTTACATATGTCTGTCTGTCTGTTTGTCTGTCTGTCACGTAGTTTGTCTGTTCAGTGTCCGGTGTAAGCATTGAAACAGGGAGGATTGTTACCTAAGACTTGTGCTCCAAAAAAGAGAGAGAGAGAGAGAGAGAGAGAGAGAGTGTGTGTGTGTGTGTGTGTGTGTGTGTGTGTGAGTGAGAGTGAGAGTGAGAGTGAGAGTGAGAGTGAGAGAGAGATAGTAGTAGTAGTAGTAGTAGCTGTTGTAGTAGTAGTAGTAGTAGTAGCTGTTGTAATAGTAGTAGTTCGCTTCTCTTCCATCTACATCTATCATTTAGATTCATGTTAGCACAGAGGTCGTTTATTTTTCAGTTAGTCATACGGACAATCAATGAACCCGCCAGTCAGTCTGTCAGTCAGCCAGTCAGGTAGATTATTGGTGAGTTAGGGAGCTTATATCAAATACTCTCTCTCTCTCTCTCTCTCTCTCTCTCTCTCTCTCTCTCTCTCTCTCTCTCTCTCTCCACTTTCCTCCTACGTTATTCCATTGTTTCCTTATTCTCTCCCTTGCTTCCTTTTCCCCCTCCTCCTTTCCCTTCTTTCTTATTCTTTTCCTCTAATCCCTTTTCCTTTATTCTTATTCTTTATCTCCCTTCATTTCTTTAATCTTCCACTATTTTTTTTCCTTTCCCCACTTTTTCCTCACCTATCTACCCCCCCACCTCTTCCCCCCTCTATCCTCCCTCCCCATCACTCTCCCCTTCTGTCCCTTCCCCTACTAATGTCTCCCTCTCGCGTCTCTTTCCCGTACTTTATTTTACCGTCTACTTTTCTTTACCCATACTTTATTTTACTGTCTATTTTTTGTCTCCCGTTTCTCCTCTTCATCCTCATTGTTCTCCATCTCTCTCCTTTCCCATGTTTTCCGTCCTCTTGTTTTTTTGCAGTCCCTCCTGTTCTCTCTGTATTCCCTTGTATTCTGTCTGTTATCCAGTTTTCCCTGTCTCCCGTTTTCCCTTCTCTGTACTTTCCTGTCTTCCATCTTCTTCCCCTTCTTATTTCGCCCTATGCTCCCTCCTATCTCATTTCCTTTTTTTCCCTCTCCTCTTTTCTCCTCTCCCTTTCCCATTCCTCGCCTTTCCCTTTCCTCATGTCCCAATTCCCCCTTCCTTCCCTCTCATCCCTTCTATCTCATTCCCATTCCTTTCTTCCTATTCTCATCTCATCTGCCCATTCCCTTCTCCTATCCTCCCCTCTTCTTATGTTCCCCTTATCTTTCCTCTTCCTCATGTCCCCCCATTCTTCGTCTCTCCCCGTCCTTGTGTCCCCCGTCCCCCGTCTCCCCGTCCTTCTGTCCCCCGTGCCCCGTCTCTTTCACTTACCTGAGAGGCGCGTGAGTGGCTGCTCGAGGCGCCGCAGGACTCCCTTCACGATGGACGAGATGGCCGAGAGGGTGGCAAGGTCCTCGGCACCCAGCTCTGAGGGCGGACGAGTAGTGGGTTTCTCTCTCTCTCTCTCTCTCTCTCTCTCTCTCTCTCTCTCTCTCTCTCTCTCTCTCCTCTCTTTCTCATTCTGATGCACAATTCCTCCTCTTCCTGCTTCCTCTCCCTCTCATCCTGTTCTTATTGCATCCAAACGTGTGTCTTACTATTTATTCTTACGTTTATGATCGCCCTTTCGTTTTGTCTATCTCTCTTTCCGCTTTCTTTTATTGGTTCTCTTTCTCTTTCTGATGCACGCTTCCTCCTTTTACCGCTTCCTCTTCCTCTTATCCTGTTTTTGTTGCATCCAACCGTGTGTCTTTCTATTATTTTTTGCGTTCATGGTTGCTCCTTCGTTTAATCTATCTCTCTTTCCTCTTCCTCTTCTCTCGTTCATGTTTCTATATCTTCCTCTATCTCTTCTACCTGTGTTGCTATCTGCCTATCTGTCTGTCTAACGCCTTATCTAACACCTTAATTAGTTTTCAGTTTTTTTCTTACCTCTTTGAACCTACACTTTCGTTTTTTTTAGGGATTTTTTTTCTTCCTCTTCCTCCTCTCTCTGCGTTCCGTTTGACCTACCTGTCTTTTTCTACCTGTCTATTTGTCTCTTTATAGCTAACAGTTTCATTAGTTTTATCTTTCTTCTTAACCCTTTCCCTACACACTCGTTTTTTTTTTTTCTTTTTAATATTCTTCCTTTTCCTCTCCCTGCGTCCTTCCTGCACTGTTTGTTTTCCTACTTGTCTACCTGTTTCCCCCTATCTAACAGCCTCATTAACTTTCTTTTCCTTCTTAACCCTTTCATTGTATACTTTCTTTTTTTAATCTTTTTACTCTCCCTGTTTCTGTCTTCCTTCTGTACCTCTACCTGTCTTTATACCTCTCTGTCTGTCTCCTTATATATTTAACAATGTAATTAGTTTTCTGTTTCTTCTTAACCCTTTCACCATTCACTTTCCTTTTTTAACCTTCTTCCTCTCCGTTTCTGTCTCTTTCCTGTACTATTACCTGTCTTTCTACCTGTCTACATGTCTCTTTATATTTAACAATGTAATTAGTTTTCTGTTTCTTCTTAACCCTTTCACCTTTCACTTTCGTTGTTGTTTTTTATTTTCTTCCTCTCCCTGTTTCTGCTTCCCACCTGTACTACCTGTATTTCTTACCTGTTTACCTGTCTATATTTAGCACTGTAATTAGTTTTCTGTTTCTTCTTAACCCTTTCACCATGCACTTTCGGGTTTTTTTTTTCTTCCTCTTCGTTTCTGTCTCTTTCCTGTAGTACCTGTCATTCTACCTGTCTATATGTCTCCTTTTATCTAACTCTGTAATTAGTTTTCGGTTTCTTCTTAACCCTTTCAACAATACTCTCTAGCTTTTTTTGATGTTATTTTTCCTCTACTTGTCTCTCTTGGCTTGTGATGTTTTTTTTTTGTGTGTGTAATTAGTTTTTCTTAGTGTTTTTTTTTCTTAACCCTTTGATTATGTACTTTCGTTTGATGTTTTCTTGTTGTTTTTTATCTCCTTTCTCTTCTCTCTCTCTCTCTCTCTCTCTCTCTCCACTCTCTCTCTCTCTCTCTAAATCTCTCTCTCTCTCTCTCTCTCTCTCTCTCTCTCTCTCTCTCTCTCTCTCTCTCTCTCTCTCTCTCTCTCTCTCTCTCTCTCTCCCACATTTCTTTCACTCTAAATTCTCTTATCATTGTATCTATGCCTCTCTACTTAGCTTCCCCATTTTCCTTTCCATTTTTAGTATTTTCTTTCTTTTCCATCTTCTTTTCTCTCCCCCTCTCTCTCTTTCAGTATCCCTTCTTCCTGTCCTTCTTTCTAATTTCTCTGATTATTGTATTTATTCCTCTCTAGTTAGCTTTCCTCTTTTTTCTTTCCATTTTTAGTATATTCTTTCTTTTTCATCTTTTTTTCTCTCCCCTCTCTCTCTTTCAGCATCCCTCCTATCTGTCTATCTATCTATCTATCTATCATTGTATCTATTTATGTCTAGTAAGTTTTCCCATTCTCCTTTTTCATTCATATTCTATTCTCTCGTTTTTTTACCTTCTTTTCTCTCGTTTTTTTACCTTCTTTTCTCTCGTTTTTTTACCTTCTTTTCTCTCTCTCCTTCTCCCTCTTCCATCATCTCTCCTACCTGGCTTTCAATCTGGTTCTATTAGTATTGTATCTATATCTCTTTGCTTATTTTTTTTTTTTCATTTTCCCTTTTCCATTTATTAACCTATTATGTCGATTTTGTCTTTTTTTTTCTTTCTCTCCCCCTCCTTCCACTATCTCTCCTACCTGACTTTCAATCCGGTTCTGGTTTTTTTTTTTTTTATGTATATTTCCGTATTTTTTTCTTTTACTGTTTTTTTTTCTTTGTCTACTTTTTCTTCTTATTTATCTACCTTTCCTTCTTCCATTATACTTGTTCTTGCCTCCCTGTTACGCTCTTTCACTCTGGTCCTGTTCATATTGCATCTAACATCATTTTTTTATCTATTTTTTATCTTCATGGTTTCAGTTTATTTCTCTCCGTCAATACCTCTTCTACTCGTCTTTGCCTCTCTTTCATTCTTACCCTGTTCATATTGCATCTATTCTCATTTTTTTTTTTTTTTATCCAATTATACCTTCGTGACTACACTTTCGTTTTATCTATCTCTTTCCCTCTTCCTTTCTCGTCTTTCGTGCTGTCTCTCTCCTGCCTGTCTTTCACTTTGATTATATTCTGACTCTATCTTGTTCTGTCACACTAGTTTAACGTTCTATTTAATCTTTAGCACGTATACTTTCGTTATATTTATCTAAGGAAACCTGACTGATCACATTTTTTTTCTTCTATGCATTTCCTAAGTACTTTTATATATATCCTCACTTTCATGTCGGGTTTTTTTTTTTTTTACTTTACTTTTATCAACATATTTATCTCTATGGACACTAACGCAGATAAGATGGAAGAGAGGAGCTGTCTATGGGGTGTTTTGTTGCTTTATCAGAGAAAGGAATTATGTTTTATTCTTGAAGGGATGTTACGATCGAGCAGCACTATTAGAAGGTGTGATAACAGGCCCTTCTTCATCCTTATCCTTCCCTTCCTCCTACCCTTTAATATTGCTACTACTATTATTCATGCCAACGCTAGTATTCCCTTTATCATTCATATCAACATTACTTTATCATCGTTATCATGCTAGTGAGTATAATTAACTCTTTCAGCATTACTCTCAGCATTATTATCCATATCATCATTACTATCATCTCGACACACACATCATTATCAGACTTACGCATTATCCCTGTCAATATTCCTTCCCGTTTTCCCCCTTTCAGTCCCTCGCGCCCTATTCCCCCTGTCATCATTATTCCTATCAACATTATCAATTCTTCAACACAAATATCCTTAATTAAAAGCGTCATGCATTGTCCCTGTCAGCATCCTTCCCCTTGTCTCTCTTTCCCCTCCCCTTCTATGGACTCACCCCGCAGGTCCCTGGAGAAGAGAGTCTTGAGCGTGGAGACGTGCAACTGCATCAGGACGTGGTGGGTGGGGACGAGTGTGTCCTGGAGCTGCCTGCTGAGGGCGGTGAGGCCGACCACGTCGTTGGGGGTGAGGCCCTTCAGCTGGGTGCCCACCTTGGCCCCCACCGCGGCCACCTGGGGAGGGCAAGGATGAGTGTGGATGAGTTTTATCCCCTGTGTTCTGAAATCTTGTATTGTTAGTTGCTTTGTTTGTATTTCACGAAGTTTATATCATATATTGTGATCTTTGACTGTGTATGTGTGTGGGGAGGAGCGTGGACAATAACTGGACATAGTGTCTACTGGGGGTGGTGGTGGTGGTGGACAGAGCGTCGCGTGATAATGGTGGTGGCGGGACAAGTGTGGCAGGCACCTGAGCGGCAGAAGCGGTGTGGGTGCAGGCTCGGCCGCTGCAGCTCCAAGGGGCGTGAGGGTCCAGGGGATCGGTGGGCAGGAGGGCGGCGCCGCAGGCCGGGCAGCGCGGGGAGCCTAGGAAGGTACCCAGCTCGGTGGGGTCGCGGCATCGTGTACAGGTGCACGTGAACTGCTTGGAGAGCCGCAGGTGATCCTGGCGCAGGATCGTGGCCCACTGGGGGTCCGTGTAGCTGGTGGTGACCACATCCCCCGCGGCCACCCGCGCCACGACCCGCACCACCACCACGCCCTCGCCCGTGAACCACTGCTGGGTGTTGGGGCGGCAGTCGTGGGTGAGCAGCGAGGCGGCGGGGAAGAGACCCACCACGCGCGAGCCCGAGGCCAGCGGCACCTCGAACCCGTTGGTGTCCCAGACGGCACACACGCGGTGCACGGAGGCGGGGTCACTGGTCACCCCGAGGCGCCCCACCGCCGCCTCCACCACCCGCCGTTGGTTGGCGGCGTAGCGAGCCGACGAGGGGGACACGTGCCCCTGCAGCGCCGTCACCAGGCCCGCCACGGCAGGGCTGCTCCGCACGGCCAGCAGTGTCGTCACAGCCGGCACCAGCCGATACTGCCGCAGCACCTCCAGCCGCCGCTGCTGCTCGGCGGTCATGGCCGCCTGTTGCAGCAGCTCCCTTGCCTGGGCCCGCTGCTCCTCGGGCAGCGCCGCCAACCGTACCTCCTCCTCGGGGCGCGGCGCGGGCTGTCCCAGGCCCAGCCTCCCCAGCACGGCGCACTCCTCGGCGTGCGCCGCTGCGCCGCACTCCGGCCCACACAGGAAAAACCCGCAGGCAGGGCAGGTGTAGGTGATGGCTCGCCTGAAGCAGGTGAGGCACGAGGGCGGCGACCTCTCCCTCAGCGACAGCAGCAGCGGCGGCTCCACCAGCAGCACCTCGCCCGCCGCTATGTCCCGCGCCGCCACCAAGTGTCGCCCAAGCTCCTCACTCTGCACCACCCGCATGGGCGGTGCCGCAGGGCCCGTCACGCCACCTCCTTCCTCCCTCCACTGTCGGGTGCGCTCCAGCAGCTCCTCATGACTCAGGCTGAGGTCAGCACACCAGGGCGGCGCTGCCTCGGGCCCCAGCCAGGCGGGGTTGTGGGCCAACAGCCCTCGCAGGCGCTCCTCCAACACTCCCGCCCCGGCCTCTAACTCCCCCTCACCGGCCATGACCTGCGGGCAGCCTGACCCCTGCCGGGGACACCTTGGCCTCTGCACGGGTCACAGCTCACATCTCTACACAAACAACACAAAGGAGGGCCAGTCAGGCAGGGCAGGTAGGGGCGTGGCACTGCACGCTGTACACTTCTTGTGGCACCTCACTGCTGCCGTCCTCGGCGCGGCCACCACCTGCAGAACACCGCACAGAAGGCGTCAGTCCACGGCCACGTCGTGCCTGCAAGCACCAGCGGGCGTGTGGGCGTGGACGGCTGACGGGCGAGCACTGCGGCCGGGCACTAACACACTGCTGCTCGCCACACTATTTTGGGAGCCGCCCGTCGCACGTGCCCTTCCTCCCGCTCTCCCTTTAAACTTCCTGCCTCCCTCTGTCTCTTCCGGCCTGTGTCACACAGTTTTTAGCTCGTAATGGCCGGAAGCACTCACATTCCAGAGGGAGGACTAAAAACACGCAGCCACAGATGTTCCCAGGCAGAGCGCGGGACAGATATGTGTGTCGGCTGGAGGGCTGCAAAGGCGGAAAGGTGACACGGCTCAGGGCGGCACGTGGAGGAGGTAGTGCGGTACTGATTGATGTAGCTACTCAATTATGATTTTCACGTATATCTAATTCTCTCATCCTTTCATATCTTCCATGTTCATATCAGGGCTGTGATTACATAACATATGTATTATATATAACATATATACTATATACAACCAGAACTGTATTTGCATCGTCTCTCCTGCTTAATCCATCTATTACGCATCCACTCCCCTCATCGCCCACGCAAGGCAAGGTAACCATCGCGTCACCACCGTCAGAACTGGTACAAGGCAGAAAATAGGTCAGCCAGGACACTCATTGTTATTTAACGTGGTGCGGAGTCCCAGTATTCACAGGCTTGCCCTGCATTACACACATCTACACACGTGTCTCTCGCCTATGCCTAGTCCATTACAAGGCCAAGAAAAAGTCCATGGGGTGTTGTTAGCCCGCGTCTTTCCTCCCGTACGCAGCCAGCCCCGCCCCGCGTTATTATGTCATTCCGCTTAATCCGCCAAGCTGCTGCAAGTCAAGCCTACCAACCACCCAGCCTCTGCTGCTCATACCTACTGCTACCTGCGCTTAGAATATTCACATAGAGTTTTAACGGTAATACAAAGTGCTCGCTGAGGCTTACCGTGATTGTTTGAACTGTATAGATAGCAAAAAATTTAATTGGGCTGGTTTGGGCTAGTTTTGCGTCGCCGCGAGAACGAAACCCGCGACCACAACAGAATAATCGCATAGTTTTAACGCCAATACAGAATGCTTAGCTACTAACGTCCATATTCTTAAACGTGTCGAGCTCCCATTGCGTCTATTCTTCAAGGCCACAGATAAGATAATAATTAACCGGTTTTTCATGGATCCTTTAATTCTCGATCCTTTAATTCAAGATCCAGAAATCCAGCAACTTCTCCAAGAGGCTTTTGAAACGGGCAAACTGAGGTTATAATATGGTTAAAAAATACGGACCCAATACTTGCCATGATTTCCTGAACTAAATAAGCGAATAAAAATGCAAGTTGGGCTGGTTTGGGTTAGTTCTGCAGCACCGCGAAATCGGAACCCGCGACCACAACCAAGCCCTATTTTTAAACCCGTATGCCACAACACAGAATATCCCTCTAGAGTTTATAAATTGTCATATATGTCCTTTACCAACCTTCAAACCTCCCGAAAACCTATCACCTATCCTAAATTAATTGCAAAAAATAGGCAAGTTGGGCTGGTTGGGCTATTTTCCGGCGGCGCGAAATCGGAACCCGCAACCACAATACAAAATATCCCTCTTGAGTTTACGGTAGAATTTTAAGGATAATATACAATGCTCACTGAGGCTCATTATGACTGTTTACTGAGGATTACCAGGGTTGTTAGAACTAGATAGCAAAAAAAGTACTTTGGGCTGGTTTGGGCTACATTTCCTGGGCCGTATAGAAACGAAACCCGTATCTACAACACAAAATATCCCTCTAGAGTTTATAAATTGTCATATATGTCCTTTGCTAACCTTCAAACCTCCCGAAAACTTATCACCTCTCCTAAATTTATTGCAAAAAAAAGGCAAGCTGGGCTGGTTTGGGCTAGTTTTGCGGCGCCACAAGCACGGAACCCGCGACCACAACACAGCTGCCTCTTGTCAGTGGTGAGGCGAGGCGGGGCGAGTTGCGTCGATGCGCTCTGATTTACGTCCCCTGCCCTGCTCACGCCCTCCCCTGCCCTGGCCCTTCACTGGAGGCTGCCACAGGGCCACCCACACGAGAGGGAGCGCCGCCCCCCTTTACAAACCCCCCTGCGAGCACCCCCGGGTCTGAGTGACAGGTGAGCCAGGTAACGGGTTTTTTGACTGGCCACACTCGCCTTGTCCGCTTTAAGCCCTCCCCGGCGTCCCCTCGGGCGTGGGGAGGCTGAGGGGCGGCCAGGCGGCGTGGGGAGGCAATAGTGTCCGTCTGAGCCCTCGGCGCCGTGACTCATTCCTGCCGCGAATAATCCAGGTGAGGCGGGAGTGATCGGGCGCGGCACCCCCTCCCCCGCCCCCTGCCCTGGTGGTGCCCCTGGGGTGGGTGTCTGGCCCTCAGGGTTAGGTGTTTGTTAGAAAGCCCAGTGCAGGAAGCCCCTGACGAGGTCTTTTGTTTTTCCAAGGGTCACTTCCTGGTTCATGGTGTTGTCCTCATTCTTGACAGCACTCACAGAAAATTCTCCTCCTCATCCTGCGTGGCAGGTAACACCAGGGCTGTTTATCCAGAATAACACCCAACTCACTGTGGTGGTTGACACTTACTTCTGATTGCTTTTATGTGTTATTCAACACTGATAACCATTTCTGATATATGAGCAGCTATTAAACATTGGTAGGTTATCACTACCAGAATTATCTATGATTTTAGTGGCAGTAGACTACTATCCTTGGTGGCACTTCAAATGCCTATATTTTAGTGGCTGGGAAAATTGAAGGGAAGTCACTTAAATCAGAGGTGAGTTACCTGCTGAGCTCCATATCTCCTACCTCAGGCTAAGACAAATAGAATTGGCCAATACTACTCATGCACTTAGTTTAGAGTTCCGGAACATAGGGAGAGGTGTTGGTTGGGGTAACGTCACTGACGTCTGTTGGGCTCCAAGGGCTGCTTTGTGGTTACAGGACTGGACCAGGCATTTTCAGTTTGCTCTTGGCATTTTTCTTTAAAAATATGTTTCTCAAGATAAGAGAATAACTTTAGTTGGAACACAGGTCTGAAGGTGTGCTTTCGTCACTGGCTGGTATCAAATAGAGAGCACTGGCAATTTTGAACTCACCAAATTAAGTGTTGGCAGGTCAGCTAAGGTTCAACAGACGATTGAAACCCTCTTCACTGCACTTCTAATCCTACTGTGGTATTGAATTACCACCTGTTCCCTAGCTCATGATTGAACATCACCAAATCAATGATCATGATAATATACAATATATACAAACTGGAATAGGTGCCGCTTTAGCGTGCGGTCTACCTGTTCATTTACACTTTAGCGTGCTGTCTACCGCCATATTCACAATTCAGCGTGCAGTCTGCCTAAACTACAGGAACCTTATATTGCAGGATGATGACCTGGACCTGTCTCCAGAGGCCTCAGCTTATGTTGTCTTATCACCTGAGTGCTCCTGACTGGTCTGTATAAAAGGACAATCAATAAACACCCGCATCACTACCCTCCTTGCATTGATGCCGATAGCACTGGTATAACTCATTCTGTTAACTGCAGTGCTGTTAAAAGATTTCTACAGGTGTCGCTTTGACAAGATCACACACATCGATGTGGTAGTGTCATGCAAGAGAGTGAAAGTATGACAGGTTGGAAATTTTGGCTTGTACGCTGTCTCCGAAGGGATGCCAGACTTTGCAGTCTGTTCATCAAGGAAACCCATTACATAGCTTAGACTGTGGTCAGGTCATTACTCATGTCAGGAACACTCAGGTAACAATACATCAGATGAGGTCTTGGGAGACCGGTCAGGTCATTGTGTAGCACCGACTACAGATACTGGGGTAGACTACATATACTGCAGTAGACCTCACGCTAAAGTAGCACCCTGGAATATTATCCACACAGCGATACTTGAGGTTTTGTTAGTTTAGGTGAATGCAGTGTGGGTTTGGTGATGGCCTGCTCCACATCCTGAATTGGCTGCAATATTGGATATGTATTGCAAAATGTTGGCTGTGGTTTGTGGTCTGTAGGAAAAGGTGTTGTACGTATCTAGATAATTTGACAAATATTTTTTTAGTCCTTGAAAGTTTACATTTGTTACTCATACTGTAGTTTCCTCATTTATTTCATAATAAGTTAGATATTAAATCAGGGATAAAGTATTCTCAAAGGTGAATATTCTGAGAACTGAGTTTGCTTAGTAAATTAAATCCAACAGGGGAAAATTATTCATTTTGACTTGCTGCTGGAGGTATGCTGTGTACCCACCCACTGCTGAAGCCTCATAGAAGCTAACCTTTTCAGTGTCAGTTATTAACTTCCTCGGACACTGCTTCCATATTATTTACAACTTACTAGGCAAAAATCCATCACAGTCCTTTCCAGCACATATCAGGATAATAAGATAGACTAGATGTATCAGTAATCTAACCTGGCAGCCGTGTCCTAGGGATGTCCTTTATTCAACACAGACGGCACTGACTCTACCTTCTGTGCGTCCTCAAAACACTTACAGGTGAGATAGGCAGTTGGTTATGTAGCAAGAAAGTAACACTCTTGATCTTCCCCACAGCAGCAGTCCCTGCACAAATTGCTGGGTTGGGACATGAGCAGCTAGACATTTGGTGCCCTAAGTGCCCCAGCCAGCACCATGGAGGGGTCCAAGGACCCTACATCACCCCGGCCCACCCCATCCCCCAGGGCAACACAGGTATGGGAGCATGGCATCTCAGTTCTATCATGATTAGGACACTGATTTACCAGAATATTTTGGGTACCTACCATTTTACTTTTTTTATATATATATATTGGAAGACATAAAATTATCAAAACTTAGGACATGATGACAATGAATAATAGCAGAGCTTCTCTAGTTGTAACACATTCATTTGGTTGCTGCTTCAGACCTCACCTTTATTTGCTTTACCTTGTCAGCTACTGGACGGCCCTGACAGCAACATGAGTCCACGGGGGAAAAGCAACAGCCCCAGCCCCGGCCCCGCCCCGGACAGCCAGCCCAGCAGCTTGGCCTACTCCGGGGACAATGAGGAGGTGGGTGGCAACACTGCATTCCCTGTCAGTGCTCTGGTGGACTGTCATCACAAGTGTAGCTTCACTTTTTCTACCTATACTACTGTTTCCTTTTCCATTTATAGCTTTGATGTGGTGCCAGGCCCAGATCGTTGCCATTGTTTATCTCCTTTGGCTTATAATTTAGTCATAGTTTTTGTTCTCTATTTTTTTAATATCTTTGTGTGGCCATTAGTGCCAGTAATGTTTTCTTGAAGGGCTGTGATGCTTGGTTGAAGCCCATTAGTGGTGCAGGAGAATTGTATGAGCAGTTCAAGGAGCTTTACCTTTGTTTGTTCTCTTTCCTTTGACTCCCCTTGTCATGCTTAGTATGAGCAATTAGTTAATGAGAACAAGATAACCACACCAGACCATATCATTGTGTATTTTTTGAAGGTGGGAATAGTAGTGAACCACATTAATTAGCTTGTCAGTGTTGTGTAGTTATTTATTAATGGAGTTAAGAGTGAGCCACATCATTAAACCCCAAGTTGCATTCTCACCCTCAGGAGTACCTTCGGGCCACTTGGCAGCGGCTTGGGGTGGGCCATGATGGGTACTTGTCCCTGGAGGAACTGGCAACGGTCTGTCATGCAATTGGCATGGAAAAGGTGGCCAATGAGGTGAGTCTTCTGTGTCTGTGTCCTTTCCTTTTTCAAATCTCATCTTCCATTTCCTCCTTTGTGTTAATATTTTACTGACATGGAGTCTTCTAACTTTTTCACATTTTGACTTTCATATAATGGGAGTGTATGGACAGGAAGAAGTGGAGACACTGCCTTAGCCATGCCCTCAGAGGGGATTCTTAAAGGGAACTGGATAACAAAGCATTTTATGTAGTTAGAATTAGTATGATTTTTTAAGGCAGATAAAAAGTTCTCCAAATGAAAAGTTTATTGACTGCCTCATTAACACTCTTTTTAGTTTACTGTCCCTTCCATCTGTTTCAGGTTTATCTCACTGCTCACTAAAACTTGGGCCTCCTAGTGTTTTTTATGTATTTTCTTTTTATTTGAGGTTTTCTTCTTTCACCCACTGAGGTCCTTACTTTCAGCCTCCACCTTGCATTACAGGAGGAAGAGGAGGTTCTCACTCCCTTTGAGTGTTGGTTGTTGTGTCTCATCTTGTTCCAGGTACATGGCGTTGTTGTGTCTCGTCTGCAGTGTTCTTGCTTGTAGCATCAGGTTGAATTATTGTCAGCTGATTCAAGCTGCTTTTGATCGACCAATTTGTAGGCTATGCAGCTGTTGAAAGTTTTCCATTTCTGTCCTTGGATTTTTCTTTGAGTCCTGCTAGAAGCACCTCCCTGGTGTAGTGGTTAGCACAGCTAGCAACGAAGCAGCACCCGAGTTTAAACCCCAGCCTGGGCAGTCACCACAGCCCACCCAGTTGTTTATCTTCCCTTTGTGGGTTGTTGATAAATGGGTCGCTAAGAAAACCTGGGGAAGTAATCTGTGGTAACCCAGGTTTCCATTGGTACCCATTTGCTGACAACCCTGAAAGGGAGGATAACTAGCTGGGTTCTAACCTACAACAGGATCAAGGGCCAATGAGACAGAGATGAGCACCTAGGCCATGTGCATATATAGCCAATGCCCCCAACTTTACCTTACCTGCTAAAATGTATTTATATTGGAAACACTTATGATAAGCATTACTTTGAATGCTCACCAAAGCATCTTTATGCTAGTTTAGGAAGAGAGACTGGTAGGGAATACAAAATCTCGTCTCTGTAATGGAACTAAGATATTGTTCAGCTAAACATATCATTGCTAGGAGCTGTAGTGGCTAGGAAGATGCTGTGTGGACTTCCACTGCCAGAAACTGTAGAGGCTAGGGTATTCACTTGGGTCTACTGCTGCTAGAACTGGCGGAAAATAATCTCGCTAGGGGCTGAAAAAAATGCACATCAGGACTTGTTACTATTGGAGAAGTCAGTAACCTTTGTGCATGCTGGTGCAGTCTCCTTGGAGCATTGATCTTCATGCACTCTGGACATCATCATTTATTAACTGTAACCTTTAGTTGACCTTACTGTCTTCCCCTTGAGTCTGACGGCAAAAGTGAAATTTGCACACACACACACACACACACATATATATACAGGTGATAAAGATTCCTGAAGATTCTGCATCCCCAAGAAAGTCATTGATGAATAAAATGCCTTAACCCAAATGTCATGTGTCAGAGGTATACACAAGAATTTATATAAGAATGAGTCAAAGTAGGAGACATGAGCCTCACTTAATCCTGTAAAAGTACTAGTAAATAAGAACACACACACACACATATGCACACAATACAAATAGGTAAGTACAATTATTCACATGCAGTGTCATATTATAGAAAGAGGAGGTAGGAAAGAGCCAGATGGGAGTATAGTATAACACAAGAGAGAGGTCCTTAGCGAAGCAAATACCTGGGAGTGAAATCAACAAGGTAACTGGATCATGATATATGTTGATGACAAATATTAAAAAGGCATTTAACCCGGTAGCAGCGACGGGCCAAATTTGTGGCTTTACCGTGTAGCAGTGACGGACCAAATTTGTGCCATGATATAAACCCCAAAAAATAGATGATACATAACTTATCACATATGCGTTGATATATATTATGCAATGGTTTGTGTGAGTGATGATTTTTTCTCATTTTTCTCACTTAGAGGGACCATTAAGAAACATGATCCCTGCTGCTACTGGGTTAACTACATGATGAGGTGCTAAAAATGTTGATAGCGTCTCTGATAAGATCTTGAATATGCAGTTGTGGTTAGAATTTAATAATGGCTGAGAAGAAAATTAAAAGGCATCTATGATCTTAGTAGTAAAATAAGAGGGTTGAGAATGATTAAGAAAAAGGAATTCCCTGTCCCACTGAGTGATGATTTTGGGGAGGTTCAGAGAAGCACACTACTGGTTGAGAGCATTCATTTTTCCTGTTTACATCCAAGTTATTTGCTGATCATTAGTGAGTTGCTCTCCATCCAAACATGAAGTGCAAGCTGCTAACCGTTGCTTGCGAGATTGACCACCAGGGCAACAAATACATGGCACTCCACACAACATGAGCATAAAACAGTCCAGTGTGATGCCAGCTTAACACTCTGCCATCGTCAGGCGCCACATCAACACACACAGTTATCACCACCACCACCAAACAACCCTATCACCACACCTTGTCATTACCACCTTACAACACCCATCGCCACCACCAAACAACCCTGTCACCACACCTTACACTTGTCATTACCACCTCACACCACCACTAAACAACCCTATCACCACACCATACTTGTCATTACCACCTCACACCACCCATCACCACCACCAAACAACCATCATACCACACCAAATACAGTCATTACCACCTCGCATCACTCATCAACATCACCACCAAGCAACCATTTCAACATACAATACAAACCACCACCCACACTATCTCTGCTCCCTCTAGCACACCTATCATCTCCCTCCCGTCAGGTGTTGGAGCAGCTGTTCAGTCGCCTGGATGTGGACGGGGACGGCAGGATCAGCTTTGAGGAGTTTGTGCACATGTTCCAGAACGGAGGTCCCAGCGGCAACACGTCCCTGGCCCTGGATGACTCCCTGACCCAAGTAAGTGTTGACGTGATTCTGGTTTGGATTGAATTAATAATATTTCAACATTTGGCAGAACAGACCATTGGCAGATTTTTAAAACATTGTAGTAGTATTTAGCAACAGTTATGTGGCTATTTTGGCTTTTTATTTCAATTTTTGGGACAGAGTTAGAAGTGTTGGGCTTTCACAGAGATGAGGTGACATATTACACTCATTCATAAAAAGTCCTATGAGAAAATGCCTTGAAAAATGGGTTAAAAATGACAAATAAGCCACATTATTGTTGAAGACTGATGCAGTTTGAAAAATCAGATACATGTATCAAGGCACTTCGCTAACTGAATCTGCCACACCCTTCCTCCTCCTCCCATTGCCCCAGTGAACATGGTATTACGGGGGCCATATCTGTGTCTTCTTGGACCTAATCTATGCCTACCTCTTTGAACTTTAACTTTGTCTACCTCTTTGACTCCATCTATGCCAACCTCATCTTGGACTCAGTCTATGCCTACCCCTTCATGGATCTTACCTTTAATCTTATCCAATCCTGCATTTCCTAATATCTACAAGGTAGCTATAGTATTAGGAACCTCATGTTCTTATACACACTTCATCTTGGTGTACATCTTTCCTCTCATTCCGTCACTTTCTCCTCCTCTAAGTGCTTTTCTGACAAACTTAATTACCGGTTTGTACCCATACACCTTCATAGGGTGAATGGTGCTCAGTAGTTTGTGGTCTTCCAAGATTAATGTTCACTTCTCCACCCTGCTCAGGACGTACCCGGTGGCACCCTTAGTCGGATGGGCTCAGCTGGCGAGGACCGAAGAGGCTTAGCGATGGCCGAGTCCAGCGTGTTCTCCGCCCTGGACCCTGACAACACTGGGTGAGTACAGACTTATGATCTTGTTTGTCTTTACCCCTGCCTGGACCAGGGGTGTGAAGTTGCAGTCAAGAGTCAACTACTTTTGGCTGGAGTCTGAGTCCGTAAAAATGTCTCCAACTCCAACTCCTTAACGTGGTCAGTTCTTGTGTGAAGTACTTGGGCGCACTGCTAGGCCAGTGTTGTGACTTTATGGGTAGTTCCCGCAAACTTGTGAGAGAAATTAGCTTGTACGGGAGCTCTTGTGGGAGGACATTTCAAGCTAGCAATCTGTGGGAAGTTTTTGTGGGGATATTGCTATAATGTTGAGTTTTTTTGTGTGTGTGATTATGTTATATATCAGGTAGGAGTTTTGGAGTTGAAGTCACAACTTTAAGATTTCTTAAGAGTCTGAGACAGTTTGTTTTATTTAACATACTATTTCTTGGTTAGGTATATTTGTTTCCTTTTCACATAATGATAAATGAGACCATTGAAAGTATTATGTTCACTTGTGTGGGGTGAAATCCAGTGATGAAGGTGTCTGAATGGCAAGTATGACAAGTGCTGTGGTAGATGGTGTGTTGTACCTATGCTGAGTGTTGAATAAGAAAGGAGAACACAAAGCAAGCATTACTACAGCACAGTATATTTGTACACAGTTAATATTGGAACAGTCTGTACAATTAAGAGGTAAATATCACAGTATTCATTGCTTCGTATTTGTGTCGGTGTTAGAGTTGGCTTTCGGCTCAGGCGTTTCATCGGTCACACCAGCCAGGGGGTCCAGGTCAGGGTTCACCTTGCTGTTGTGCTGCAAGGAAAGGGTGTCTGTGTCCTTCTCTCTTGCTGCATGCAGGCTCTTGAGGCGCTCCTCCTGCTTATGCTCGTACCACTCGTAGTGATATTTCCGCAGCTGGTCGTTGGTGGTGCCTGTGAGGCGGTGGTTAAATATGCAGGATGGATAAGTGTTGATGGGTTGAAGGAACCAAATTGATTGTGTTGTAATCGACTCAAATTCAGTGAAAGAAAAAATCAGAACTTAAAAGAGAATCCCAGTATGGAATGGGCAAGTTTAATGTTTTGGGAGAACATATTTAAGCATGTTGGGAACCATTAACATGTTGGGTTCAATATCTGTTTTGGACACTAAAGTACATGGAAAAAATGCATTGTTGTACATTATGCAATTATTCACCAATTTGCCAAAAATTTATATCAAAACAGCCATAATTGCATTACGAAATGATACACTAAAAAAGTAAGGTAGGTGGCACTGTCATGCTCTCACCTGATAGTGCAAGAAGTGCCAGGTTGACACAACCAGCGATTGTCCCCAGAGCGCCCCCCATCACTGCCCCAGCGATGGCAGGCTTGGGCCCATTCTTAAGCTTAAATATTGCACCTGTGATGGTGCCTCCCGCACTGTACCTGTAGTGGAACATCATTAGATGTGTTGCCATTTATATATGAGAGAGAAGAGGGAGAGAGGATGGGGTGGGGAGGCAGACCAGGGAGGACATGAGAAGCAAACAAACATATTATGACATATGGAAATGGTGGATAGGTCATACTAGCAGCACGAAAGAGACAGCCAAGGAAAGTGCTTACTCTATTACTGAAGATTTGCCGCGATAGGTCGCTATAGAGGAGGTGAAGAGCATAAAGGTACTGCAGAACAGGCCGAGCCGCCACCCCCAAATAAACGCTCCGCGCCCAAACCCGACGGTGACCTGAGGGATTGTGGAACTGTGAATTACCTGTGGCTGTTGAAATACAAGGTGTAAGATGTTTAGCTTCTGAGAACAGCAGATGGTAAATAGGTACTGTATAGTTTCTAATTAAAGTTATAGAGTATTAGGAGCCTTACAGAAATAATTACGGTATCATTGTATCAGTACCAATTGTGAAGATCATTAGAGACTATACATTAGAGGCTCACCTTATTTTGCAGCTCCTTCTGAGCCTCAAACACGTTCTGGAAGGCCGTCCCCTGGTTACGCTCCAGGAAGGTGAGGTAGCTCTCCCGTGAGTGTATCGTCCCGCCAATCAGCGTCCCCGTCAGCACCCCCATCAGCCCACTCTGCATCACCTGACACACACACATGCATTAACTGGCTTCAAATCATTTCATAAATACACACACACTATACATTACATGGTCCAAAAACTTTCACTGACAGCCCCTGCCCTTTGAATGATCACTATTCACTTCAACATGGCTCATAGATTTAGAAAATTATGCACAATCGCTCTGCCTTCATCTCACAATTTTTCCACCACTATAGTATCACATACTACTTTCACTATAGTTTTTGCCACTGCATTATGCATAGCATGCCTAGTAGTGATATTAAATAACTGAATATTTCCAAGTCAGCAGCCGCCATACTCATGTCCTCTGCCTCTGCACAGGGCAAGCCAAATCGAGCAGAATAGTCACAGCAGGGGTGACAAAGTGGGGTATTCCACAAATATGCTTATCTTACTGCAGAGGACACCTTTGTGCTATTTGAAATATGTTGTACACATTTGTGCACATACAATACACTGCATGTTGCTCTGCTGAGGATAATCACTCGTTTGTGATAGTCATTTTTCAAAAGTCTGGGGGGTATGTATATCAAAGGATATGTTCCCGATTATTCCATTTTAGCCATGGGCAGAGGTCCGGTTAGGTTAGGTTAGAAAATAGTTATGTCATGCCCCAAGATTTTTTATTTTCTCCTTTCTACTATTCCCTCGGACCCACACGTCCTCTCCGTGTATCGAAACACACGAGGAATTAATCAAGACAAGGAGAGGGTATTCGTCGGCTGCCTGGGATTGAACCCACGACTAGCGTGACAGGAGAGCCACTCCTTACCGAGTCGGCCAAAGAGGTACCCCACTGGCTGAGTGAGTTATAGGAGGCTCCTTCATCAGGCATAGTCGCCGCACTACACGGTTTTCCCCCCTATGCAGATTAATTTCTGTGTTGACAATGTCCCTTTGAGACATAACTCCACAATGTCCCTTTCAGACATACCTCCAATTCTCCTATTTTCTATTACCCTCGGAGAGCATGGGCCATCCTACCTGTTACCCCTTCGGGGAAACTCAACAGAATTGCAGGAGAGGATCCCACCACTGCCATGCCCCAAGATTTTTTATTTTCTCCTTTCTACTATTCTCTCGCTCCCACACGTCCTCCGCATGTATCGAAACACACGAGGAATTCGCCGGCTGCCTGGGATTGAACCCGCAACCAGCGTGACGGGAGAGCCACTCCTTACAGAGTTGGCCAAAGGGTACCCCACTGGCTAAGTGGGTTATGGGAGGCTCATTCATCAGGCATAGTCGCTGCACTACAGTTAGACCAGGTTAGGTTAGATTAGTTAAATTTGTTTATGAAAAACCCGAGAGATATGCTTCACACTACACTGTTGGTTGTTGTTACTGGAAGGAAGGCATACTTCTGGAATTATAACACTAAATTGCAGAACATATTAAGCAGTGACCAATAACCACTTGGCTGTGGGGACCTTTATCAGCCAAATGGCCTTCCATCTCACTGGCTGCAGTTTGATTCCTGGCCACGGCAGAGTGAGTAACCTAATGAAGATTCAGCTTTCCAGACTCGGTAATAAATAATAAATATAATGGGTTACCAGAAGCCGTGTGCCAAAGGATTAAAAAAAAATGTGATGACAGAGGCTTCAAAATACAGGACAGACATTTAAAAACTACCAAAAATATGATTATATAAGTTACAAGACAGGACAGTTATTGAAGAACGTAATAAGACCTGCTAAAACACGCCCACACCCCAACACATGTTACTATGCTACGTCTATACAAATACCAGACTTCGTTACCATGGAGAGCTCGGGGCTGAGGTTGCCATAGCCGTCATAGCTGAACATGAACTTGAGGCGCTGCATGCCCGTGAGCTCCCCCCTGTCGCTGAGGTGGCTGAGGGCCGTCCGGGTGTTGGGGTCCACCTTGTCGGGGCTCTCGAACAGCACGGGGAGGAGGCCCAACGTGGTGCCCCTGCCGCCCCCCGAGGCCAGGAAGGCGCGGTATAGTTTGCTGCACCGCTCCCCGCCCCGGCCTGCCATGTTGTTGACGTTGAGGCGCTGAGAGAATGGCGGCTTTGAAGGGCTGACTCAAGGGGTTCATTAGCATTGTTATTTTTGCTGTGACAGGGTAAAGAGCTGACTATAGGGCTTTATTCCTCTTTATTTTTATCATTCATGCTAATGTTATATTACTCTTATTTCATTTACTGTTGTGGGCGGTGGGAGAACGGCGGGGTTGAAGGAGTGACTCAAGGATTTATTCAGCATTAATTTTTCCTGTTATTTCCTTTATTGTCACTCGTATTGTTGTGGGAGGGTTGTGTGGTTCAAGATCTGGCTACAGGGTTTATTCATTATTATTGTTATTATTATTTTACTAGTCCTTTTATTGTTGTGGTGCTTAGGAACGACGGCTTTGAAGGGGTGACTCAAGGGTTTTATTAGCATTGTTATTTTTGCTGTTATTTATTTTATTGTCGTGATTATTGCTGTGGGAGAGTGGCGGGGTTCTAGGTCTGACTACAGGGTTTTATTATTCTCCATTTTCGTCATTCTTACTCTTATTATTATTACTATTGCCTCATTTATTGTTGGCGCTGAGAGAATGGCGGCTTGGAAGGAGTGACTCAAGGGGTTATTCAGCAGTTATTTTTGCTGTTATTTCTTTTATTATCGTTGTTGTGGCCGTGAGAGGGTGGCAAGGTGAAGATCTGACTATAGGGCTTTATACCTCTTTATATTTATCATTCATACTATTATTTTATTACTATAGTTTCATATATTCTTTTGGGCGCTGGGAGAATGGCGGGGTTGAAGGGGTGACTCAAGGATTTATTCAGCACTTATTTTTTCTGTTATTTCCTTTATTGTTGCTTTTGCTGTGGGATTATTGTGGGATTCAAGATGTGACTACAGGGGTTCATTATCATAATTATTTTTACTGTTGTTTCTTTCATTATCGTTGTTATTTCTGAGTGGCTGGATTTTAGGGCAGACTCAAGGGTTTTTCTTCATCCTTATTTTTTTTTACTATTCTGTTATTGTCCTTGTTGTTAGTGATGGAGGGCTGTGGAGTTCAAGATCTGACTACAGGGTTTTATTCCTCTTCATTTTCGTCATCCTTACTATTGTTGTTTTACTATTACCTACGTCATTTGCTGTGGGCGCTGAGAGAGTGGCGGGGTTGAAGGGCTGACTCAAGGGTTTTATTATCATCATTATTTTTGCTGTTATTCCATTTGTTGTTTTGTTATTGCTGAGAGAGAGAGAGAGAGAGAGAGAGAGAGAATGGCGTGGGTGACTACAGTTTTTTCTCTTTCATCTTCGTCATTTAAGTTTCAAGGGAGAGGCATTTGGTTAAGCTAGGTAATAGTCTTGGTACATTTTACTCTGTGCTGCCCTATATCTTACATCAAAATAAGTTCACCGTTATATTGTTGTGGAAATGATTTTAAAACGTCTGGCAAGCTTCATGAGGTTAATTCAGTGCCTCGAGTCGTGTGTTGGGCAAGATCTTGTCATGGATGGTGGCAGCATTGGTTTGGCACTCTCATGACCATAATACTGCTTTGAAATAGCTGCATCATCTGGTAGAATCAAGTGACTTTGTAGAATGTATAAAATTGGCGTTTATTAAAAAGACTTACATAAATACACGGTGGAACGAATGTGCAATTATTTTCTCTTTTACATAGTTGATTAAAGCTCACAGATACAAAACTTAAATTCGATGTCAAGTGTATGGTCGTCGACTCGTCATACTTAGCTAACATTACACCCTTGAAAATACTGCAGTGTCTTTGTATTGCTATGTATGATGGCAATTCATGTGCCCATACTCTCAGACACTTCAGGGCTCACACACCCACATGTTTTGAGGCTTTGGTAGAGGTTGTGAGTGTTTCCATGGGTAGTTTTATGAGCTTAGTGGTAATTTGACAAGGTTTTTGCACCGTGAACATTAAAACACTCGTAAGAACCCGACCAGTCTCCTCTATGAATTTTGGAAATAGTTGTGAAAACCAAATGTCTAAGAATATGGGGCTCAGCATCACATCCATGGCAGTGAATGAGGAATCACAGACATTCAGAAATTGTATTGTAAGGCAACACACACTGCAATATACATCAGGCTCCCTTGCATTGTCACCTCAATAGAGACACAACTCGTGGCATTTTCCAATCAAGGCACATCACTTCATGTTGTTCTCCACTATAAAACCACTGTAAAACTTGCCTGCGCCATAATGGGCTGGGGACGACCACCAGGCCCCACCAAAAAATCCTACCGGCACCATGGGTTAAACATGAGGAAAAAAATCCAGTAACAGTACTTCATGTCGTCCTGTCTCTCGGCACAGCACCTCATGTCCTTCTTCAGTCTATAGGCACAACACCTTGTCACTCTTCAGTCTAGGTACAGCACTTCATGTCATTCTCTGGTCTAAGTTCAACACTTCATGTCATTCACCAGTCTGCAGTTACAACACTTAATGCCCTTCCCCAATCTAGGCACCATGCAGGTCTCCAATCTAGATGCATCACTTCATGTCAGTCTCAGTCTAGACACACAGCACTTCATGTCATGGTTAGGCACAATTCACATCATTCTCTAGTCAAGGTACATTTCATGGCGTTCCCTAATGTAGGTGCAACACTTTATCATCCTTGGCTTCACCTCCTCCACCCAACCCCATGACACACACACACACGTCCAGTCTGCCCCATCATGAGACGAGGCACAGTAGGGGCTGACTAATGCATGGTTCAGGGGTTATTTGGAAGCCTCTAGGTTACTTTTTTCAAGCTTTTATTTACTGCAACCTAGATTTATTTTCATTATCCTTATGATCCATTTGCAAGCCTCATGACTTTACTAATGGTAATGCCTCTTGGTATCTGGTGTTCATCTACTAATTTGTGAAGAAGGGACATGTTGTTGTTGTTGTTACTGTTCCTCTTGGTCATCTTTGCTCCTCTCGGTTAGCTCCTCCATGATGCCTGATTCCTGGAGGTGTTGTTATTGTCCCTCAGGGTCATTGTTGTTCCTCTTGGTTAACTCCTCCACGACGCATTGTTCCTGGATGTGCCGAGGTTGTCCTTGTCTGGGTGGAGGAAGGCGTAGTAGCCAATGAGGCAGCAGATGCCCACCAGCCACAGCACCTCCACGCTGAACACCATCACGGCACGGAACCACACAGAGAGGTGCGGCTCCATCTGGTAAAGGGAGAGCATAAAAAGATAAAGAAGAAATCAAGATGAGAAAAAATGCAATGGGACAGAAAAAAATTGTAACGAAATAAAATACAATAAAGAGAAAGATCGATGCTGCTTTCCTCACCAGATGGAGATTATGAGAAGAAAGAAAAAATGATGCTGAAGGATTGATAACACAAAGGGTCAGAGAAGAAATTGATAATAAGCAAAATGAAATAGAGAAAGATGGACACTCATTTCCGCACCAGATGGAGATAAAAAAGAAGGAAAGAATGGTGCCAAAGGAGAGATATCAGATGGGGACAAAAAATAAATTACGTAATATTGAGTGAAACAATGTACAGAGAGATGGAAACACTTGACTCATTTCCCGTCCAGCACCACAAGGAAAAATAAGGATGTTAACTGGAAAGAAGAAAGGAAGAATGATGCCATAGGAGAGATAGCATGAAAGGATAGAAGAAATTATATGATATTAACCAAAACAAAATGTACAGAAAAAGAAACACTTGACTCACAGCCCGACCAACCCCATAAGCAAAAATAAGGAAGTTAAGCAAAAAGAAGAAGAATTAACTTTCCTCGCCTTGATACACCCAACTGAGAAGGCACGAAGGGACAAACAAAGAAGAAATCACATAACATTAAATCCAACAAAATAGAAAGAAAGAGAAAAAACACTCGACTTGTCTCACCTCGACACACCAGACGGAGATCATGACGGTGTTCTCGATGAGGCAGAAGGCGTAGAAGAAGGCCATGCGTCGGCGCGAGGGTGTGTCCTTCACGTTGATGTAGGAGAACACGTGCACCACCCCCATCACGCAGTTGTACAAGAACTCCAGGACGGGCTGACGCTGGCCCTCGCTATCGCCCCCACAGAAGTTTGTCCCCTGCGCAAAAAAAGAAAGAAAGCAGTGAATGGTAAAGAAATCGTAAGCAGTGAACGATGCAAAAAAAAAATACAAAAGGGTGAATGCAGAGAAAAAAAGGCAGTGATTGGTACAGAAATTGAAAGCAGTGAAGTGAAAAAAAAAGGAATGAATGCAGAGAGAAAGTAAGCAGTGAATGGTATAGAAGTCGAAAACAATGAACAGTGGAAAAAGAACACAGAAAGGAGTGAATGCAGAGAAAAAGTAAGCAGTGAATGGTACAGAAATCAAAAGTAATGAACAGTGAAAAAAGAACACAGAAAGGAGTGAATGCAGAGAAAAAGTAAGCAGTGAATGGTACAGAAATCAAAAGTAATGAACAGTGAAAAAAGAACATAGAAAGGAGTGATTGCAGAGAATAAAGAAGGCAGTGAATGGTGCAAAAGATAGAAAGAAATGAAGGTGAAAAAATAGAAAAGAAGTGAATATTGAAAAAAAAATGAGTGAATGATGCAAAACAAACTAGTGAATGGATCTTCCCACATCAAGCTTATTTGTTTTAAGAGAATGGGAATAAGTTTGATCTAAATTCTGACTACTCAAAACTGAAATTGTAAAGAAGTTATAAAGGGAAAATAGAGACAAGGAAACTTAGACAACCTTCCTTCATCTGCATTTCCTCCTTTCTATGAGTCGATCGCATTCAAGAGGAGAGCATCAAAACACCTGTCCAACCTTAAACCCTAAATCACCTTACCTGTGCGTGTATCCAGGCTACCATGATGAGCCAGTGGGCAGCCAGGACACAGGCGGTCACAATAGGGAAGGGCATGTGCACTGTGCCGTCCTCCCTCATATGTACCGTTAGGGCCCACCGCACCCCCTCCGGCGCCTGGGGAGGAAGAGATGGGGGTGAGGTGTATAATAGGGAGAGATGAGTGTCAGGGAGGAGAGGTGCAGATGTTTAATAGATTAGGTAAGTGCTGGGGAAGGGAGGTGCAAATGTTTAGTAGGTTAGGTAAGGAAGGGAGGGAGTAGTTGGGGACTTAGGGTTGGGGTGCTTGTAGGAGTTGGAGAGGAGTAGATGGGGAAGGGAGGAGCTATATGTACTGAGGGAAGGAAGGAAGAAATTTAGGGTAGGGGAGAGAAGGGTAGAAATAAAGGAAGGGAATTGCAGTGTTTCGGGAGAAGGAAAGTGGAAGGGAGGAAGTGGTTGGGGACTTGGGGTGCTTGTAGGAGTTGGGGAGGAGTGGGTGGGTAAGGGAGGAGCTGAATGTACTGAGGGAAGGAAGGAAGGAAGTTAGGGTATGGTAGAGAAGGGTAGAAATAAAGGAAGGGAATTGCAATGTTTGGGGAGAAGGAAAGTGGAAGGGAGGTGCAAATGCTTAGTCAGTTTGGTAAGGAAGGGAGGGAGTGGTTTGGGGTTGGGGAGGAGTAGATGGGGAAGGGAGAAGCTACATGTACTGAGAGAAGGGAGGAAGAAAGGGTGGAAGTTAGGTTGTACTGGTTAAGGGAAGGAAGGAAGGAAAGGAGAGAGGGAGTTTGGGTGCTTGGGAAGAAGGCATAGAGTTGTTGAGGTGTCTGAAGGAAAGGGGAAGGGATGGGATGGTGAAGGGGATAGAAATATTGCAAAGGAAAGAAGGAAGAATGAAAAGTTGTGAAAGTTCTGTAATAGGAAAAAAATATCACATAGTCTACCTTTAAAATGAGGGCGATAAGGGAAGGAGATGAGATGAGACGGGACAAGAAACAGGAACTCAGAAAAAGACTCCACTCTCACGTACGTATATAGCCGCAAAGGACCCAATGGCCATCACACGCGAGGCCACTATAGCTGCGCGCCACATGAGACAGGTGAAGGAGGCGCAGCAGGAGAGCTTGTCCTTGCCCGGCACTGATCTTCGTAGCTCGTCCTGGTAGGTGACGAGGGACCAGGAGATGGCGGCCACTCCCAACATGATCTTCCACACCTGTACGGCCGTGGCTGGAAGGGAGGGAGGGAGGGGATGTTAGAGGAGTGGAAGATGGTGGAGAGGTGGGGGTGAGATGCAGGGAAGAAGGAAAGTAGGGAGACATGGAATGGAAAGAAGAAAATTGAAGCGTCAGATGAAGAAGAGGATGAAGAAAAGAAGTAGTTAGATTAATGAAGGAGGAAGAAGAGGTACAGAAGTAAGGAAAGAAAGAAGTATGGTGATGAGCTACAGAAAGAGGAAGGCAAGAATGAAGGGAACTGTTAGATGAAGAGAAGAGAGGAACAGAGGGTACAGAAGGAAGGAAAGAAGGAAGCATGATGATGAGCTACAGAAAGAGGAAGGCAAGAAAGAAGGAAGAAGGGAAGAAAGAGCTGTTTGATGAAGAGAAGAGAGGAACAGAGGAAGAAGAAGGAAGCAATATGTCAGTTGAAGATAAGATCATGAGCTATAGGAGGAAGAGAGCAAGAACAAAAGGGGAGAGGAAAAATACGTCATGCTATGTTCAACGAGGAGGTTCAGGAGAGAGGGGGGAAGAGACATCTCATATAAGGTATAGGAGGGAGATGGCAAGGAAAGGAAGGGAGAAGAAAGAGATATGTCAGATGTTAGGTGAAAGGAGGGAGAGAAGAGGTGGATTTAGTCGCAGTAGAGATGGAAGAAGAGATTAGAAATAGGAAAAAGGAAGGAAGAAGGGAAGGACAGGGGTTTGAGGCGTAGGATATACTCACTGTACGGGGAGTCCTTGAGCGTCCCTGTGATGAGCTCTGGCCGGCGGTAGAGGAGGAAGACCTGGAAGATGAGCTGTGGGGCGTCCTGCAGGAAGCTGTGCATCATGTCCAGCATTGCAGAGTCCCGCGAGATGACCTGGCGGAGGGAGGAAGGTGACATGAGAGTGGATGCTTAGGAGGGAAAGGAGGGAGGGAGAGTAGTAGGAAGGAGGAAGGGAGGGAGAATAGTAGGAAGAAAAGGAGGGAGAAAGAGTAGAAGGAAGAAAAGGAGGGAGGGAGAATAAGAAGAAAAAGGAGGAAGAGAGAATAGTGGTAAAGAAAGGAGAGAAAAAAGATTATCGAAGGGAGGATTTAAAAGAAGAAGAAAGGTCACACGAGGGAGGGAGAATGCTTAGGAGAGGGAAGGAGGGAGAAAGATAACCTGAGGGAAAATAATTTATGATGCCGGCAGGCTTTCTTGGTGGGGCCTGGTGGTCGGCCCCAGGCTGTTATGCATGGCGCAGGCAAGCGTTTATAGTGACGCCATCTTGCTTGCCCTGTGCTGCCCCCCGGAGCTCATCTTTGAGCCTCTCTTTAGAGAGAAAATCTATAAGTCCGGGTTGATAGATAGTCTTCAGGCGGTGATTGAAAAATCCCAACTGTGGCAGCGGGGATGCGGCGCCGGTACGCTAACCACTCAGCCACCACCCTTTATAGGGAGAAAAGGCAAGGGGAAAGAGAGGACCAGGAAAGGGAAGTGAGAAGAAAGGAAGGACGAGCTAAGAGTAAAAGGGAGGAAGGATTAAATATTAACAAAGGGAAAAAATAGGGCAGAGGAAAGAATGACTCGTTAAAAGGAAAGACAAATGGAAGAGAAGGATGACTTGCCGTGGGAGGAGGAGGGAGGAAGTGGCGTGTAGAGGGACCAAAGAGATGGGAGGTACAAAGGGGCTGAGGAGTGTTTTATGATGCTAAGTGCTTTTTGTCGCTGTCTGCTTGTTTCTGTTTTGCCCTTCCTCGAGTTGCCTCCTTTACTGTTTTTTGTTTGTTTGTTTGTTTCATACAGTAAAGGAGGCAGCTCAAGGGTAATAAACAAAAACAACAACAAAAAAGCCTACTAGGCGCTGTTCCAACAAAAGAAAACAGAATGAGATATAATTCTGTTGAGGGGAGTAAGAAAGGCCTTCGTTACTGTCTACATCACCCTGTCTGTCTATCTGTCTGTCTTTCTATGTTCCTGTATCTGTTTGTCTGTCCCTAGCTACTAGTCACTCTTTCAATCTGCTGTCTATCTATCTATCTTTCTGTTTGTGTCTGTCTATCTATCTGTATTCATGTCTACCTGTCTCTCTAGTTATGAGTCTTTCTTTTAATACTATATAACTGCCTATCTATCTCTGTCAGTCTGTCTTCCTATCTATGTATCTATCTGTCTATTTCTACTTACCTGTTTATATTCCATTCTATCTGTTTGTCTGTCTTTAGGTATGAGTTTCCATCTACCCTCTTTTTTTCTTTTTTTCTTTTTTTTTTTTTTTTAGGTATGAGTTTGTCTACCCATCTTTTTCTGTCTTTCTGTGTGCCTGCCTGCCTGCCTGTCTATCTATTCTCCATCTGTCTGTCTGTCTGTTCACATACTATCTATTCTCTGTCTATCTATCTATCTATCTGTCTGTCTGTTCACGTACCATCTGCAGCACGGCATACACCTCCCCCCTGGGCGTCCTCCTGAGTATAGAGCTGCTCCCTCGCATCCCCATCTCCAGGTGCTTCCTCTCCTGTTGCATTTTGACCCCGTATTGTAGGATGTCCATGTACCTGTAGTGAGGGAGGGTCGTGTTAGTACCAGGTGAAGAGGTGGAGGGATTGTGTTAGTGGGTGAGGTGGTGGGTGGGTGGTTGTGTTAGTACCAGGTGAAGAGGTGGAGGGGTTGTGTTAGTGGGTGAGGTGGTGGGTGGGTGGGTCGCATTAGTACAAGGTTAAGAGGTGGAGGGATTGTGTTAGTGAGTGAGGTGGTGGGTGGGTGGGTCGTGTTAGTACCAGGTGGAGAGGTGGAGGGGTTGTGTTAGTGGGTGGGGTGGTGGGTGCATGGGTGGGTCATGTTAGTACTAAGTGGAGAGGTGAAGGGGTTGTGTTAGTTGGTTAGGTGGTGGGTGGGTCATGTTAGTAGGCAGCCTAACACACCACTCCGATACATTACCATAACATTATTTTCTTCCGCTTACCCTCACACACAACACAACGCAACACCCTCTCCTCCTCTCATACAATACAGGATCTCCCTCACCCCTCACACACAACACATGACCCCCCCCCCCCTCCAAAAGAAGACAGCACCCCCCCCCCCCTTACACATATCATATAACCCTTCCTCCACAAAACAACCCTTCCCTTACACACAACACAGCACCCTTTCCTCCTCTCACACAATACAGCAACCCCTTCACCCCTCACACGTACAACACATAACCCTCCCCCCCAAAAAAAATAAACAGCACATCACAACACCCTCTCCTTCCTCGTACAGACAACAACCTCCCTTACATACAATACAACGCCCTTTCCTCCTCCCACACAATACAACAACCCCCTCACACACACTACACACAACACATAACCCTCCCCTCAAAAACATAAACAGCATCCCCCCTTACGCACATCACAATAACACCCTTTCCCCCCTCATACACACACCATCCTCCCCTCACACACACACACAATCACCCCCATCCCTCCCCCTTCCCCCAAAAAACACCACCTCCTTACACACAACACAGAACAACACAGCGCCACTCACCTGACCAGCGGGCCCAGCAGTAACAGGTGCATCAGAACGCGTTGCACGGTGCCCACTTTACCAACCTTGTGTAGAACGCTGTACTCGCCTAGGCACTGCTTGTTCTGAGAGTACCACAGGAGGCTGCCCGCACGCCACATAGAGGGGGAGATATAGATAGAATGATAGGGGGAGGGAGATCAACAAAGCATCATGGTATATATAAGCATGGTATTTAGTGTCATGGTATGTAGTTTAAGTGATTGTGTAGCAGGGAAGAGGGGAAAGAGTATGTATGTTGGGTTTTGTTTTACAGTAAAGGAAGCAGCTCAAGGGCAAAAAAAGAGTAATAATGAGAAGAAATAAAGCCCGCTAAACACTGCCCTATATAAAAACGAGTTCAGAAGAGTGGCCAAGAGAGGTCAATGTATGTATGCTTATTCAAATTTCCCTTACTTTGCTGTCGTATTTTTGCTCCTATTCACTGCCCTGAGAATGCCACACCAGGACTATGGCAGCACAATACAAGTAGATAGACATAGTTAAATAGATAGATAGATAGATATGAACCGTGGCATTACAAAATATATGAGAGAGAGAGAGAGAGAGTGTCATAATGTCTTCCTGTTCATATCTTACCTGCAAACGTTGATCACCACCATGGGGACGAGGATGATGCACAGCGTTATAATGAACCACGTGACCGGCTCAGACCACGCCTCGTCCTGCTGGGCCTGCGGGGTAGTAGAGGATGTGGTGGTGGCAGTAGGCAAGTGATGGGTGTGATGATGAAAAGATGGTAATAGGGATTGTCTGGTGATCAAAATTCAATGTACGGTAACGTATGGACAGCAGGATTCAAAGTGTGCCGATCTGTCTGTGTTCGTTCCGGTGTCTGTGTCCGTTTGTCGTTCGTCTGTTGCGGTTTGTGTGTATACGTACCTACCACACCTCAGTGATGCCAGGGATGGAGTGAATACCAGACCTGTGTATTCGAATACACTGAATTGGGTTGATTCGAATACGAATACTTCTTGAAAGTACTCAAGAATACATTTATGAATACTTTTCATGAAAAAATACCTTCTTGACGTAACTGGGTACAGCACTGTTCTAAAGTTATGCAACAGTAAAATGAGCTCATGAACCTGTACTATACACGGCCATTACACGTCCGCCCAGGAGGTTAGAGTTGTAAGGAACAGCGGCTGTTATATCTGATAATAAATTTTGAAGTATTCGTCAGCTTATTCGCAGAATACGAATACGAATGAGAATACTTCTATTTTATAAATAATCATTCGAATACGACTGTACCCAAATACGGTATTCAAATGCATTCGAATACGAATACCGAATGCAAATAATTCATTCCTGCTGCACACCTGTTTGTCTGTATGTAATGCCTGTTTGTGTCCGTATATTTGCTGTTTGTGGCAAGAATTTCGGTCTTCGTTTATGAGTCTACCTGTCAGTCTCCGTGTGCACCTTTCTCTTAGCCCTAGTTTGCTGTCTGTGTCTACCTGTCAGTCTCCGTGTGCACCTGTCCCCCGTTCCGCCTCACCTGCCGCCACAGCATGTAGGCCAGCAGCCCGTCCGACACGATATCCATGACGAAGAGCACCATGTTCACGACCACCCCGACGGCGCCCGCCACCCCGAAGGAGGCGCGCGCGTGGGGGGGCGGCTCCCTCAGCGACATCTGGAGGAGCGGACAGAGTGGGGTTACACACACGCACACACACACACACACACAAAAAAAAAAAAAAAGTAAATAAGTAAATAAAATTAAAGAATTAAAGGATGTCACAAACTTGACTGTCATAAAACACATAATTACACACACACACACACACACACACACATTAAGGGGCTATTACTAACTTTACTCACAAAAAACGTAATTACACACACACACACACACACACACACACACACACACACACACACACACACACGAAAAACACGTTACCTCTATTTACCCTTTTCCTACTTCAAATTTCGTCATGAGAGAGAGAGAGAGAGAGAGAGAGAGAGAGAGAGAGAGAGAGAGAGAGAGTCGTCACCGCCCTCAGGTAATTACAGGTTGATTGCTCGCTGTATCACCTTATCAACACCTTGCCTCACCTGACCGCCACCAGCAACACCCTCACCTGTCCTGCTAATTAGCCAACAGATGTAGCAACGCGGCCCCGAACTTTAATAATAAACAAACAATATAAACAAGCAAATAAACAAGAAATAAATGAATAAATAATCGTGTAACTTCAACGCGACGCGGAACTTTAATATTAAGCAAGTAAACAAAATATAAACAAACAAGTAAACACAAAAAAAAGAATGAAAAAAGAATCGTGTAATTTTAACGCAGCGCCGAACTTGAATAAATAAATAAAAAATAAAAAAAAAATCGTATTTATGGGCTAATGTTATATACTTACTTTCTCTATTTTAGTTTAGCTTCATTTTCAGTTTTTTCATTCAAGCTAAGATTTTGTAGGCGACTGAACTGCAGCTCTTCTTTATATCGTTTCTTTATCTCTCTTGTATTGCAAATTTACTTCAAACTCGTATAATCGTCTTTCCTCCAATATTTCCAAGTACATTTATCTATCGTTCATTTTTATTCGTCTATCGTATCTGTGTTATCTCCTTTTCACCTTCATCCCTTGTCCTTCTGTCTTTCCTTCATTATTTCCAAGTATATGTATCTATCTCGTTCATTTTTATTCGTTTATCGCATCTCTGTTATCTCCTTTTTCCACCTTCATCCCTTGTCCTTCTGTCTTTCTTGCATTATTTCCAAGTATATGTATCTATCTTGTTCATTTTTATTCGTTTATCGTATCTCTGTTATCTCCTTTATCCCTTGTCCTCTGCACTCTTCATTCCATGCATCACCGAGTCACCCCACTATGCGGTACATGGCTCACAACAACACGCACGCACACAGTCACACGCCCTTCTTGCTCTCTTCTTTCCTGTTCGACGTGCGGCTACTCGGCTCACAACACAAGGCACCCACCGTATGACTCGCTTTCTCGACCGCGGTTTCTGGGATGGACGGAAGGAGAACAGGGGGTGGAATTTGGGTGTTTGGGTGAAGATGTTTTTATTGATGAGTGTTAGGAGGAGGAGGAGAGGGTGGTGGTGGACGGGAGGGGCGTGAGAAGCTTAAGATGTTTGTTTTGTATGTTTACCTTCCTCACCTGTTGAATCAATGCACACCTGAGTGAATGTTTGTTTTGGTGTTTGTTTCACACACACACACACACACACACACACACACACACACACACACACACACACACGGGCAGCAGTGGTTGTGGTGTGTAAGCAGACTGGTTCGTGGTTTAGGTGACGCGGTGAAGTGCAAACATGGGGCGTGGCTATGGTGGTAGTATCGTGGCTGTGGCGTGTGGTGGGGGCTCGTAGTGGTGTGGTGGGGCCGAGTGGAGGGGTAGAGAGGGCATGTGGTGGTGGTGTTGAGGGTGAGAGAGACAGGGAGGGAAACACACGGACACACACACCCGTCACCTCCAGAGTTCCGTAACACACTGACGCCACAAGACCCACAACAACCAGTCACCGCGTCCCTTACCTACCTGTCTTGTCCCCCTCCCCCTCCTCCTCCCCCTCCCCCTCCCTCACCATCTTCCTTGACCCCTCCCTCCCTCACCTTGAGTGGACGCGGGCACGTTCTTTGAGAGGAGGAGGAGGAGGAGAGAAGGAAAAAATAAAGGTGTAAGGTTATGATGCATGTATGAAGCACGTTAGTGTTATTGTTTTCTTGCTATTACTACAACTACTACTACTACTACTACTACTACTACTACTACTACTACTACTACTACTACTACTACTACCACCACCACCACCGTTATCATCATTATCATCACTTCGATCATCATTAATTTATAACCATCCATCAATTTCGTCACTAATTAGACCCACCTTGCATCACCTTGAGAACTAACCAGGCGAAGGGGTGACAAAAACATCGCCCGGAGTAACCCAACAAGCCAAACAAATAGATTACGAGATAGGAAACAGGTGGCGATAGAAGCTTGTTATTTCGTTATTGTCGCGGTGTGGCTTCGGGGACGGGAGGAAGGGGGGATCGCAACATTATAGTGGTCGGGTGTTAGTTGTGCCTCCTGATCCACACGTTTCTGAACCACGCATAGTAAAGTGATTTAATTGGTATTTCCTCAAGTTATTCCTCTTCATGTTTTCCTACTACATTTTTTTTTCATTGTGACTGGTAGAGAGTTTAAGGTCAACGTACTGACAGTCTGAGATGCTTTACTAATGCCATGATTGCTTATTTGTAACCTTGTCATTAAAGAAAATATCAAAAGTTGACTCGATAAAGGAGAGATTCCTATTGTTTTGATGCGCAGTGGCTAAGGAGTTCAGTTTGCCTCATGATTCGTATACTTCCTTGACATCCCTAAACACACACGATATTAAAAGGAAGCGATAAGTTGAGTAGATAAAGGAGATTGCTATTGTTTTGATGCGCAGTGGCTAAGGAGTTATATTTGCCTAATGATTCGTATACTTCCTTGACATCCCTAAACACACACGATATTAAAAAGAAGCGATAAGTTGAGTAGATAAAGGAGATTGCTATTGTTTTGATGCGCAGTGGCTAAGGAGTTCGTATACTTCCTTGACATCCCTAAACACACACGATATTAAAAAGAAGCGCTAAGTTGAGTAGGTAAAGGAGATTGCTATTGTTTTGATGCGCAGGACATCCCTAAACACACGATATAAAAAGAATATTGTTTTGATGCGCAGTGGCTAAGGAGTTCGTATACTTCCTTGAAATCCCTAAACACACACGATAATAAAAAAAAGCGATAAGTTGAGTAGATAAAGGAGATTGCTATTGTTTTGATGCGCTGTGGAGAGTAGCGGACTTTTTTTTGTACCTTTTTTGTTGCCCTTGAACCGTATCCTTTGATGTAAAAAAAAAAAATCCTTGACATCCCTAAACACACGATATAAAAAAAAGAAGCGATAAATTGAGTAGATACAGGAGAGATTGTTATTGTTTTGATGCGCTGTGGCTAAGGTGTTGTGTTTACCTAATGATTCACAGCTGTTGACCCCTCACACTCACACACGATAGAACAGGAGGCGATAAGTTGAGGAGATAAAGGGGACAGAATTATTGTTTTGACGTGGTGTGGTCAAGGTGTTGTGTTTGCCGAATGATTCACACCTTTGACCCACACACCCACACACGATAGAAAAGGAGGCGATGTTAAATAGATAAAAGAGGTATTGTTCGGGTTTGTGGGTGACTGCGGCGTTATGTTTTAGCTGATAGATGTGTGTGTGTGTGTGTGTGTGTGTGTGTGTGTGTGTGTGTGTGTGTGTGTGTGTGTGTGTGTGTGTTTATTTACAGATTCACGCTTCCACCCACGCCAGATAGAAGTTGAAGTGATAAGCGAAATAGATTAGAGATGTTTAGTGTTCTCTAGAGGATAAATGAAGATTGATTTAACTGTTTTGATTAACTTGATCTGGTCTACGTATCATTGAAAGAGAAAGTTTGAGTAGAATAAATGTAAAATACACGATGAAAATAATAATAATAATATAATGGGTGTAACAAAAATCAAACACTTACTAAAAAAAATGGAATAAACAAAAACAGTAATTCCCAAAGATGGATAAAACGACAATAATGTGAACATGGGCAAACATATATTGAATGGCAAGCAACACAAATAACGATGACAAGCCACAAGCAACACAGGAACAAATGAAGGCAAAAATAATGACAAGCAACACAACGAAGACAATATGATGACAAGCAACACAGGAACAAATGAAGACAAATACAATAACAAGCAACGCAAATATTGATGAGAAATCCAGCACTTTTTTGTACCCTTCTAATCACTGAGCACATGATTCACAAAGATAGAAGATATACAGACTTGAGGAAAATAAGTAAAAGTATACATATTAAGAGAAAGCGATACGGAGAGAGATGAAGAGAAACGATAAGAAGAGAAATATTAAATGAAAGTATAAATGATCCCGCTCTTCATATTTAACACGAAAAAAGAATAAATTAAAAGAATAAACACGAATATTAAAGGAAGGTGGAAATTAGCTTACACTTCATATCCAACCAAATCAAAAATAAGAAAAAAATAGAACACAAGAATTCGCCAGTAAAAGAAAAGAAAAAAAATAAATAAATAAGAGTCCGCCTTTCACATTTTCATTTGTAATAATAATAATAATAATAATAATAATAATAATAATAACTAATGAAAGGTTACAGACGAGAAAGAAACAATGAAGGGAAATCAGACAACTTTTCTGCGTATGCAATCAAGAGAGAGAGAGAGAGAGAGAGAGAGAGAGAGAGAGAGAGAGAGAGAGAGAGAGAGAGAAACGAGACAGCGTAAACATAGATCAAAGGAAAGCATTAATTAACCCGCCCTTCATACCCAAACCCTGAACACACACACACACACACACACACACACACACACACACACACACACCAAAAAGAAAAAAAAAAAGTATACCTGTCACTCTCTAAGATAATGTGTGCCAGTGAGTCGGCGCCGCTCTCAGGTGTGTCAGGTAGAGCCGATTAGACAAGCCGCCGCCCGCACATTCACGCGCACACACGCGGTTTTATTAGTTGCAGTGAAGAGTAAGTTAAGGACACACACGTACATACCCGACTTCGCATGAGGGGTGTGGGATCTCCGACGTCCATGGTGAAGGGAGGAAGGAGTAGAAGAAATAGAAGAAGAAAAGGAAGAAGGAAAACAGATAGACAAAGATTTAACAAGACATCAAGAGACTAGAAGACAACAAAAAAAATCAAGGATATAAAAGGACTGAAAGAAGAAAGAAGGAATAAGATGATGAAGAAAATGAAGAAGAAGAAAGAGGAGGAATAAGCAAAAGAGGAAAAATGTAAAGAAGGTAATGAGAAAGAAGGAAATAAGATAAAGAGGAAGAAGAAGAAAAACAAGAATGGGGAGGAGGAGGAGGAGGAAAAATACAAAAGAGAAAGAAAGTAAAGTATATAAAAAGGAAGAAGGAAGAAGACAAACAGACAAGGAAGGATTTAAGAATACTACAAGAGACCAGAAAAAAAAAATACACAAGAATATGAAATGTCTACACTAGCCTAGAAGAAAAGAAAAAAAAGAAAAATGAAAAGAGAAAGATAAGAAAGAGGAAGAAAGAAATCCAAAGAGTAAAGTAGGGAAAAGGTCGAAGGAGAAAGCGGAGATGTGGGGGAGATATGAGATAGAAAGGGAGATAAGAGGGCAGTAATAGCGGCGTGTAGCGCTATGGGAAGAAGGAGAAGGAAGAAGAGGGAGGTAAAAAGAAGGAGAAGAAGAGGGAGGGAAAAATAAGGAGGAGGAGGGGGAAGCAAACGTTAGTGGTGGTGGTGATGAGGAAAAAAAGAAGACGAAAGAGAAGAGGCAGCAGGAAAATGGTAAAGAAAAGAAGAACGAGAAGTGGCAAAGAATAGTGTTAGAGGTAGTGTTGGGAGGGACGAAGAAGAGGCAAAAGAAACGTGGGAGACAAAAAAAAAAAAAAAAAAAGAGAAGAGGAAGATGATGGAGATTAATAGAAAGAAGTGAAGATTTGCAGGCACCAGCAGTCGAAATGTAGTAATAGTAGTAGTAGTAGTAGTAGTAGTAGTAGTAGTAGTAGTAGTAATAGTAGCGTCAGCAGTACTCCGCCGCCTGTAGAGCATCGAAGTCAGCTTGTAGGTCAGTATAAGCGAGTTGGATTCCCTTGCTGACGATCCTTGTGTCTTGTATTGGAGGAGGAAATAGTTGACCCCCCTCTTGCTGCTTGGGGGGGGGGGGGGACTGAGGGGCTGTTGTTGTTGTTGTTGATGGTGGTGGTTGTGATGGTGGGTTTTTTTTCTAATTTACGAGATGGCTTTATTAATTTTATTTCACCGTTCTTTTCATTGTGTCATTTTATCTTATGTTACTTTGTGTTATCGTTGTTATTTTCCACGTGTTGCATTCTTCGGCTCAGGTAGGTATGGTTAATTAATTACTTCTCACAGGTGGTATTCTGTTATTGTTTTCCACTTTCACCTCTCCTCTCTTTTATCACCTGCTCTCTCTTCTCCATCATCTATTATTCTTGTTCTCCGGCCAATAACCTTCTGGGAGTTGCATACATTTCGTCTCATTCACTCGTCATTTCACACGTCTTTATTTTGTATCGTTTTGTTGCTGTTTATTTGGTATTCCTTTTTGATTTCACATGATTTGTTTTTCTACCCCATCACCTGGTATTCATGTTTTCTCTTTTATCTTCGTTTTCTGGATTTCTTACGTGCTTTGTCTCAGGTATATTCGCTTTCCGCAGGTGTTCATTGCTTTAGTGTTCTCTAATTTCACCTGTTCTCTTTCTCTTCACCTGCAAGTCATTTCTTTTTCTTTTTTTCGTTTTATCGTATGCTGGAGACCTCACGCTTCTTGTCTCAGATATATATTCGCTTTCCGCAGGTGTTCATTGCTTTATTGTTCTCTAATTTCACCTGTTCTCTCAGTTTCTTCACCTGCAATTCATATATTATCGTTTTATCGTATTCAGGTAAATCACACGTACCTTGTCTCATGTATATATTCACTTCTTTCACAGGTGTTCATTTTGTATTGTTCTCTAATTTCACCTATTTTCTTTGTCTCTAGGTCTCTTATTCCACTTGTTTTCTCTTTCTCTTCACCTGCAAGTAATGTTTTTTTTAGTTCCTCGTTTTCTAAAGTCACACGTGCTTTGTTTCAGGTATATATTCACTAATCACACAGAGTGTTCATCTTTTATTGTTCTCTAATTTCACTTGTTCTCTTTTTCTCTTCACCTGTATTTCATGTTTTCCCGCCTTTCGTCATTTTCTAACACCATATCGTTCATATACTTCAATTAACCTCAAAATCACACTATACAATTAGAAGCATGAGCCTTTCCTTATTATCAAACCGTTCGTATGCTTTAGTTAACCCCAACGGTACTCTACAGTCACACATATGAGCCTTTTTCATTATCAAATCGCTCATATACTTTAGTTAACCCCAAAAGACGCTATACAATCAGCTTTAGAATCTTTCCTCACTATCTTCCTTTACTTGAGCCTTTTTTCATCATCAAATCGCTCATAAACTTTACTTAACCCCAAAAGACACTGTACAATCAGCTTTCGAATCTTTCCTCACGATCTTCCTTTACCCTTTCTTTCCCAACTCGAGTCTCATCAATACTTCCAAAACTCCGTCCAAGATGTTATTCTGTGCGTGTTTGTAACTGACCACATGAGCCAACGGTTACCAAGGTCTGACTCTGACATTCTGAAACACGGCACGGATACCCTAACCGCTCTCCTTCTCCACCTCCTCTTCCTTTCTTCCCGGCGAATGTATGCATCACTTTCTTCATCCACTCGTGTGTTGGCTTGGTTGCTGCCCCGTTAACAATATCTCTTCATGTTGTTTTATCAATGCGGGTTCCTGTCATACTAAAGTCTTCCAAATATGTCATGGCCGGTCTGGCGTAGGCTCCCGCGGGTCCTTTCCTCCCCTCTGTTCTGCCACACAGTCCCAACACCTATCTCTTCCTCTCATATGTAAGCTATAGGTAACATATGAGAGGAAAAAATAGGTGTTGGGACTGTGTGGCAGAGCAGAGGGGAGAAATGGACCCGCGGGAGCCAACGCCAAAACGGACTCGACAATTTGGTTTAAACTTATCAATCTCCCATCACGACCATTTTCTAAGACCACAGAGAAGATTGACCCGGGTTTTAATGGGTGACTTTTCCCGTTCAAGGTGTAGAAATCGGGTAAAACTATCACTAGTCTCACAAAACAGTCCATGAACATCCCAGGAATTTCGAGAGGCTTTTCAAACGGGCGCCCTTCTGTCTCTCTCGGCATATGACCACAGATGTTGCGCCGACTAAACGAAACTTTCCAAACTTCAAACGTGTGTATACTGAGGTGCCGATACATCTAGGAATACTGGCTTACATAGATTCATCACTGCTGTATTTCCAGGTTCGACACTTTCCTAACAAACTCCAATGCACTTTATCACTCCACTTAACTGCCACTCTCCTACCATAGTCATTCCACTAGACTATACATATATCCTGATGCTGTAAGTCTCTCAAACACTCCCTTGTCTTGGTCACTTCACACTTTCCCTGGGATTTTATATTTTCAAGTCACTCCCTATTCATTCCTTGGGCGTCTAGTTATAAGCACTCCCTTCTCATTCCCTGGGCCTCCAATCACTCCCTTTTAGTCACCACTCCACACATTCCCTGGGATTTTATCTTTTCCAGTCACTCCCTATTCATTCCTTAATCACTCCCTTCTCATTCCCTGGGTCTCGAGTTCCTCCAATCACTCCCTTCTCTAGTCACTCCACCACTCCACACATTCCCAGGAGCTCAGTGGGGTACTCCGTCACTCCCTCATAGCAGTCACTCCACTCCTTGACATGTTACCCGATGCTGTGTCACTAAGTCTAGTCCAGCGCCTCAGACATTCCACCTTGCCCGGGGTTACTCCTAGGGAGGGCCATGGTGGTGTTTTGTCCTTGCTCCGTGTGTTCGGCCCGGCGGCGTGGCGTGTCTTGGCGAGCAACGATAACACAGCGTCCGTGATAAGAGATAAGGGCGAGAGTGGCGACAAAGAACACGATGGGAAAGCTGATATTCAAAACGGAGTGATCTAGAGTGATTTTTTGGACCTTGTATTTTTTCAAGCATTTCGAGGCTCACACGCGCACAGCGAACCTTCAGAAAACTCGCAAGGTTGACTGATTGTTTTCTTCTCTTTACCTTTCTTTTCTTTCTCATTTATTCAAAACGGACTGATCTAGAGCGATTTTTTGAACCTCGTAATTTCTTAAGCATTTAGAGGCTCACACGCGTACAACGAACCTTCAGAAAACTCGCAAGGTTGACTGATTGTTTTTCTTCTCTTTTCCTTTCTCTTCTTTCTCATTTCTTCTCTTTTCTTTTTCTTCTCTTTTCCTTTCTTTCTCATTTTTTCTCTCCTTTTTCTTCCCTTCTCCTTTTTTTCTCATTTTTTCTCTTCTTTTTCTTCCCTTTTCCTTTCTTTCTCATTTCTTCGCTTTTCTTTTTCTTCTCTTTTCCTTTCTTTTCTTTCTCATTTCTTCTCTTTTGTTTTGTTTGGTCCCACCCGTCTGCCTTCAATCCGCTTCCTCTGAACTGCGATGAAAGACTGAGACAAAAGCCACTTACACAGACATACATAGGCATACATCACACACGCTTGGCACGTCAACCCTCTCAAGCACGTGAAGGGAATGATATTAATGTGTGATGTGTGTGTGATGTCATGTTAGGCGACGTGAAAGGGATCGAACGGCTTATTATAGAGGTAGTAGTAATAGTAGTAGTAGTAGTAGTAGTAGTTAGTAGTTGGTTTGGGGATAAGGCCTTGCAAGAGATAGACGATGCAATGCTGTTTTGTTTTTTGTATTTGTTTTGTTTTTGTTGTATTTTTTTTTTAGTATTACGTGAAATGGATCAAACGGTACAGTATATACAGTAAACAATGCCTTATGTTTGTTTGTTTGTTTGTTTTTTCAAGCTAGTATTTGAGTGTTCGGTGTATAATTATGTAGTCGATGTGTGTGTGTGTGTGTGTGTGTGTGTGTGTGTGTGTGTGTGTGTGTTATGCTGACTGGTTATACGCTGCTATTCCGTTCTTCCAACACCACCAACACCAATAGCACCACCACCACCACCACCACCATTCACCTCCACTTTTGTTTTGAATGTTGCTGCCACATCTCCCTCAACCATGCTCAACCACCACCACCACCACCCACCCACCACCATCACCACCACCTTTGTTTTGAATGTTACTCCAATACCTTCCCTCTCAGCACTTCTTCATCTTTCTCTTTCTCCCTTTTTTATTCTTCTTCCTCTTCTTTTTCTTCGTTTGGCGTCCTTATTTTTCTTTATGGGGTTAGACGAGCCGATGTAGACCCGCTGCCACCATTTACATTTTACTAGCGCGACCCCTTAGAAATACAGACCAGAAAGTACATGAAGGGAAACGAGAAACAAAAGCCTGTATATCATCAGTACGTGTGTAAAGTGGAAGAACCCATTACTCCTCGCTTTCTGCAAGACTTAAACCCATACTCTAAAACATTGCTGGGCCTACACACACCCATCTGATAGGCTTTCGTAGAGGCTGTATTTTAGTATCGCCATGGGGGTAGTTTAATGAGCCTAGTGATAGTTGGACAAGGCTTTCGTAGAGGTTGTGTTTACTTCCATGGGGGTAGTTTAATGAGCCTAGTGATAGTTGGACAAGGCTTTCGTAGAGGTTGTATTTACTTCCATGAGGGTAGTTTAATGAGCCTGGTGATAGTTGGACAAGGCTTTCGTAGAGGTTGTGTTTACTTACATGGGGGTAGTTTAATGAGCCTAGTGATAGTTGGACAAGGCTTTCGTAGAGGTTGTGTTTACTTCCATGAGGGTAGTTTAATGAGCCTAGTGATAGTTGGACAAGGCTTTCGTAGAGGTTGTGTTTACTTCCATGAGGGTAGTTTAATGAGCCTGGTGATAGTTGAACAAGGCTTTCGTAGAGGATGTGTTTGTACTTCCATGGGGGTAGTTTAATGAGCCTAGTGATAGCTGGACAAGGCTTTCGTAGAGGATGTGTTTGTACTTCCATGGGGGTAGTTTAATGAGCCTAGTGATAGTTGAACAAGGCTTTCGTAGAGGATGTGTTTGTACTTCCATGGGGGTAGTTTAATGAGCCTAGTGATAGTTGGACAAGGCTTTCGTAGAGGTTGTATTAGTATCGCCATGGGGGTAGTTTAATGAGCCTGGTGATAGTTTGACAAGGCTTCTGCACCGTGAACATAGAAAACACTCATGAGAACTCGACTAATCTCCTTTGTAACCTTTGAAAATAGTTGTAAGAGCCGAAAGCGTTTTAGAATACAGGCCATATAGATAGACTTTCCCGTTCCGCCACAGCCCTTCAACAACAACAACAACAACAACAACAACGGAAGATTCACGTTTCCCTTAAGATAAATAACAATAGCTTAAGTCGTCAGCAGAGTACGGCACAATACGCCATCTTTCTTACACACAAAAAAAAAAATGCATCCAGCCACCGCCCTACTTAACGATGTCCCGAGGTATTTTATTGCCTTTCGCGAGATCCTTATCCTCTTCCCACCTGCTTCATGGCTTCCTGCGTTACTTTCTCCGTGTTACCTGTGACGTTCTCCGCTCCACCTTGCTGTCTCGCGAGTTGGCATTGGACTTTCACTTTCCTTGATTTATTCATTTGTAAGTTCCCGTGTTTGTGACCTGAGTTGATGATGGTATGAAGTGGATAAGCCGGAGATCACTGCTTTTTTATTTTTTTTTTCATTTTATTTATTTATTTGTGTGTATGTCTGTGTTCACGGCAGAGGAGACGAACTGAAAACAAAAGCAATATAGGAAAAATGCTAAGAATACGTTGCTCTCACCAAAAGAAATTAGATTATCCCCTAAAAATAATAATTAAGTTTTGTTGCCGGAGATGAGAAAAATGTCACTGTTCACGGCAGAGGAGACGATTTGAAGGCAAAAACAATATAGGAGAAATACTAAGAATACGTTGCTCTCACCAGTGAACTTACATTCTCCCCAAAAATAATGAGTTTTGTTACCGGAGATGAGAGAAATATTGCACAAGCCAACACTCAAGACTGATTAACACACCTAGAAGACGTTTAGACAAATGTATGGTTGCAGGGAAAGAGATGTTTTTATCCTTGGGTTGTTGGACATATGCGTACTTGGTGAAATAGAACAAGTCAGGTGAAAAAGCAAATATACAGATAGCTAAAAACTCAAACAAATAAAACGAATAAAAGATACACAAGCAATGACACGTTAGGCAAACAAAAAAAAAACTGACAACACAAGCACAGACAAAATGCAGACACAGGAAACACACACACACACACACACACACACACACACACACACACACACACACACACACACACACACATAAAGGGATATTACTAACTTTTCCGTCATAAAACACATAATTACACACACACACACACACACACACACACACGTAACCCCTCGCACACTTAACCCCACCGCACCCACCCTCCCTCTCACTCACACACATCCCCATCCATCCCCCTACCCCCCCCCCCCACACACACACACAAGTAACCCCTCACACACTTAACCTCCCCACAACCCCCCCCCACACACACACACACACACATACCCCTCCATCCCCCCCCTACCTCCCCACACACATACCCCCCCCCCCCCACACACACACACGTACCCGTCGGTGTGGCGGTACATGGGGTGGCGAGTCCCGCGTCAGCTCGAGGTTGGACGTGGACATCCAGAGGTGAATGACGGTCTTGTGCAGCGGCATCCTGGTGGTGCGTGCCCTCTCCCTCTCCTGACGAGGCTCCCGTTGCGAAGGCGGACAAACAGACACACAGATACACCCCTGCGGTCCCCTCCCTGTTGTTTGTCGCTCTTTTTTTTTTTTCTTTTTTTTTTTTTTCTGCCTCGTCTTTTTTCTCCTGTTTTTGTCTCGTTTACTCTTTTGTTTTTCTTTTTTATTACCTCGTTTGCTTTATTTTTTTTTTGTTAACTTTCCATATATTTTTTTTTTAGTGCAGCCTTTTCTTACCTCGCTTTTGTTTTTGTTTTCTTCCTTTTTTTTCTTTACTGTTCGGTTTTTACTGCCTCGGCTTTCTTTTGTTGTTATTGTTTTGGCTTCTCGTTTATTTGTTTGTTTGTTTGTTGTTTTCTTTGTTTGCGGCCTTTTTTTTTCACTGCCTCATTTGTTGTTGTTTTTTCTTTTTTTCCTTTTTTTTTCTCCTTCACTGCCGCGTCTGTTTTAGTTTTCTTTCTTTATGTTGCTTCTCGATGATATTCCTAATTTATCTAACATTTAACACATTTATTTTCTTAACATTCAACATTTACTTTTAACATTTATCATCTAACGTTTTCCTGTGTGCAGATCGTTTAATCGCCACTGTATTTCTCTATTAAAACTTGGGCTCTTCTCGTCTAGTAAGTTATTTTCATGTGTATCTTCTTCAAATTCTAGTTCATTCCTTTGATATGACTTTTACACAGGCTTCACTTTCTTTCGTTCTTTTTTTGGTGAACTAAAACCCAAGTATGATAGATTTTTTGCTTTGTGTCTTCAATTCACTTTTTTTTATGGACGAGATGGTGAACACAAAAAAAGCGAATGCCATAGATTCTTAATGGGTCGGTATTACAAGCCACTTTCCCTTCTCACATCAGCTAATTCTAAACGCCAGAGAGGGGGTTAGTCGGGTTCTAATGAGTGTTTCTTCAGATTCACGGTACAAAAGAAGGGTCAAACTACCACCAGGGTCATAAAACTACTACTGGAAATGCTCACAACTCCTTCGAAAGCCTTGTCAAATATGTGTTCTTGGGTGGCGAAATGTCTTATCATACGACCAAGGACTCTTCAAACGCTGTCTTGTGGGTGCCTGTTGTAGTGATGTGTGGAGGTGGATGAGGTATGAACGAGGTGGCGCAGCGACGCGAACTGACGGAGGAGGAGGAGGAAGAGGAGGAAATGAAAGGTTTTCTCTCCTTAACTCCTCACGCCCATCGCTCATCCTTCCTCTCCATCTTCCTCTCTCTTAATCACCCCTTCCCTCCCCCTCTCTCTCTCCTCCTCCATCACTCCCCCTCCCTCTTCTTTCATCACCCTTCCTCCTTCCCCTCCCTTCTTCGTCTCCCTCACCTATCTCCCTCCTCCCTTCCTATTACTTCGTCTCTCCCCCTCCCTCATCTCCTTCCCTCCCTCCCTCCTCCCCTTATCTCCCTATTCTCCCCCTCCCTCCCCTTTATCGCCTCTCCCCCTTCCCTCCTCCTTCCTCCTTTCTCAGACCTCGTTCACCTGTTCTTAATGAGGTAATGACGCTAATTACTCCTGAATGTCGCATGTCTTCCGTTAGCGTTGTGTTGATGTAAGAATATTGTTGTTGTTGTTGGTGGTGGTGGTTGTGGTGGTGTTGAGACAGATTTATGTTGTTTTTGTTGCTGTTGAGGCAGACTTGTTTTCGTTGCTATTTTTATTGTTATCTTTATTGCTATTTTTTTTATTATTGAGACAGCCCAAAAAGCAAAACCTAGATATTGAAAGGTTTCACAATGCCCCCCCTCCCCCCTCCCCCCCCCAATAAAAAATAGAAAAAGAAAGTATTAAACCGAATAGGCCTACAAACATAATCAAGTTTTGTCATAGGTGTCTTTGTACTGATGTTGATATTAGTAAAGATGCTGATAGTATAGATGATGATAAGGTGGAGCAGGAAGAGGAGGAGGAGGAGGAGGAGGAGGAGGAGGAGGAGCTACGTAAAAGAAAAATTGCATCAGATAAAATCACTGCATCACGTCCCTACAACCCACATGTTAGCAATGGGGATGATGATGTCGAGGATGGGGAAAGAATGGAGGCGAAGCTGCTCAATATAAAAGATACCCTCTGAAAACTATGCAAGTGTATGGAAAGTATGAAACGAACCAATGTAGTGTGGGAAGACGATGATGAAGACGAATAGGAAGAAATAATAAATATGAAAAGGAGGGGGAGGAAGAGGAGAATGGAGGCGAAGATACTAAACAGAAAAGATATATAATGGAAACTGTTTGAGTGTAAGGAAAACGTGAAATTAACCAGTATAATGCTAGGATATGCTGTTGTTGATGATGATGATGATGAGGAGGAGGAGGAGGAGAAAAATAAAAGGAGATGGAGGAAGAAGAAAAAGAAGAAAAAATAAAAGGAGGAGGAGGAGAAAGAAGAAAAAAATAAAAGGAGGAGGAAGAAGAAAAAAGAAGTTAGGAGGAGGAAAAAGAAGAAGAAAAGAAAAGGAGGAAAAAAAAGAAAAAAAGAAGAGAAGGAAAAAGAAAAAAAAAGAAAAGGAGGAGGAGGAGGAGGAGGAGGAGGAAGAGAAAGAAGTAGAAAAAAAGAAGAGGAGGAGGAAGAAGAAAAAGATATAGCCCTCTAAACTAATCTTCCCACCTTTAATAATATGCCACACGAACACTCACATCGTCATAAACACCAAAACCCACGTAACCAATCTCTCCCTCCTTCAGGTATACCCGCGTGGATGCCCTGCTGGAGGCGTGGGAGGGACTCAACATCACCAACGGCACTAGTCTGCTACGAGAGTTGTCCTTCCCTCACCGCCCGCACGAGAGCCTGTGTTTGCAGGACCTGGCGGCGGCGCTGGAGTCGGAGTGCCAGGTGCCGGAGGAGAGCGGCGGGGGGAGGGTGACGCTGCTGCAGATGGCACTCCTCACCTACCTGCACGAGATTAAGTTCCTCAGGTGAGTGGGTTTAGGAACAGACGTGTTGGGGGAGGGCGGGGCGGGGGAAGGATGTGTATATAATGTGTGTGGGAGGGGGAAGGGAGGTGTGTGTGTGTGTGTGTGTGTTTAGGTAAGTATTATAGTGTGCACAAGAGTTTGGACAGGTGTGTGTAGCTTGAGGGACGCACTGAGAGCCGTAATCGAGTCAGGACAGGTGTGGGCGAGGGAGTTCATTAGTGCTCGTACACACGCAGACGCAGACGCAGAGTAGTTCAAGCAGACGGGTTTGAGTTCCAGTGCTCGGTTCCAGGTTTTTGTAGTTTGGGCTGAGTGGTTGGCGCACAGACGTAGACATGGAGACAAACTAAACGTGCGTAGAGTCAAGTGAGTGGAACCCTTAATTAGAATAAAGGCCCAGCACTATAAGTAATTAGGAAATTTGTACACTATATAAAATGCAAAGGGTAACTCTGTGTACATAAAATCAACAGTTTGCTCCTGTAGGGTGTTTAGGTTGAAGGCCTCCTGTACCTTGCCATATGTATCTTTTCTCTTCCCTGGATGTCCTTTCTCTCTTCACATCCTTGTTATCTTTAATCTTTTCTCTTCCCTGTTTATCCTTTCTCTTTTCACTTTCTTGTTATCTTTAATCTTTTCTCTTCCCTGTTTATCCTTTCTCTTTTCACTTTCTTGTTATCTTCTTTTTCTCTTCCCTGTTTATCCTTTCTCTCTTCACTTCCCTGTTTATCCTTTCTCTTTTCACTTTCTTGTTATCTTTAATCTTTTCTCTTCCCTGTTTATCCTTTCTCTTTTCACGTTCTTGTTATCTTTAATCTTTTCTCTTCCCTGTTTTTCCTTTCTCTTTTCACTTTCTTGTTATCTTTAATCTTTTCTCTTCCCTGTTTTTCCTTTCTCTTTTCACTTTCTTGTTATCTTTAATCTTTTCTCTTCCCTGTTTTTCCTTTCTCTTTTCACTTTCTTGTTATCTTTAATCTTTTCTCTTCCCAGGATGTCCTTTCTCTTTTCACATCCTTGTTATCTTTAATCTTTTCTCTTCCCTGTTTATCCTTTCTCTTTTCACTTTCTTGTTATCTTTAATCTTTTCTCTTCCCTGTTTATCCTTTCTCTTTTCACTTTCTTGTTATCTTTAATCTTTTCTCTTCCCTGTTTATCCTTTCTCTCTTCACATCCTTGTTATCTTTAATCTTTTCTCTTCCCTGTTTATCCTTTCTCTTTTCACATCCTTGTTATCTTTAATCTTTTCTCTTCCCTGTTTATCCTTTCTCTTTTCACTTTCTTGTTATCTTTAATCTTTTCTCTTCCCTGTTTATCCTTTCTCTCTTCACTTCCTTGTTATCTTTAATCTTTTCTCTTCCCTGTTTATCCTTTCTCTCTTCACATCCTTGTTATCTTTAATCTTTTCTCTTCCCTGTTTATCCTTTCTCTTTTCACTTTCTTGTTATCTTTAATCTTTTCTCTTCCCTGTTTATCCTTTCTCTTTTCACTTTCTTATTATCTTTAATCTTTTCTCTTCCCTGTTTATCCTTTCTCTCTTCACTTCCTTGTTATCTTTAATCTTTTCTCTTCCCTGTTTATCCTTTCTCTTTTCACTTCCTTGTTATCTTTAATCTTTTCTCTTCCCTGTTTATCCTTTCTCTCTTCACTTCCTTGTTATCTTTAATCTTTTCTCTTCCCTGTTTATCCTTTCTCTCTTCACTTCCTTGTTATCTTTAATCTTTTCTCTTCCCTGTTTATCCTTTCTCTCTTCACTTCCTTGTTATCTTTAATCTTTTCTCTTCCCTGTTTATCCTTTCTCTTTTCACTTCCTTGTTATCTTTAATCTTTTCTCTTCCCTGTTTATCCTTTCTCTCTTCACTTCCTTGTTATCTTTAATCTTTTCTCTTCCCTGGATGTCCTTTCTCTTTTCACTTTCTTGTTATCTTTAATCTTTTCCCTGTTTATCCTTTCTCTCTTCACTTCCTTGTTATCTTTAATCTTTTCTCTTCCCTGTTTATCCTTTCTCTCTTCACTTCCTTGTTATCTTTAATCTTTTCTCTTCCCTGTTTATCCTTTCTCTTCACTTTCTTGTTATCTTTAATCTTTTCTCTTCCCTGTTTATCCTTTCTCTTTTCACTTCCTTGTTATCTTTAATCTTTTCTCTTCCCTGTTTATCCTTTGTCTCTTCACTTCCTTGTTATCTTTAATCTTTTCTCTTCCCTGTTTATCCTTTCTCTTTTCACTCTCTTGTTATCTTTTCTTTCTCTTCCCTGTTTATCCTTTCTCTCTTCACTTCCTTGTTATCTTTAATCTTTTCTCTTCCCTGTTTATCCTTTCTCTTTTCACTTCCTTGTTATCTTTAATCTTTTCTCTTCCCTGTTTATCCTTTCTCTTTTCACTTTCTTGTTATCTTTAATCTTTTCTCTTCCCTGTTTATCCTTTCTATTTTCACTTTCTTGTTATCTTCTTTTTCTCTTCCCTGTTTATCCTTTCTCTCTTCACCTCCTTGTTATCTTCTTTTTCTCTTCCCTGTTTATCCTTTCTCTTTTCACTTTCTTGTTATCTTTTCTTTCTCTTCCCTATTTATCCTTTCTCTCTTCACTTCCTTGTTATCTTCTCTCTTTTCTTTTCCCTATTTATCCTTTCTACACAACAATCAGCATCCACTCAAAACTGACACCTATCATCCGCGCGTATCTCCGTTCCAGGGTGAGCGTAGAGGCGGCGCGGGGTGAGCGGGACAAGCTGAAGCAAGACCTTGGGGAGGCGAACCAGCGGGTGGCACTGCTGGCCCAGGACCTTGACGACCACAACGCCCGCATGGAGGCAGCCTCGCACCACCACCTGCAGTGAGTTCCAGAGAGAGAGATGGATTAGCTTGTTGAGAGTTAGTTAATTGAGAGAGTAGTTAGATAGCTGAGAGAGTTAGTTAGATAGTTAATTGAGAGATAGTTAGTGAGAGAGTGAGTGAGCTGAGAGTTAGTTGAGAGAGTGAGTGAGTTAGTTGAGAGAGTGAGTGAGTTAATTGAGAGAGTGAGTTGATAGTTTACATTAAAATTCAAAGTTCTATTTATCAGCAAGGATTAGCTTGTTAGTTGAGAGAGTTAGTTAATTGAGAGAGTAGTTAGATAGCTAGTTAATTGAAAGAGTAGTTAGATAGTTAGTTTAGAGAGTTAGTTAGATAGTTCGATGAGATAGTTTGATAGTTAATTAAGAGATAGTTAGTGAGAGAGTGAGTGAGTTGAGAGTTAGTTGAGAGAGTGAGTGAGTTAGTTGAGAGAGATAGTTAGTTGAGAGAGTGAGTGAGTTAGTTGAGAGAGATAGTTTACATTAAAATTCAAAGTTCTATTTATCAGCAAGGACATTTGAAGTCATACTGTTTATTTACAAAGGCTAAATTATAAAGATATCATTTGTTTACAGGGACATTTAAAAGTCATTTTGTATATAAAGTAATTTTGTCTGTTGAGAAGGGCATTCATTGTTTATTTACTGGGGCATTAAAAATCATTGTTAATTTTCAAGGGCATTTAAAGTCATGCTGTGTTTTTGCAAGGACATCTGACGGCCTCCTGTGCCTTGCCATATGTATCTTTTCTCTTTTCTTTTCCCTGTTTATCCTTTCTCTTTGCACTTCCTTGTTATCTTTAATCTTTTCTCCTCCCTGTTTATCCTTTCTCCTTCCACTTTCCTGATTTAACTTCTCTTTTCACTTGTATTTTTTTTTTTTTTTTTTTTTTTTTTTGTTTTTGTTTCCCTCTTGTCATTTCTCTTTTCACTTTCATTCACCGCTAACCATTCTATTAATTTTCAAGGGCATTTAAAGTCATTATTTTTCTTGGGGAGGACATATGAAGGCCTCCTATATCCTCCTGTATTGTTGCCATAAGTAATCTCCTCCTTCATTCCACCCTAATCTTCCCTCCACCCTCCTCCACCTCTTCTCTTCCTCTTTAACCCCCCCCCCCTTCATTCTTCAGCACCACATATACTCTTCCTCCACACCCTTTTATCATCTCTCTTTCCAGTTCCCTCTTGTTATTTCTTTTCACTTCCCTTTTTTTACATTTCTCCTCACTTCCTCTTTTCATTTCTCTTCACTCCCCTTTTGTCATATCTCTTCACTTTCCTTGTTGTCATTTTTCACTTCATTTCTTTTTGCTTCCCTGTTCTCATTTTTTCACTTTCCTTGTTGTCATTTTCACTTTATTTCTTTTTGCTTCCCTGTTCTCATTTTTTCACTTTCCCAGTTGTCATTTCTCTTTTCACTTCCTTGTTGTCATTTCTTTTTTCAATTCCCTTTTATCATTTCTCTTTTTCTTCCTTCTTGTCATTTATCTTCACTTCCTTATCATTTCTCTGTTTTTATTCCCTTTCATCATCTCCCTTTTCACTCACCTGTTGTCCCCTCTCAGTACCTCACCTTCCTCACCTCTCGTCAACACAGGGAACTGGAGAGGCAGTACCGGGAGCAGGTGAGGGAGCTCCAGGAGGCGGTGGTCGGGGAGCGAGAGGCTGCAAGGGAACAGGTGTCAGCGGCGGCCAAGGAGCTGCAGGCGCACACCTCACACCTGCAGGAGGAGGACTCGAGACTGAAGGCCGCTCTTGCCTCCCTCACCGCTGTACGTGGGTGTGGTTGTGGTCTTGTGAGGTGGATGAATGTGTGAGAGTGTGGATGGATGGTTTGTGAATGGTTAGGGTTGTGGATAGGTTGTATGAGAGTGTGTTGTATGGTTGTGCTTGTGGATAAGATGTGTGAGGTTGTAGAAAGAGGTGTGTTGTATGGTTAAGGTGAAAGAGAAGGCTTTATGAGGGTGTATTTTGGGGTTGTAGCTGAGGATAGGATGTAGGAGAGTGTGTTTAGTGTATTGTATGGCTGTGATTGTGGGTAAGATGTGTAAGATTGCTGAAGGTGGAGTGTGGTATGTGGATGGTGTGTTGTATGGTTGTAAGGTGAAAGAGATGATTTTACGAGGCGTATTTTTTGGGTTGTAGTTGAGGATAGGATGTAGGAGAGTGTGTATAGTGTATTGCAGGGCTACTCAACTGGCGGCCCGCGGTCCGAATCCAGACCTTATGAGTGTTGTAACTGGACCCCAAGTTCCAGCAGTAGAAAAATATAACTGATTTACATGGTCCTGGTAGTGATAGATTTTTGCAAGTATATTTCCTTGCCTGACTGTAGGCCCTACAATCAGTCAAGGAAATACACTTGCAAGAATCCATCGCTAGGACTTTCATAATGTAAAATTATATTTTGCTACTCCTGGAGCTGGGGTCCAGCTACAATATTTAATCGGATCTCTGCATACATTTGTACTTGTCTAACTGGACCTTTGCTCATAATGGTTGAGTAGCCCTGGTGTATTGTATCGCTGTGATTGTGGGTAAGATGTATAAGATTGCTGAAGGTGGAGTGTGGTATGTGGATGGTGTGGTGCATGGTTGTAAGGTGAAAGTGATGGTTTTACAAGGGTGTATTTTTGGGGTTGTAGCTGAGGATAGGATGTACGGGAGTGTGTTTAGTGTGTTGTATGGCTGTTGTTGTGGAGAGAATGTATATGATTGGTGAAGGTGGAGTGTGGTTTGTGAATGGTGTATGGTTATGAGGTAGAGCAGTTTTATGAAAGTGTATTGTTATGTTGTAGTTGAGGATGCATGAAATTATAGTGTGTTGTATGGTTGGGGTTGTGGAGAGAATGTATATGATCATTGAAAGTGGAGTGTGGTTTGTGAATGGTGTATGGTTGTGAGGTAAATAAGTAGTTTTATGAAGGTTGTTATGTTGTAGTTGAGGATGCATGAGACTAGTGTGTTTTATGGTTGGGGTTGTGGAGAGAATGTATAAGTTTGTTGAAGGTGGAGTGTGGTTTGTGAATGGTGTATGGTTGTGAGGTAAATAAGTAGTTTTATGAAGGTTGTTATGTTGTAGTTGAGGATGCATGAGTCTAGTGTGTTTAATGGTTGGGGTTGTGGAGAGAATGTATAAGTTTGTTGAAGGTGGAGTGTGGTTTGTGAATGGTGTATGGTTGTGAGGTAAATAAGTAGTTTTATGAAGGTTGTTATGTTGTAGTTGAGGATGCATGAGACTAGTGTGTTTTATGGTTGGGGTTGTGGAGAGAATGTATAAGTTTGTTGAAGGTGGAGTGTGGTTTGTGGATGGTGTGAGAATAGTTATGCAGCGAATGAGTACCTAGATTGCAACACACTACATCGCACTCCTTATATCCACACACTTGCTCTCACCCCACAAACCTCTCCCACACCACTCCCATTCCCTTATCCCCTAACTAACCCTCCGTGCCTCCCCACAACCTCACTCACACTCCTTACCTCCTCACTTTTGCCCTTACCCTGAAACCTCACCCACAGCACACACTCACCAACTTCTACATCCTTGCTCTCTCCCCTCGCAACAGACTCTCAGACCACTCACTCCATTATCCCCTAACTAACCCTCCGTACCTCCCCACAACCTCACTCACACTCCTTACCTCCTCACTTTTGCCCTTACCCTGAAACCTCACCCACAGCACACACTCACCAATTTCTACATCCTTGCTCTCTCCCCTCGCAACAGACTCTCAGACCACTCACTCCATTATCCCCTAACTAACCCTCCGTACCTCCCCACAACCTCACTCACACTCCTTACCTCCTCACTTTTGCCCTTAACCTGAAACCTCACCAACAAGACTTGCTTACCAACATCTACATCCTTGCTCTCTCCCCTCGCCACAGACTCTCTCAGACCACTCACTCCATTATCCCCTAACTAACCCTCCGTTCCTCCCCACGACCTCACTCACACTCCTTACCTCCTCACTTTTGCCCTTACCCTGAAACCTCACCCACAGGACTCGCTTACCAACATCTACATCCTCGCTCTCTCTCTCACCACAGACTCTTTCAGACCACTCACTCCATCACCTCCAAGTTAACCGTACTTACCCTCCTGCAACCTCACCTACAGTACTCACCAACATCTACATCCTTGCTCTCTTCCCTCACCACAGCCTCTCTCAGACTTCTCACTCCATCACCTCCCAGTTAACCCTTCTTACCTCCCTCCCGTAGGACATGAAGCGACTGGAATCGGAGAACCTTGAGTTGAGTGGGAAGCTAAAGGAGGCAGAGAAGCAGCTCGTACAGATGGAGAGGCAACTGACAGAACTCAACACCCTGAAGACCAAGGTACTGCTAACTCTACAGACAAATAGGGAGGCTGGTGCTCTCCTTGAAATGGTGCTCTGTCCCACGCATCCTGTTTTCTCAAGATGGAGTTCTCGTTCTTCGGTTCCTTTTCGTCTTTCTTCTTTCGTTTTTGTTTCTCTGTTTGGGAGTTTGGGATGGTTCTTTGTTGACCACTTTTGAATATAGTGAACCATTACCAGAAGAGTAGAATTAAGTTAGTTTTTGATCTTTGTTTTCTTTCTTCTTTCTTGCATGTTTCACTGATTGGGACTTTTGAATGATTCTTTGTTGACCAATTTTGAATATAGTGAACCATTACCAGAAGAGCAGAATCACCACCACTACTACCACTTATACTACTATCACCTCTACTACTACCACTACTAATATGACTTCTGTTTCTACTTCTATACTACTACTACTACCACTACTACAAATAAAAATAATAATAATGATAATAATGCTACTCCTAATACTGCTAACTTTACTACTACTTCTACTACTAATATTACTACTACAACTACTTTTACATTTCTCCCCCAGATGGCCAAGTATGAGTGTGAGGGGCCGAGGGAGGAGCAGTACCAGCAGGTTGTGGAGCAGCTGCAGCGCGTGGTGGCAGAAAACCAGCAGCTGCGGGACAGTAACGACGAGCTCCTCTCCCAGCTGGACTCCCTGCCGCTCCGCCTCCCCTCCGCCCGTGCCAGGTAAAGAGTGGAGGGAAATTTGGCAGGGGGTCATGGTTACTCTATCCTCCATCACTTCTTTGGGAACAGCGTTGAAAGATTGAAATGTCGCCAGTAGAGAGTAGGATTAGTTTTCACTTTGCTGATTATTCTAATACTGCCACCATTATTACTGCTTCTGCTATGTTTCTAATCACTTCTGTCCCTTTGAGAGGCTGAAGCAATGGACAGAAGTGGTTGGAAGCATATCATCTACTGTCTAATTATGGGAAAACCTGACGTTAAACAGATGATGATGATATATGATTCTGCTACTTTTACTACCTCTACTACTATTACTGCTACCTACCACTACTTTTACTTTCATTACTACTACTACTACTACTTTTTTTTTACAGTAAAGGAAGCAGCTCAAGGGCAAAAAAAATAATAATGAGAAAAAAAAGCATTCTAAACACTGCCCCCATTAAAAAGACTTCAGAAGAGTGGCCAAAAGAGAGCTCAATTTTGGGAGGAGAAGTGTTTTGATTCTCTCCTCTACCATTACTATTACTACTACTGCTATTACTACTACTTCTGTTCTTACTCCTTGGATTGAACTGCCTAAGAAAACATTTTTGAAACACATCGTCACTTCCTTTCCTTCACAGCGACAAGGAGACCTACAGCCTGGACGGGTCGTGCCTCGGGGACTACATGGACCCGCCCGTGGGTTTGCCGGCGCCAGTGAAGCGTCGCGGCAGCAGCAGTGGTGGCGGGTCTGGGGGTGAGGACAGCTGTGAGGAGGAGAGTCCCCGAGGCAGCAAAGTGAGGCGGTGCAGCAAGGGCCCCAACGTGCACTATGTCGATGTGGGATGTGAGTGACAAGAGGAACCTGTTAATTGATGGCTTGAATAGTGGTGAATGGTTGATGAAGTGATGGTTTATTGATGAGTTGAATGGTGGTGAATGAATGATGAATTGATTGTTGATGTTTATAGTGGTGGTTAGTGATGAGCTGAATGGTGGTGAATGGTTGATGAATTGATGTTTATAGTGGTGGTTATTGATGACTTGAATGGTCATGAATGGTTGATGAACTGATTGTTGATGTTTGTAGTGATGGGTATTGACGAGTTAAGTAGTAGTGAATGGTTGATAAGTTGATGGTTTGTTGATGTTTGTAGTGATGGTTATTGATGGGCTGAATGGTGGTGAATGGTTGATGAATTGATGGTTATAGTGATGGTTATTGATGACTTGAATGGTGGTGAGTGGTTGATGAATTGATGGTTTACTGATGTTTATTGATGAGTTAAATGGTGGTGAATGGTTGATAAATTGATGGTTTACTGATGTTTATTGTGATGGTTATTGATGAGTTGAATGGTTCCCTACAGCATACATTCCCTTAACAAGCACAGTACAGGTGCAGGTTAATCTCTTCTCCTCCTTCCGTTCCTCACAGCACACATTCCCATAAACCAATCAAACAGGTACAGGTTCAGGTTAATCTCTGTTCCTTATTCCCTTCCTCACACCTTGCATTGCCCTAAACCAATCAAATAAGTACAGGGTCAGGCTTATCTCACCTCCTCATTCTCTTCCTAACAACACACATTCCCTTAACCCTTTCCTTGCTAAATGCTTGCAGCAAGCACTAGCATAACTTGCCGATGGTGCTAAACGCTCGCTGTGAGCTCCAGTCACACTCAAATTTCCCGTGTATGAGAGTGTTCCAACACTTTTCTCACCCCACAGCATTGCCAATTTAGTGGGTTTTCCACAAAATTTGGTGGAAAATCATATCAGCCTAGCGCGGAAAAGCGTGGAAAATCTACAGACGAGCAACTGGTGGATGTTGTTGTCCAATATACAGCATTTTTGCATAGCTTCACCTATCACATGACTGTTATTTTGACCAAATAGTTGTAAATTTTGCAGTTGGCAATACTGCCCTGCCAGCACCCCATCATCAAGAGATCAACTAAGCAGTTGCCTTACGGCTGACCGTCGCGCATGCATAAATGTACGTCTTCACAGGCAACACCCCCTGAACGTGCCTGTGCATTTGCAGGAGAGGCTTACATAACCGAATCTTATAGATCTTGGCCTTCTCTTTCCAATGGTTTTTTGTTTTGTAGCTGTAATGAATAGTTTTTGAGATACAGCGGTTAAAACAGATCCCCTTCCCCCGCTGGGGTGCCCGAGCGCGCCTGGGGGGATAGACTCGTTGCGAGCACTTACCAAGGAAAGGGTTAAGCCAATCAAACAGAAACAGGTGTAGGCTAATCTCACTTCCTCCTTCCTTTCCAAACAGCACATATTACCATAAAACAATCAGTCACAGGCACAGACTTAGGCTAATCTCTACTCCTCCTCCTTCTTCTCCCCACAGCATATGATGAGTCCTTTTTCGACACCAGCATGAGTAGCCTCCTGAAGGGCTCCCCCGTGCCCTCTGCCCAGCCGGATTTCATCTCGTCTGCTGCGGAGGATTCACCCGTCAAGGCACCACACCATGACCCTGACCAGAATGTATGTATGTTTGTTTGTTCTATTAGTGAGACAGATTAAAGGGCTCAGCAAATGAATAAAAAAATACTCATGAACTAAAGGCACAGACTATAGAATGTTAAAACTATATCAAACAAAAAACAAAACAAGTCTATGTAACAAAAACATATAAAAACACACTATAAGCAAAACGATAAGAGTATAAAACAAAACTGTGGAATGTTAAAACAAATATAAGCAAGAGAATGTAAAAGACTTCATCATATTCTTCCCATAAAGTAAAATTCAATAAGTTGCTCCAAAAGACTGATCTAAGGATTCTAAGGTGTAATAAGTCACAGGGTAGCATTGTACTCTGTCTCTCTTTTGCTTTTATTTGTATGTAGTCGGCAGGTCTCATTATACAGCTCAAGCATTTTCTATTTAGTATTTTTTATGCTTCTCTAATTTACCTCCTTTAAGCCTTTCTTTTATTTGGATTTAGTCACCAAGTCTCATTACACAGTCCAAGTACTTTCTCTGTCTGGTCTTTGTTATGCTCCTCTAATTAACCTCCTGGAATCAAGAATGGGCAGTCTTTTTTGTTAATGTCAAGTTCAGGGACATTTTTCTACCATGCAGTAAATTATCTTTCACTACTTATTTTGCAATGCACTTCTTCACTTCATCAGATTGTCTTGCACTATTTTATCACTTTTTCTGCACCTTACCATCTGTGTGTCCCCGCAGGAGTGTGGCGAGGGGGTGGTGAGGGGCGACGGGGACGGTGGGGAGTCTGGTGTTGTGTATCGTCGTGTCAACAGGGAGCTGAAGAAGGTAGGCACACACCAGCTCTTCCTCTGCCTAGACACTACAAGGAAATGAGTGAGGGAAGCAACAAGACAGACAGTACTTTGATATCTGTGTACAATCAAGTGGTTCAAGGAGCAGAAGGAAAAATGTGAATGGAGAGTGAAAAGGAAGGGTAAAGGTGGAGGGAAGAATGATGTACAGGCATTATGTGTGGGGACAGGTGGGGAGGATGGAAGGGGCAAACAGGGATAGTGGTTCAAGGAGCAGAGGGAAGAATGTGAATGGGGAGTGAAAAGGAAGGGGAAGGGTGGAGGGAAGGATGATGTGCTGGCATAATGTGTGGGGACAGAGGATGGAAAGAGAGAAGAAGCAGACAGGGATAGGGGGTAAGGGAGCAGGAGAAGAGGAATGTGATGATCAGGCAACAGGACCTCTAGAGTTATGTAATGAGAGGTTGCTGCGACCTTTGTGTGTTTCAGTGCAGGGGGAAATGACGCAGGATAGGTTACGAGTGAAGAGTCAAAAGCTACGTGAAGGCATTAGAGCGTTAACAGAAAGTTGTAGATGAAAAAAATGCAGAGGTAACACAGTAAAAGCACCACATCTTTAGTTACATTTCAACCGTATGTTTCAGCAAAATACTCATCCATAGTGTAAAATAAAGAGGCAGTGTTGGTTTGGCGAGTCACACAACTAATATTGACAGTAAGAGGCTTAACTACGAAGAGCAAGACAGCTTATCAAACCCAGTCATTAGCTATAGATCCCAGCATAAGACTCACCTCTTCAAAAATCATCAGAACCTTAAAAAATAAACACTAATCAACATCGGAACCACTTAACCCGGTAGCAGTGACAGGCCAAATTTGTGGCTTTACCATGTACCAGCGACAGGCCAAATTTTTACCATGATATAAGCCCCCAAAAAATAGATGATGCATAAACTGATCACAAGTGCGTTGATATATATTATGAAATGGTTTGCATGAGTGATGATTTTTTCTTATTGTTCTCGGTTAGAGGGGCCTTTAAGAAACATGATCCGCGCAGCTACCGGGTTAATAGCGCGTCATCTAATCAGAAACATTTCCTCAGGTGTTTGAGCGGGTGAAGGACAGCATGCGGGAGGAATACAAGCACGACACCCTGACACCCATCACCACCAGGGACCACCCCATCGCCCTGGCTACACGGGAGGTGGGTCGAGGGGAAGGGGAATGGAGGGGGCAACAGACAGGGGTGATTGGTTAAGGGAGGGATAGTTTGGTATGGTAGAAGAAGGAGATGGGAAGATGGGGCAACAGGCGGGAATGGGGAGTGAGAAGGAAGGGAAGGGAGGAAAGGGGAAGGAAAGACTAATGGGGTGACAGACAAGGGGAAGAGGAAGGGAGGGATAGTTAGGTATGGTAGAGGAAGGAGATGGGAAGATGGGGCAACAGGCAGGAATGGGGAGTGAAAAGGAAAGGGGAAGGAAATATGGAAGCGATGACAGACGGGTGATTGGTAAAGGGGAAGAGGAAGGTAGGGATAGTTAGGTATGGTAGGAGAAGGAGTTGGGAAGATGAGGGCAGCAGGCAGGAATGGGGGGTGAAAAGGAAAGGGAAGGGAGGAGGAAGGGATGTCATGGCAGGGGAAGGAAGAGCGAAAGGTAAAGGCGAAGGGGAAGGTATGGTAGGGGAAGGGGATGGGAAGATGGGAAAGGAGGGCAACAGTTAAGAATAGGGAGTAAAAAGGAAGGGAAAGGAGAGGGAAATGACATGGCAGAGGAAGGGGAACAGGGAGGATAAGAGGTATGGTTGGGAAAGGAAATGGGAAAATGAGGGTAACAGTTAAGAATAGGAGTGAAAAGGAAGGGAAAGGAGGAGAGGGAGGTGACATGACACGGGAAGGGGAATGGAGGGAGTGACAGACATAGGCGATTGGTAAAAGGGAAAGGGAAGGGAATATGGGAGGGATAGTTGAGTATGATAAGGGAAGGAGATGGGAAAAGGGGGCAACAGGCAGGAATGAAGAGTGAAAAGGGAGGAAAGGAGGAAGGAGGGATGACATGCAGGGACAGTGTGTGGGGACAGAGGATAGGAGGGGCAGACAGGGATAGTGGTTCAAGGAGCAGATGGAAGAATGTGAATGGGGAGTGAAAATGAAGGAGAAGGGTGGAGGCAGGGATGATGTTCAGCCATAGTGTGAGGGGACAGAATGGGAGGGTGAAAGGGGCAGACAGAGATAGGGGGTCAGGGAAAAGGATAGGGAAAGTAAGAATGGAAGGGATGACAGACGGGTGATTGGTAAAGGGGACGAGGAAGGGAACATGGGACAGATAGTTAGGTATGGTATGGGAAAGGGATGGGAGGAATGTGATGAGCAGGCGGCAGGCTATCTAGAGTTATGTCATGAGAGGTTGCTGTGTCCTTTGTGTGTTTCAGTGCAGGGGGAAAATGACGCAGAAAAAGTTACGAGTGAGGAGTTACACAGAATCTACATGGAGGCATTAGAGTGTGAACAGATAGTTGTGGATAGAAAATGCACACAGAGGTAACAATGAGGGAATGACATAAGAAAGGTTACATGTGAGGAGTAGAAAATGCACACAGAGTTAATGATGAGGGAATGACATAAGAAAGGTTACATGCGAGGAGTAGAAAATGCACACAGAGTTAATGATGAGGGAATGACATAAGAAAGGTTACATGTGAGGAGTAGAAAATGCACACAGAGTTAATGATGAGGGAATGACATAAGAAAGGTTACATGTGAGGAGTAGAAAATGCACACAGAGTTAATGATGAGGGAATGACATAAGAAAGGTTACATGCGAGGAGTAGAAAATGCACACAGAGTTAATGATGAGGGAATGACATAAGAAAGGTTACATGTGAGGAGTAGAAAATGCACACAGAGTTAATGATTTGTGAATGACATAAGAAAGGTTACATGTGATGAGTAGAAAATGCACACAGAGTTAATGATGAGGGAATGACATAAGAAAGGTTACATGTGAGGAGAAAATGCACAGAGTTAATGATGAGGGAATGACATAAGAAAGGTTACATGTGAGGAGTAGAAAATGCACACAGAGTTAATGATGAGGGAATGACATAAGAAAGGTTACATGTGAGGAGTAGAAAATGCACACAGAGTTAATGATGAGGGAATGACATAAGAAAGGTTACATGTGAGGAGTAGAAAATGCACAGAGTTAATGATGAGGGAATGACATAAGAAAGGTTACATGAGGAGTAGAAAATGCACACAGAGTTAATGATGAGGGAATGACATAAGAAAGGTTATATGAGGAGTAGAAATGCACACTGAGTTAATGATGAGGGAATGACATCAGCAAGGTTACATGTGAGGAGTAGAAAATGCACACAGAGTTAATGATGAGGGAATGACATAAGAAAGGTTACATGTGAGGAGTAGAAAATGCACACAGAGTTAATGATGAGGGAATGACATAAGAAAGGTTACATGCGAGGAGTAGAAAATGCACACAGAGTTAATGATGAGGGAATGACATAAGAAAGGTTACATGCAAGGAGTAGAAAATGCACACAGAGTTAATGATGAGGGAATGACATAAGAAAGGTTACATGCGAGGAGTAGAAAATGCACACAGAGTTAATGATGAGGGAATGACATAAGAAAGGTTACATGCGAGGAGTAGAAAATGCACACAGAGTTAATGATGAGGGAATGACATAAGAAAGGTTACATGCAAGGAGTAGAAAATGCACACAGAGTTAATGATGAGGGAATGACATAAGAAAGGTTACATGCGAGGAGTAGAAAATGCACACAGAGTTAATGATGAGGGAATGACATAAGAAAGGTTACATGAGAGGAGTAGAAAATGCACACAGAGTTAATGATGAGGGAATGACATAAGAAAGGTTACATGTGAGGAGTAGAAAATGCACACAGAGTTAATGATGAGGGAATGACATAAGAAAGGTTACATGCGAGGAGTAGAAAATGCACACAGAGTTAATGATGAGGAATGACATAAGAAAGGTTACATCGAGGAGTAGAAAATGCACAGAGTTAATGATGAGGGAATGACATAAGAAAGGTTACATGCGAGGAGTAGAAAATGCACACAGAGTTAATGATGAGGGAATGACATAAGAAAGGTTACATGCGAGGAGTAGAAAATGCACACAGAGTTAATGATGAGGGAATGACATAAGAACGGTTACAAGTGAGGAGTAGAAAATGCACACAGAGTTAATGATGAGGGAATGACATAAGAAAGGTTACATGCGAGGAGTAGAAAATGCACACAGAGTTAATGATGAGGGAATGACATAAGAAAGGTTACATGCGAGGAGTAGAAAATGCACACAGAGTTAATGATGAGGGAATGACATAAGAAAGGTTACAAGTGAGAAGTTACATAGAAGCTACAGAGAGGCTTTAGAGCATTTTTGTGACCTTGGGGATGTACCTATGTGTTTCAGGAGCTGGAGGAGGAGGTGAACCAGCTAAGAGAGGAGCGCCAGCAGCTGTCCCACCGCCTGCAGCAGCAAAGGGAGGAAATTACACACCAACTGGAGAAGAAGGAGGTAAGCTCAGGGTACCTCTTCCTCCTCCCCTTTGTGACCTGCTTAGTGCCTTCCCTTCCTTTCCTCGCTTTCCCACCTCTGATTCCCTGATTCCCTTCCTTACCAAAAGTCTCATTTATCCTTCCATCCATAGCTCTGATGACTTGTGTCCCCCAGGAGCTTCCCTTGAGGAGGTGGCCATGGTCGAAGAGTCTCAAGTTCTCCCCCAGTGCTGTCTCAGTCACTCCCCATTTGTAACATTCACACACACCCCTTCCCACCTTTCTCCTTCAAGTATTCCTCAGTCCTGTCAATCCACCTTACTTGTGTTAGCCTCCCTTCCACTCCCTACTCTCCGTTTTAGCTCCTCACAAGATCACCTTTCTGTATGCTCATAACATTCAACACCTTGCTCTCACATCCATACTGCTGCCTCTCATGTGCATGTCTTCATTGCTCACACCATCACATTCTTATTGCACATTTCTTTGCCTGTTGAGACTCCATCCATGCCTTTGTTTCAGAGGCATTGGTCAAGGTTGGAAATCTCTTGTACCTTCTTTCCCCCACTCTTCCCTCTCTCCTGTGGATTGTATGATTTATTTTATTAATCCAAGTGTAATATTAAGTGTCAATCTCTGCAAGGTAAATTTTTCATCTTTTCTACCTCCTCCTTTCTACGTTGACACTGCCATCTCAAGTGAAGAATCCCAGTAATACAATGATCACTCCCTAACCCTCCTCCTTCACCACAGGACACATTTTATTCCACCTTGCTGCCTCCCTCTGCCAGTTTGAGTGTGAGGACCTGCTGAAGAAGGTGGTGCGGGTGGAGGAGCAGCTGAGGAAGGTCACCTCCCAGCTGGACACCTCTGCCCCGCCCCCGCCCAGCCCCACCCCAGGCTTAGGCAGCACGCCCAACACCTCCACACCTGTCAAGGGAAGCCTCTCCAAGGACAGAGTGAGTGCTCAGACCAACATTTGGCCACTATTTATATTTCTGAGTGGACTACTGAATGACTGCTTTGGTTGATCAATTCAGGTTTATAAAAGTTTCTTATTCCTAGCTGTGTCATTACTTATAAAACAGAATTATTAGTCATGAATAAGTACCTGTAAATGTGTGAATATAAATCTGTGTTAAATTATTTTTATGTTTGATGCGAAAGGCAAAACAACACAGAAACATTTAGTTCAAATATTTATTTTTCTCATGGAAGTCTTTTACTTTATTTGAACAAACATTTTATTTCTACATTATTCATGAATGTGCTTATTGTGTGTCTGTTTGCATGTGTGTGTGTGTGTGTGTGCGTGCGTGTGTGTGTGTGTACAGTGTGGGTGGTGCCTGGACACACAGGGGCAGCTGGCGGTGGCGCTGGAGGAGCTGGAGATGGCCCTGCGGCGGGAGGAGCAGGAGCGGGTGCAGCGTGTGGCGGCGCAGAACCTTCTCTCCGCCAGGTGAGGGCCATCAGTCACCTGTTGAAGGGAGGGTGAGGGGGGCTGTTTCACCTCTAATCCATTTGTGATCAGAGTGACCTTGTCAAGTTCCTACAAGTTGTATTGTTTATGCAGTACCTTTAACAGATAATACATCAGTCACATTTATCATGCATGTTTCCATATAATTATGAAGCATTGCATATTGTTTTTTGAAATGTTAAAGAACAAAGTCAAGCTAATAAGACTGGTAAAATAATACCATTGTATGTCTGCCTGAAAATGCTTATATGACTCCATTTATGATTTCCATTTATTTATTATCTTTTGCCTCTGCAGAGACGGCCCATCTAGTGGAGGGGACTCAGGGGCAGAAACCACCACCACGGCCTACCCTGAGTCCTCCACTGCTGATTGTCGGACGGCACCTTCAGCGGAGGTGAGAGATCACAAAAGAGAGATTTGTCATTCAATTGTATGTGTTCATGAGGTATGGGCACCCAGCAATGCTATACCATTCCACACCAGTCATGCAGACATAAATAAGAATAACTCTAAAAACTGTAATGCATAGAACGGAAAGCATGTATGAATGAAGTAGTGCAGTGGAGGGACAACTAATGCCAGTCATGTGCAGCACACAGTATGATCTCACTGTCTCCTTTTCTTTATTAATGCTACATCTGTGTGTGTGTGTGTGTGTGTGTATTTACCTGTAAGTACACATGCAGGTGTGCGTACGTAAGTGCATTCTTGTTACTCCTCAGGTCTCTTTTCCTCCTCCTGCCTTTTTTCCCTCCAAGAAGCATCAGATTTTACCCTTATCCTTATTCTACCTCTATTGTCTTTTCTTCCTCATTCTGCACCTCCTTTTCCTCTGCTAACTCCTCCATCTTTCTCCTCATTTTTATACTATGCCTTTTATCTCTTCTCCCTCCTCAGACTCCTTTTTTCTCCATTAACCTCTCCACCTTCGTACTCATCATTTTGCTTCTCATCTCTCCTTTCCTCCCCATGCACCTCCTCCTCAGGGCAGGGCCGGGGTGTTGGAGGGGAGGTACAGAGGGGTGGAGAGCCAGGTGGCAGGACTCAAGCTGGAGATCCTGAAACTCCAACAGGAAGCAGCAAGTCTTGTGCAGGTAGTGGTGGTGGTGGTGGTGGTACTTGTTGTGAGTTGATATGAGTGGTGGTTAGCGTTGAGGGTGTGACAGTGTTAGCTCTGGTGATACACTACGATCATTATTTTTTGTTGGTGATGGGTGGGAGTGTTGTGTAGTGACTGCATTCTAGTTGTCCTTGGCAATCTTGGTGGTGGTGATGGTGGTAGTGGTTCTGTAGTGTTTGGAATGGCTATTATATTGACAAATGTTGGTAGTACAGTAGTGGTGGGCATTGCTGGCCATCACTCACAGCTGTGTATATGAGATGAAGCTGTTGTTGTTATGTAGGAGTAGGACCTTCTAATAATACATACCCTGATCATTATATTCAGTTTCACATTTACAACAAGACACCTACAATTATGAAGTGACAAAAAACTAATTAGTATCTATTTTATATAAACATCTTTTCTTTCAAAACTTTCTGTGGTCAATGACAGACTTTTTGCAAATTAATTACTTTGTAAAAAAACATGTGCAGTATGACCACTTTGTTTTTAGTCTTGGTAATTCAATGCTCTCCCTTCTCCACGATCTCTGCTGCTCTCCACTTTCTCCTAACTATATCTTCCCTGCCTCCTCTCCCCATTAACAATCTTCCTTCCCCAGCAGGCCGAGGTGTCAGAGGCAGTGCCTTGGGGTGAAAGGTGCCGAGCACTGCTGCAGAAGGTACAGAGGAGGAGGCAAGCCCTTGCCCCACACCCTCAAACCCCACCCCCTTCAGAGGACAGCAGGGAGGAGGAACAGCAGCAGAAGGAGCAAGAGGCCAAAGAGAGCCAGGATGGAGAGGCCTCATCACCACAACCTGCCAAGGATGACATGCAGAGGCTTGAGGAGGAGGTATGAGGCTCCCTTCAATGACTGCCATGTACCAGTGTTCATCCATGTAGTTTCTGATGCAGAAGGAAGAGATAAAATGTAGGATGAGGCTGCGTATTCCTAGTCACTGTGGATTTCTTCAACACTAATTTTCCCTTCTCTGTTATCCTGGTGCAGATTCAAGGACTGGAGGTTGACCTGGTGAGGGAGCGAGACAGCCTCGAGAAAACCCGCGCCACACTCATGGAGAAGAACACCAAACTGGAGCAGGATCTCGAGGTGAGAAATAGGCAGGCACAGGAAAGTAAAGATGATAAAATAAGGGAAAAGAAATTGTAAAAAAATAATGGAAATTTTATAGGACTTTGCAAAGGAAGGGTAGAGTTCTCATGTAGAGCCATTACATTGGACTAAAATGTGCAACAAAGAAACATAGGAAATGGAATTAGAATGTGTGGTAAAAGTAACTCACCTTTCCTCCGTGCTCCAGTTAGTGCCTTAAGGTCACTGTTGTAATAATGGAACCCTCTTCTTCAGTTACTGCGCATGGAGTTTGACAAGAGTGAAGACTACTGGACCCTAAAGCTGCAGGAGGAGCAGGACTACTACGAGGAGGAGCGGCGCCTGTATGATGACAAATTTTCAGCACTGGAGAGGAAGATCCGAGAGTACGAGGAGCTGGTGTTGGCAGGAGGAGGGGGGGCGGGGGGTGGCCGGGAGGCATCCGAGGAGTCTGACCGCCTCTCCACCATTGATGAGAGTGTGATTTGGGAAAAACAGGTGTGTGTGTGTGTGTGTGTGTGTGAGATGAGGAAAAGATGTACAGTGTGAAACAATGTACAGTTGCAGACAAAGGAAGTTGATACACCTTACTCTTACTTTATTATGATTCAATAACCCTTTCACATGGGCAAGTTTCCTCTCCAGTTTATCCCTTACTCTCTCTTTCCCTTCCTTACCCTCCCTTCTTCTACTTCCAATGCTAGATTTAGGCACAAGTTTTACAAACTACAGCTTAGAGCCTCGTAATTTGCAAGAGCCCCAAGAAGATTCCAGATTGGGTCTTTTAGTCATCTTTTAAATGTTGAAGAAACAGAAATGCAACAATAGGAATTTATTACAAACTAACAAAGAGTACAGGCATCTGTATAGGTTTTCAAGTTTTGTAAGACCATCAGGCGTTATGTTTCAACAAAGAGCCTAAAAGCCTCATACAGCTTAGGGCCTCATCATCCAAATTTAACACCATCTACTTTGTGACTCGCTGAGAAGAAAGAGGCGACCAAGTCACAAGTGTAAAAGGTGGATCAATATTTTTGTTCACGACTGTGCATGTCACGTCTGGCAATGTTATACTCGCCATGCCACCATCTGACCCTCTCTCTCCACCTCTCTCTCAGGTGACAGAGCTGGAGGAGGAAGTGGCCCAATTGAGGGGACAACTGGAGGACCTGCGACAAGAGAAGCTGTCAATGGTGAGGGCTCCACTCCCTTGCTGTGCAGTCTGTTTCTGTTTTACATAGACGGTTAAATTTGTTGCATTTTGTCACTCATTCACCTGTCACTTTTCCTTTCCCTACCTAAGGAAACCCATGTTGAGGCCTGTGTGGCAGAGGAGCGGCAGCGAGCCAGCCAAGAGAGGGCAGTCCTGCAGGAACAGGTCGCCTCTCTCTCCTCACAGCTACAGCAGACTCAGCAACAGCTCTCATCAGGTGTGTATTTACCTAGTTGTGACATACGGGAAGAGAGCTATGCCCGCGCTGTCCCATCTCCATATCCACTCTTATCCAACTTTTCCTTAAAATCATTAATGTTTCTTGCACAAACCACCTCCTCCTCCAGCCTTTTCCACAGCTCAGTGCTTCTGTTTGGGAAGCTAAACTTTTCACATCTCTCCTACACGTGGTCGCCCTCAACTTCTTTCCACACACACAGGTCCTCTCTGTCCAAATACTCCATTCCATTTGCCACCCTGTACACTGCTATCAGGTCTCCTCTTTCTCTTCTTCTCTCAGGGTTGTGAGCCCCATTCTATTGTCTCCTGTGTGTGTGTGCTTGCGTGCATGCATGCATGCATGTGTTGGGGAAGTGTACTGAATGTTTGAGCATATAAAGTAGAATTATACATAAGGAGTACTAAGAAGCTGTTGAATTTTTATGTAAATTAGAAATATTTATATAATATAAATTAAGTATTATTGCAAAAGTTAATGGATCTGGTAGAGTTTAATAAATGGGTAAAGAAAGTTGACTTTAGTAGCTAGTAAAGAAGGAATGCAGTTGCATTTGGTTGAAGTAATAGCATAAAGCAAGCAAGCAAGCTAGCCTCATGGACAGATATTTTGACTAACACAGTATGTATTTGCATTGTAGTCGTGGAAGAGAAGGAAAACATGAAGAGAGAGGCAGAGCAACATATTCAGCAACTCCTGAATCAGCAAGAACAGCAGCAGCACCTGCAGGTCAGCATGCTTGGTATTCGGGTAGATGTGTTTATCTTCCAAACAGGAGAAATACTTAGCAATATACAACTTATTATGCCAGTAAGTCTTCACAGTGGGCACCTATGGCAGAGAGATTCACTCATTTGTGTCCAAGCATTATTAAATTTTTTTGTACACATTGCTGCCTGTTCTTGTATCCCACAAATTTCTAAAACTTTTACTTCACCCCAACAGTGCACTTACTATTCCTGTGCCCAGACCCGTAATTACTATGACCTTCCTTCCCATAGGTCGGGTCAGCTCCACAGGTTAATGGTCACTTGCATGAAGGTCGTCGAGGTCAACAGCCGGTATGTTTCTTTGAAATGTAATCTATTTCTTAAAAATAAGTATCCTGGATCAAGGGATAATAATATGGCAGAATTACTTCTGAATATTGTTTGATTTAATAGAAAATATATCATGAATTCATAGTACAAACAAAGAAGCTGAATTCCATCACCTGCATAAAAGATGAAAAAACATGAAAATTAACACAATTTGCAGTTAAGTGCCCATGTATTTAATTTCCCCTCCGGAAGAAAATATATTGTCTAATTTATCTCTTCCCCTTTATCATTCTTCTTTATTCCCCTTTATCCTTAACCTTATGCCCCTCCCTCTTCTCTCCTCATTCCAACCAGGAGTTTGGCACCCTGGGGGAGGAGACCATCAGGGTGTGCCTTCGTGCCCAGCTGAGGCAGTGCCAGGATCGTCTCAGGTTTTTGGAGGCAGCACTACGGCACCACCACACCCACGCCCACCATATCCTTACTGGTGAGGAAGAGGGAGACTCATTTCCTTTGGCCTCTGTGGATGAAGGGATAAATTTGTAGATGAAGATCTTTGGTTTATGAGCATCAGGTTGTGTGAACAGGACCATGCCACACACTGCCCTACACTACACAGACACGTGTGATATGTAAGCTATGTAAATAGATAGATAGATGGGCTCATTTCCTGAGAAAAAAAATTCTATCAGACAAACTTTAGATTTAGAGAGATCATCGTGTTTCAAACTTACCAAGTTCCTATAATAAAGCTGTGGATATTATGCAGGAGATAATATAGAGCTAAGAACATTCATAAATTCAAAGCAAAGTTGGACAAAAGCAAATATGGAGACTACAACATGTGCCAACATGAGCTTATCTCAAATCCTGTTTACTACAACTAAGTAAATACACACACACACATCATCTCTGTTCACTAAAAACTTTAGTGGAGTCACTTCAGTGTACTAATTATGTGGGGACACAAGTTCCTTGCATTGGTTAGTGTCACAGTAGTGGTGCAAACAAATTTTAACGTATTGTGTATTACAGTGACCCGGGAGCAACATGCAGCTGAGGTACAGAACTTGGAGAGCATGATGGCAGCTACACAGCAGATGCTTGGCCAGCACATTGCCAAATACAAGGACCAGGTGAGGGGTTGCATTATTTAGTGCAATGAATACAGTGGCACATAATTTTGGGGGAAAAAGCAGAAAGGGTTTCAGTTACTGTTGCAGGTGGCTGATGCTAATCCATTCATCAATGAAAGCCCATCCTCTCTTGACAAGGTCAGAGAGGCTGCGGCAAAGTTGAGGGCTGGAAAGGCACCTGGTATCTGTAACATCTGTACAGTGCTGTTCAGAGCTGGAGGTAAAGCCATGATCCATGGGTTGCATGCAGTCTTGACTGCCATATGGGTATATGGTAATCAGTACCATTCCTCTCGACTGGATAGAATTCCTGTCCAGAAAGGGAAAGGGAACTACTAGGACTGCAACAACTACCATGGTATTATGCTGCTCAGTGTGCCCAAGGTGCTTGCCTATCTATTGCTGATGCAGATTCACAGCCAGCTGCTGAAGCTGGAGAGACCAGAGCTGTCTGGGTCCACGCCTGGTAAGTCTGCAACAGATTGTATCCTAGCGCTTCACATACTGGTGGAGTGCCGACACGAGTTTCAACGGGATACTTCCAGCCTATGCTGATCTCAAGAAGGAATTTGATTCATTGCATTGCAAGGCACTATAGGATCTCCTGCAGCTCTATGGGATTGCAAGGATCGTTAGTTTACTAACTGGCCTGCATTCTGGGACAGGGGTCCAGCTTCTTTCCTATGAAACCAGGAACAAGGCAGGCCTGTTTCCTTGTCTTATCACTTTTCAATGCTTGTATGGACCGGGTACTAGGCAGAGTTGTAGACCAGAGTTATTGTTGAGCATCTGTAGGCAATACTAAGGTCACTGACTTTGTTTTAGTCAGTGATGCAGTAATCCTTGCGGAGTCACTGCAGACAGTCTTACGGCGGATTGGTTTGGCCCATGGTGTTATGGACTAGCTCAGCACCAAGGGTATGGCATTGCTAATATCAGTGTAGAGGGACAAAGATCCAGATCTTCAAGTCCCTTGTACCCCCTGTCATGGCCTTGAAGAGGCGGATTGATAACATTGGTAATGAGTGCTCACGCAAAATCATGGGAACATGTTTGAAAGACTGTGTCAAACCAGCATTTACTCCATGAGATTGATTCTGGGCTTAATACCTATGTATTCTATCAACCACAACTCTGGCTATGCAGGCATGTGGCACACTACTTAGAAGCTGACCCTGTTCACCAGGTTGTTTCTGTAAGAGACAACTATGAGTGTAGGAGACATAATGAATGCCCATTGTCCATGGCTGAGCAAATCGATAGATCCTGCCACGAGGTACTTGTGATAGGAAGGGAGCCCGCACAGAGACTTGCCAAGAGGAACCCCCAGATGTAGTGTTATGGGGTGGGTGAGGTGATGCATTCCCTGGTGTATGCCCCCCTTGATTGATAACCAGTGTTGATAGGTGACTTGGTGATACTGTAATTAGTATGTTCTCATCCATTATGAAGAAAAATGTAATAGCACATATCAATAGTCTAATATGACCATCATTTAATGCAACATGCTGTATTCATACAGTTATTCTGACAAGGTGTGTAGCCTTGTATTCTCACTGTGCTCCTAGCACTTTATAAAATCACAAATGCTGTGTAACATGCTAACACTTAACTGCCTATGTTATTTTAAGGCAGCCATTTTGTCAAGCCAACAACAGAACATTAAACCTTCCAGCTTTTGTCTCAAGGCTTATTGGGGCAGATGTCTAAATTTAGAATGTTGCTAAACTATACAAATAAATGACACCTTCTTTTCCTTCCTCAGCTAAGCAAGGCCAGTCGCAGCGACTCCTTAGTAAAGGAGCTCTACTTGGAGAATGCTCAGCTCATGCGTGCCCTCCAGGTGACCGAGGGGCGCCAGAAAATTGCAGAAGAGAGTAGTCGGAAGGTGCAGCTCTCGGCTGCTCTTGCATCTATGTCTTAGGCTATTGTAATGCTAGCATCCTACACAATGCCCCTACACTATTTATTGGTAAAAAGACATTCTTGATACAATGGTGCAGTATAACCAATCTTGTGTATAGTGCATGCCATAATTGGCCTAAATTACAAGGGGACTGTATGCATCATCCATGCAAAGACACACCATAAAGCCCTGCACACCCTACCTCTGCCATGAATGACCTAGATCACCCCTACACCTTTCAATTCCTTTGGGGCAGAAGACCCGAGATGCCTTTGCCATGTACAATGAAGACTTAAACACTTCCTGCCAAAGAGGTCTCAACACCCCCTGCCATAACATACCTAACACTTTGTTGCAGACAATACATCAGTACATTGATTTCTCACAATGCCTAGGTGTCTGTTTGATGAACCCTACTGCATAGCTCCCTTCTCATCCATGTCCCTAATTACTATGTTGTTTCATTCACACACGCAGCACACTCAACCATTCATTCCTAGCTGGTGCTCCATAGCCATCTCCTCCCGTTTTTTCAGTGCCTGAGAATCATTGAGACCTGATGTTATTTTTGTACTATAAAGATAGTTAAAAGTTCCAGTCACACCATTCAAGAGGCCTGTTTTAGTTGAAGGCCATGCTGTTTTACTCCATACAGTATATTTTTTTGTGAAATCCTGAAATGGAGAGGGAACCCATTGCAAACCTAGATTGTCACCAGAGTTATTACAACCAATGATATATATTTAAACTATTCACTGGTGCATAATCACAGGTAGGCATGAATAGAAAGCCTTGCATCTGGTTAGGTTTGTATAGTGTCTAGCAGAAAAGTGTGAAGCATCCCCTACAAAACAACTGGTAATGCATCAAATCCATCCCCACTGGAGGGATGGAGCAACAATACATAACTCCCTCTCTTACATTGTCAGTCTGCAACCAAGCACTAAGCACTGACAGAAAAAATCATAGTCCAATAATAAAAGAAAAATAAAAACATGGGGAGGGTGCATTACCACCTTTCAGGGAATGCCTCAAGTTTTAGACAGTCAGGCCGATGAAGTCATAGCTAGGTGACAAATGTGTGTTTCTAGGTTATTGTAGAATAGACAAAGAAATGAAATAATAGTTTAAATGTATGTATGAGTAGGATGTATATGAAAAAAAGCTTAAAAAAGGAATGGGTTGAATTTGCGGCTGTGCTGCAAAGTTGAGTAAAGGCTTGTGTTAGACGGCTGAAGGGAGGAACATTGTAGTTCAGTATCCATCTACTAAGCCCCGGCACAAGACTTGGCTCCTGATGGATAACCACCACCCTTTCTCCCCTAACTAGTCTACATATAAATAAAGCTTTCCTGTGTGTGTGCTGCAGCTGTTGTGGGTTATAAGGTCATGTTAAGGTGTTATATGCATACTATACATCCATAGCCTATCAAGTAGTAGTTGATGTTCCTGAGAATTACTCATTGATGGGCATTCTTGTTAATCATCTCCAGGCACTCATCACCTCCTACATCTTACACAAACAAGAAATCCAACAAACAACAGCCACAACCTTTCATTCCATCCACACCTCTCCATCCATCCACCAGACTATATTGGATGCCTATGTTTGGTCCAGTCGCCCCACTGCTCACACACTAAGTCATGTGCCTCCATACCACTTTCAGCAGCCTAGTGCTCCACCAGGTCCCCATGGCAACAGAGTGTGACTCAGTGTTGTAGTACCAAAGATGGTATTGTGTTCGTGCCTGTGTGTGTGTGTGTGTAGTTGAGCATGTGCCATACTGAGAGAGTCACCCGAGTGCCAGTATGTTCGCTGCAAGCTAAATGGCATTCTTTGATTTCTCTACTCGCCCCGGCCCCTCGATTAGCTCCAATTAGTTACAAAATTTCTTTTATAGCAGTTTCTTGATTTTAAGGTGGTGTGAAGTAAGCAGTTATGCATTAATATGTTACTTGAGATGATGCTTCATCAATTTAAAAATTGTGATATTATTAATGGAAATTTTGTGAATTTAACTAATACCAAAAATTCCAAACTCACACTATGATGCAATGCAATTTCAGTGTAAAGTAAAAATCTTGGATGACTTATTGGCCAAGTCAAGAAACCACTGAGTATGTCATTAATGGCTTAACTGCTGAACAATTCAAGTAAATTATTTTATTTTACTTTGTTGTTTGTAAATACAAGATTACCATACCTGCTCATATGCAGTTGGTTGACTGACCCCTGATAGGAGTGAAATAATTTTATTGCAGATATTACAAAATAAAAATCCCCCAAAATCAAATAAACATGCCATAGATTATTACCCCATTCTGTACAAATCAAGCTGACCTCATCAAGGGCAATGCTGGACTATTGGCACACAGATATACATATGCACACAATTGTTGGAAAACAACAAATTACCAAATAAAGTTTCCTTATTTGTTCTTTGTTTGATGTCCCTTCTTCCTTTAACTCCATTCACAAGTGCTGTCTGCATATTACCTACACACCACCTCCCAGCTGAGGCCACTGAACAGTTGACAAAACAGCTTACCTTATGCATTTTTAATAGGGAGCTTGGTGATAACAGCCTTCACCTCATAGTAGTTCCTCAAAGCATACTCAGAGTTCTCCCTTCCCTGACCAGAGTACTTATATCCTCCGAAAGGCGTCTGAGCATTCAGGACGTCATAGCAGTTGACCCTGAAAAAGATAAAATTCTGTAATACTGGTTGACAAAATTCAATTATGACTGCTACTATGAATACATACACAGACATCTGGGATAAGCAAGTGCTGTCACTCAATAGCTGTCTTTTTACAAAGTTTCACATAAGTATAGGAATAAATAGTACATAAAACAGTGACAGTGCATATAGGGATATTGCAAGTCTTAATAATGAGAAAACAAAAGGAGACAATTCGTTCTTCATCAATGATACAATGAAATCACTTGCCAGACAGTTCCAGCCCGCAGCCCCTGAGAAAAGAGGTTGGCCTTGTCCAGGTCCCTCGTGAAGACGGATGCTGCCAGTCCATATTTGGTGGCATTGGCTCGCTGGATAACTTCACCTATGTCCTTGAATCGCATGATCTGCTGAACTGGGCCAAAGATCTGCAAAAATTAAACAACAAATTCAGCAGCAACAGTAATTAGAAGCCAGTGACAGAAACAGTAGTTAGTAATTAGTTATTCTTGTACTTTGGGAACAAGTAAATATTGCTGTGGGTATTAAAAAGACAATTAGTTCACCAGGAACACTGACAAACCCTTGGAGTTTATGCAATAAGAATTCAGGGAAGCCAAATGACAAATGTGAAGTGAAAAATGGAAGGAAAGGAACTTTTTTTGAAGCAAATACTTCAGCATCTTACCTCCTCCTCAGCAATCCGCATGTGGTCTTTCACATCAGCAAACACAGTTGGCTCAATGAAATACCCTTTGTCTCCCTTGCGGCTTCCTCCCACACACATCTTGGCTCCTTCCTTTTTGCCAGATTCAATAAGTTCCAGGATCTTGTTCATCTGCATCTCATCCACCTAAAAATAAATATTTTTTTTAAGATCTCTATAAGATAATGCTTAAAAGAATCAATCCAACTGCTTACATAACCTTGTTAGGCACAAACTCTTCCTTCCCACCCACCTGAGGCCCCTGCTCGTTGTTCAGGTCGAAGGGATCCCCCACTGTGCGCGCCTTGGCCCGCTCAACACTACGCTCCACAAACTCATCATACACGGAATCCTCCACAAAGATCCTGGTGCCAGCACAGCAGCACTGGCCCTGAGTAGCAACAAATAGGGAATGTTGGTTAAAATAAGCTATGCCTGGTTCAAGATAAAATACTTTTACGCCAGTATCAAGTCATCTGAAAATCCCTTAACTATCTTCCAATTCTGTTAATACTGCAGCCTTTGTGCAATAATACAGTCTTGAGTGAGGCATCAAAATTATGATTTATGCAACCAACTAACTGGTGGTAAGTAACCATATTGATCTCCCTGAACCAGACTGCCAAACTGCAAGCAGCATTCAGAACCAACCTGGTTGAAGAAGAGGCCAAAGTGGGACTGTTCAATGGCATAGTCCATGTCAGCATCCTTAAAGACAATGTTGGGACTCTTGCCACCAAGCTCCAGGGTGACACGCTTCAGGTTGCTGGCGCCCGCTGCCTGCTGCACCAAGTGGCCAATCTGGAGCAGAACAGGTGTGAGATGTAGCAGTGCCATTCATCAACAATAAGCATATTCTTCCTACCAGAAAATGGTACAGGAAAAGATATTAACAGTTAAGGATTTCATCACCATAAAATTATTATATCTGTGCAATACAAAAAGTTCATGATAAACTACATTACGCTGTGTATCTCTACCAAACTTGCAAGCTGATGTACGTCAAGGTGCCCTAGTGCCCTACAGAGTAGACATTGCTGAAGCTCACCTCAGTGGAGCCAGTGAAGGCCACTTTGTCCACGTCCATGTGTGAGGAAATGGCAGCGCCAGCAGTGTGGCCGTACCCGGGAATGACGTTCACCACACCAGCAGGGAAGCCCGCCTCAGCCACCAGCTTGGCTACATAGAGGCCGGTGAGGGGAGTCTGCTCTGCCAGCTTCATCACCACAGTGTTGCCTGCACAAACACAAGACCTTGGCTTAGGAAAAATCACTGAAAGATAAGTTCAATGAATTTTCAAACAAAAGATTCTAATTTCCTCACAACCTAAGAAGCATTTCAGCCACACTGGCTCAACAATAAAGGTGGAAGTGAGTACTTTCCATTCCCTACCTTTTCATTCCAAAAAAAAAAAAAGAGAGAAAAAAATGAGAATGTCAAACCTGTGGCAAGGGCCGGCCCAAACTTCCAGGCCTGCATGAGCAGAGGAAAGTTCCAGGGGATGATCTGTCCACACACACCTATGGGCTCATGGCGCGTGTAGGCAAAGTAAGGCCCATCAGTGGGGATCGTCTGGCCATGAAGCTTGTCTGCCCAGCCGGCAAAGTAACGCAAGTTCTTAATAACCATTTCTAGATCCACAGCGTATGAGTTGGAGTAAGGCTTCCCATTGTCCAGGGTCTCCAGGCTCTAAAGTGCAAGATGTATGGACTCATGTTACTGTCACCCCTCCCTTCTCTTTTATCTTGCAAGATTTTGCCATCTCCTGCATGAGTCTTACTCTATTGATCAATATCGCTATTATCAATAAGCTATACCTCCCTATTCCTTTATTTTGCATTATTTTACCATTTCTTACATGACAGCCTGATTGATAACAACAAACTACTTTTCTTTTTCTCTCATCTTGTATAATTTTAACCTCTCCTGCATGGCAACCTTATATACCCCTATGACCAATGCTACTGTTATTGTAAAACTGTATCTCCCTTCTCTTCCATCTTGCATGATTTTACAATCTCCTGCATAATAAGAACCTCATTTTGCCTTGTCTTTTATTGCTCCACCTTGCCTCACTTGACATCACCACAATGCTGAACACCAACTCACCGCCAGGTACACCTTGTCCCGCTCGATGAGGTCCGCCAGCCTGAAGAGCAGTCGGCCCCGCTCGGAGGCATCCATCTGCCGCCACTCAGAGTTCAGCTCGAAGGCCGCACGGGCTGCCTTCACTGCCTTGTCTACATCAGCCTAGGACACATATTATGTTGGCTAATCAAAAAGATTATGTGCCTAGATTAAATGTAGACAGATTTATGAAGTACCTCATGATGAATGCATGCTACAATGTTGAGGTATCTAGAGTAGAAAGTCTATAATGCATTGCAGTTACTAAGAATAAAGTAACTACTGTCTTCCATTTTCCATAGTAACTAGCACCACTTAAAGTAAGAACTCCAATCTAATAAAGTAATGCAACCCAATCAAATAAACCCCACCAGGTGAACTAGCCTAGACCCACCAATTAATCTAAAAAAGTCCATTCAAATAATAGGTTAGTCGTTTTCATGCTTCAATTTGACAAGTGATCTGATCATCATATTACAACAGAGTACTTTCCAAGGAGCACACACAAGGGCTGTAGCTGACTCACCTTGTCCCCTTCCTCCACCATGGTGATCACCTCACCGGTGGCAGGATTGACTGTCGGGAACTGCTTGCCACTCTCGGACTTGTGGAACTCATTGTTGATGAAGATCTGGTGGTGATGAAACATGTCACTTAGGTATTATAATATTAATAAGGCCATGATGGAAGTGTTAAATAATATCTCAGCATTGGGTAACAAAGACCATAACTGAAGTGGTAAATAATATCCCAGCATTAGCCAGCAAAGACCATGACTGAAGTGGTAAGTAATATCCCAGCATTAGGTAACAAAGATCATGAATGGAGTGGTAAATAATATCCCAGCTTTAGGTAACAAAGAGTATGATTGAAGTGGTAAATAATATCCCAGCATTAGCCAGCAAAGACCATGACTGGAGTACTAAACATTATCTCAGCATTAGGTGACTATGTGCTATAATAGTTAAGTCAGAGATGAAACTTTTATTTTGTTTTAAAGATTCAATGAATGTAATAGACTGACCAACACTCATCCACTCTACTGATCCATTTCACTGGTGGCCCCCCTCCCCCCTTGACACCCCCTCTCTCCATCCTGCCCTAATGTAGTACTCTCGTCAAAAGATAATCCTCATTCTTGTCATGTGTCCAAACCATCTCGGAGCACACACTTCAGTTCAACCACTTAACAATCCAAATTTTGCCATTACACTCATATCAAATCTCTCATATATATATGCTTTCATCGCTTTCTCCATCCCATCCTGGCACACCACACACACCTCTTATACAGCATCCCTGCCTCTGGTGCATATGACAGTTAGGATAAAACATGATTTATTCTTGTAATATATTCAATAATTGATCTATTGCCCTCTCTAGAAAGCTATTTTCTCACAACTTTCTTTAATCTATTTTTATATAATTTCTTGATGACCTCTCTGTTAAAGATGACAGTCTAAGTAATCTATATATGTATTCATTAATGTTAATCTTTTCACTCAACAGCACCCATCTTCTCATTCTTCTCAACATAGTTTTCAAGAGCAAATTCCATACTGTACTGCTGCTGCATATTTGACTGATGGTCTTAATGATGTGATCTTCTTTACTGTTTCCTCATTGATGTATGTTAAAGCTACTCTTATTTGCTAACAGGTATACATGTTGTTCCTTGCTTTTTCATTTACATGGTCTTCTGGTAATATAGTCTATTACTGATCATTACTCCTAAATCTTTCTCCTTGTCAGATACCTGTAAACTATTGCTGCCTAGTCTATAATTCCAGGCAAGCCTTTTACCTTTTCCAAATTATATTACATGAGTTTTCTGCACTGAATTCCATCTGCCATTCACCTCCATTAATATAGTTCTGTTACTTACTTTTGTGATACCTTAAAGGATTTCTCGTTTTTAGTTCTCTGTATTTAAGCATCTTCAGCAAATATTTTCATGTAGTAAATCACTGTCACTAGTATGTCGTTGACATGTAGCGGAAATATAATTGGTGCCATCACTCTGCAAAGCGACTTAGTATTACCTCTTTCCAGGACCAATAACTTCATCTTGTTTTGGCTCTATTTTTCCTTTCCCTTAGAAAGTCTTGCATCCATTGTAGCAGGTTCCCATAGATTCTCCATTGCATTCAAGTTCCCATATAAACTTTTCTTGAGGCTCTGTCTAAAACTTTTTGAAGTCAAGAATATTCTGTCTACTCATACATCTTTCTTGCACTATTTCTGCCACTGTCATAATAAAACTGGAGATTGGTTGCACATAATTTTCCTTTTATAAACCCAAATTGTTTTCTGGTAACATTTCATACTCTTCCTAGTGTCCTCCCTGTCTGTCTTATTACTTAACCATCATTTTGCTGATGACACTAGGCTATTAAGTGAATCAGGGTAAATCAAAAAGGACAATACTAAATGGTGATTTTATCAGCAAAACAAAATACTAATGAGATACTAATGAGAACCACCTAGATAATATCAAGGACCACCTGTACTGGGAGCCACCAAGTCATTACTTTTTTTTTTTTTTTTTTTTTTTTTTTTTTACAATTCAAGATTTTTTTTTTATCAGCATGTAACATCCAACACCAAGAAAAGAGAAGTAGATGAGCCATCCATTTTAAAGTGTGTAGTGTTCACAAGGCAAAAGGATGATATTGAAGATCATTTGTGATTTTAAAAATACTGCCCCTAGAAGTAAAAATAAAAGAAAATATAAAGGCATCTGCTTTATAGGTATATATTTATGAAAACTACAAAGAGTAATCTCTCTGGGAAACCCAAGTAGCCTAAAGGTAACTTACTGAATGTAATATATGTGTGTCAGCCAAATCATTACAGAGGTACTGAAGACAAGCAGTTTCATGGAAAAAATTATTGATGTACAACATCCCTATGAATATCTTCCTATATTAAGTAGCTTTATAGCCAGTTCAATGAAATAAGAACTATATGAACTTGTTAGTAAAAGAAAAATCACCCTACCATTATAATAATTTTTAACTCAAATTAAAGTGTATTAAAACCAAACGATTTACATTATTTCATTAAAATCTTAACACTGCTAACAACAGGCAAGTTAGTGCAGGAGGCAGGTGTGGTTACAGTTGTCCAAATGAATATAACGATTTAATAAGGGAGGACTTCCCACCTTCCCGCCTCACCCCATGAAGGAAACTAACCCCTCGACCTCCCCAGCACTGGCTGGAGCAGCCTCAGTAAGTAGGTTCTTTTCCTGCCAGCCGCTCCTCCACGTTGAACCTCTGCGTGACGTGAGGCGATAAAGTTAATGACGTACTCCTTGGCTGCACGTGGCCTTAACGCTCATCTCCGCCACATTGGGCAAGTGTTACTTTCGGGCTACAGTAGTTTTCCTTCCCAAAGCACCCATTTATCGAAAAGCCTGAAAGGCCGGACATACAGTTGGGTATAAGCGTTGTCTGGGTCGGGATTCGAACCCGCCCCTACGGATTCTTTTTTTTTTTTTTTTTTACAACTAAGGAGACAGTTCAAGGGCGTAAAGAAATATATATAAAAAAAAGCCCGCTACTCACTGCTCCTGAATAGAGGTCAAAGGAGTGTCCAAAAAGAGGTCTTTGTAAGACTGGGAGCATACGCTGTTTGCCGCGCGTGCCGCGGTGCTATCTCTGTGCCTTTGGCCCTTGAGAAGGTGGACAGGGCCAGTGCACCATCCGGGTTACCACAGTTTACCTTCTCCAGGTATTACGCATTTATCGACCATCGCGAAAGGAACAACAGAGATTAGAATTCTTCAAGCCCGCAAATACGCGGTTAGGCACGCTGACCACTGCACCATGGAAACGCTGATTCTTAGCCATGCACCTTACTGAAGCACGGTGACGGTCCGTGACTCTGATAAGTGTCCACCGGCGCCATATAGGCGAAGGGAAGCGAGACACCTGTACTGTATACTGGTAACACTAACCCGCCAGTCTTGTCCCTTCAGAGCCCCCCCCCCCCCCTTTCACGCCCCTCGGCAACAGCAGCCACCTCCTGCAGGCTGCGGGTGTCGTGCTTCTATTAGAAATCGAGAGGGAAGGAGAGTGAATATTAGGTTTAAAAGTACGATAAAAATAATCATACAAAAACCCCAAGCAGCAGAAACGCCTTGGCAACACGTCACCCAAGCACGTGCGGCGCCTCAACCACTACAGAGTAGGGATGCGAGTTTTGGTCCGAGTACTACTCGGTTTACTCGGTACTTGGATTTGAGTGAGTACGACTCAATTTACTCGGTTCTTGCAATTCAGTTACTTGATCGTTTTAATCACCCCAAAATATGGGAGATTTAATTAATCGATCGATCGATGATGGACTAATAAAGCAAGGATGATGAACTTGGCAAGTCACATTATAGATCATCAGCCTGGGAAATGAAACTTATAACTGCAGTTAAATATATATATATATATATATATATATATATATATATATATATATATATATATATATATATATATATATATATATATATATGTGTGTATACACGCAACACTGGTGGCGTGAAATACGATTGTGTTTTGATTAGCTGCCACATGTATCGACAGATGTCTTATAATCTGTAGTCCTAGCCTTGTGATTTATTTCGAGCATAAATGATTGAGTTAAGTACTGTACGTAGCTCTTTGAAAATAAAAAGGAAAATTAATATAGTTTGAATTTCACATGGAATGTTAGACATTATCTTACTAAAGTCATTTGTCCTCAGACGAAAATGATCAATTTTCATCTCTTTCAACCCTCTGACCTCCCCCCCCTAGCCTAGATGTCGCATGAGCAAAGTTATCATTTAGTACACGGTTTACTTGGTTTTGAAGAGTAATCAAACCCGATTTACTCGGTTTGCAGAAAGTATTCGCGGTTCCCACATCCCTACTACACAGCGGGGGTAACGAATGATTAATCCCCACCGAGCTTCTGCCTCACCAACGTTCTACTCACCCATTTAAATAGGGAATCAACTATGATGCTTTGGTGTGATAAATACTTTACTGGGGGTAGGCATGCATTCATGACTGCATAACTATCTGTCCAGATATTACGGCCATATACTGCGAACACTACTGAGATAATGCATGCATGCTATATAGCTACTCTCCCCGGCCATCCACCCGGCCACAGATGCTGTCATCCCACGACACATGCTACAGGAAAACGCATGATAAGGGGTAAGAGTATCTTACGTGAAAACTGACTTTGACGAGATAAAGGAGTCTTATCGAAAGCCTACTCTTAAAATTTGATTGATACTCCGAGACAAATTTTTAACTGCTATGCCACCCCACCACACACACACACACACACACACACACACACACAGGCACTCATCATACAGGACTATAAAGTTTTATAAATGTATGCTATACATTTACTAAAACAACCATGAAAAAAGTCAAACCAGCAACGCACCCAGTGGCACAGCTAAGGCTCAGCCGCACCGCTGGCTCAAGGTCACGTCTACCCCCCCTCCCCCCACACACACCCCTGCCTACACCATTTGTTTCACACGTTTATCTTTTAAATTGACACTCAGCGTACTTCATCAAACATAGTCATTAAACAGTTTCACTGAGGCAAGGGTTCTTCGTTTCTCAGGACTTTCCCCTCCACCTGTCCACGCGCTGGCCCGGACAATGTGCCTGGCAACACTGCCAACCCTGACCTTGTCAATCGGCCGTCAATCATGGCACCCAAACTAAGACAGCTGTCCATGCCCAGCTCCGCCTTACTTGATCACGGTGCAATGACAACTTATAGCAACAGTGAACGGCAATACAAAAATGGTATAATTTCCGTATTATATCTAGTTTGCCCTAGTTTGTATATCATTTACTTTCTCTATATATCTACCTACTTACCTATTTCATTAGTTTGTATACTATCAAGACGGTATAAACGCACACCAGATAATAGCTGGCCTCATCACTCCTTTCCCAGGGTTCTAGAGATCTATCTAGTCTTGAGCTAGAATATCTGCTCCTCCTCCCCACAAGTAGTGTGTGAAGCTGTTATGCTGACCATTCAGTTGCAGTGACAACCTCCCGGAGGCACGACGTGGCATTACTTCAAACAGCCCTTTACAGATCAGCTGGGTTTTTGTATAAAGTCTCGGACACACTCACCCCGGTGTAGGGCACGTCGGGGGCGGTGATGGGCTGCGGGATGGCCGGGGCGGAGTAGGCCGCGGCAGGCTGCCTGCCCGCCAGCCTGGCCAGGGAGCACAGCCTCGACGATGACCGGAGCATGATGGACGTGTTCAGCGAGTCTGCCTGTAGCTCAGCGTGGCCGCCCGCCGCCTGGCACACACACAACACACGGGTGAGATAAGTACTGCCGCTGCCGGGGCCGGGGGGGACGCCGAGGCCTGACCCCCCCACCCTTGCGTGGAGACAAGGGGCGGGCCAGGTGGCAACAACTACAGCTACCGTTACCTCCAGCATGCGAATCAGGGAGGCTGGGGCCCATTTATTAAATATTACCTACCGCCTCGCCTGCCTGCCGCGCTGCCCCCAGCAAGCCATTTCTACACCTTCGTACTCTCAGATCAGCTGTTCTCGAAGGTCCACCTCTTTCATTATCATTAACACAGTATTTCAGCTTTGCCACTCATATCACGGTAAAGGTAACGTACAATTGGATGTCCGTGACTCACCTGGTTGTTGCAGAAAGACGAATAATTTACCAAAAGGACGTAGAATGACTTAATACTGTGGAGAAAGGAAGTGAAATCCTCCCCCTCCTGGTGTTCGTAGGTAACTGAAGTAAAGCTCAAGGGTTGTCAAGGTTTTCATTTGCCCGCGGACGCGGAGTTGTAAGCCAAATATAGCCCAAAGCAGCCCAACACGAAAATACGGTGTTATAATCTACAGAAACAAAGGACTACGGAAATGAAAAAGAATGCACCTGATATAATATAAGAATCCGTTACTCATGACATACAAATATTTCTCTCAGAACTTTAGAAATGAGCCAAAACAACCTTATAATCCATCTCCACCTCTCGCCTCCTCTGTGCACTCTAGCTGTGACCCCGCCCAAAAACAGCCAATAATGCAAATGCCAATAAGTTATCAGGCGAGTTTATTATCCACTTCGTTTACATCATCGTCTTAATAACATTGCTTAGTATCATCATCCACAACATTCAAACATGATATTAATTAGTGTTGGGTAGTTTAATTGGTCTGTCGATCGTTAAAATGTAAAAATCAACCTCAAAATTCTAGCCAATGTTTCAACTGTCATCATCTCACACGGTGATTAAATATTGAACCAAGCTCTGAGTTTTATTAAGTACAGGTCGAGCTAGTCCAAGGAGTCTAGAGAAGAACACTGTAGAATCCTTGAACTATAGTCACTGGGCCATAGAACTATTTATTGAGTCGTGAAACCCAGCATATAAATAAATGACCACTGGATGAGGTGCCGTAGGATGAGCCTTGTAAGGGAGAGCATAAACCCACAACTGTCAGTATCATGAGAGGTTTGTGTCAAGGCCATAATGATGTATACGTACCCCGTCACCCATCAATCAGCTTATCACTGGTTAATTGACTGCATGAAGTGGCCTCCCTGCACTTACGCCAGGGAGTGACTGAAGCACACCGCCATATGCACTGCTCGACCATGACAGGGCTCCTCTACATCCATTAACTCTTTTAGCCTTTGCTGATAACCTTGCCATCTCTTCAACAGCACATTTCTTCATTTTATACGGCAAAGGAATTACAGCTCAAGGGCAATAAACAAAGATGAAACAAAAAAGCCACGGTAATCGCATGTTCCTACCAACAGCGTACATTAGGAGTAGCCAGAATTAAGAGGCATTTAGCTCGTCAACTTTTAACTAATTTGAAACGAGAATACTGAAACACTTTCCAATGACCTGGTAACTGATAAATACCTTGAGAGGATACGCTAGGCAGTACAGAAGGGGAACAGGAAAAAAACGGTTTGTGTGGGGTACGGAAAGGGTGATGGAAGAGGGAAATCCCGGAGGAGACAGCTTGCTATACAGAGGCTTCCTTTAGTACTCCACGCCTCTCAGGACGCCCTTCAGCATCAGTCTCTTCCCTACTAACGATTCGGTCAGGTCGTGCTCCTGACCCACCACCTCCTGCCGATGGTCCTCCTCCAGCACCTTCTTCACCAGGTTCCCCTTGAAGGCGGAGTCCATCATGCGCTCGTCCACCATGCGCTCGCTCTGCACGCACCTCCCGATGGCTGGAAGGTGAATGCAAGGTATGTTAGTGCGTCATTTACTTAAGTGGTTGGCCTATTCTCTAGAAGTTGTCATCATCAACATCGTCATTATCAGTCAACTGCAGGATAAAAGCCTTTCCAAATGCTCTCTAGATCTCTCTGTCTAATGTTACGTAGTATAATCTATCTTGCCTCAGTAAAGGTTCTAACGACTAGAGTCACTAGACAATCAGATTCACGAAAGGGCAGTTGTAACTATATGATTGTAAAGTTTAGGGAAGAAAGAAAACCAGATAGCAGTCAGATTATCGAAGTAACAGAAGGTCAACTATGTGATTGCAGAGGCTTGAGTAAAAAGAAAACCAGGTAACAGTCAGGCAATCGGAGTAACAAAAGGTCAACTATGTGATTGCAGAGGTTTGGGTAGAAAGAAAACCAGGTAACAGTCAGACAATCGTAGTAACAAAAGGTCAGCTATGTGATTGCAGAGGTTTGAGTAAAAAATAAACCAGGAAACAGTCAGACAATTGAAGTAACAAAAGGTCAGCTATGTGATTGCAGAGGTTTGAGTAAAAAATAAACCAGGAAACAGTCAGACAATCGGAGTAACAAAAGGTCAACTATGTGATTGCAGAGGTTTGAGTAAAAAGAAAACCAGGAAACAGTCAGACAATCAAAGTAACAAAAGGTCAACTATGTGATTGCAGAGGTTTGGGTAAAAAGAACACCAGGTTACATTCAGACAATCGTAGATAACAAAAGGTCAACTACGTGATTGCAGAGGTTTGAGTAAAAAGAAAACCAGGTAACAGTCAGACAATCGTAGTAACAAAAGGTCAGCTATGTGATTGCAGAGGCTTGAATAAAAAGAAAACCAGGTAACAGTCAGACAATCGAAGTTACAAAAGGTCAACTATGTGATTGCAGAGGTTTGGGTAAAAAGAACACCAGGTTACATTCAGACAATCGTAGATAACAAAAGGTCAACTATGTGATTGCAGAGGTTTGAGTAAAAAAAAAAACAGGTAACAGTCAGATAATCGAAGTAACAAAAGGTCAACTATGTGATTGCAGAGGTTTGAGTAAAAAGAAAACCAAGTAACAGTCAGATAATCGAAGTAACAAAAGGTCAACTATGTGATTGCAGAGGTTTGAGTAAAAAGAAAACCAGGTAACAGTCAGATAATCGAAGTAACAAAAGGTCAACTATGTGATTGCAGAGGCTTGAGTAAAAACACCAGGTAACAGTCAGATAATCGAAGCAAGGAAAGGCAAACTATATGATTGGAGAGATTTTGGATATACAGAAAACCAAGGGGAAAAATATTAAAAAAGTCTTGAATCTACAGGTTATGATGATAAAATGTACAGATCATAATATAAAAGCCTCGACAGAAGACATGGCAGCACTTACTATCAACATTTCACAATATATAAGATTTTCCTGATGGTTGTGTCCTATTTCTACGTATCAAAAACACTAAATTTGTCTGTCATGTGTTCGTGCTGGTCATCTTTCCACGTTAATTGAATTTGATAAGTTAGGTGAGAGACTTTTAGCGTACGTGAGGACTAGCCAGTGATACAATACAGGTACTTATGAGGAGGAGGAGGAGGAGGAGATAACTGACCTGGATATGGATAATAATAAAGCCTAGATATTTATTTATTTATTGGAAGAGGAGGAGGAAGACAAGCGAAAGCATATGGAAACAGGGAATGGGGAGGAAGGCTTGTTTTGCTTAGTGAATTTAAATAGAGGTATCGGTTGTTAAGGTAATAAGGGAAAGCGTAAAGAAAGGTAAGGTGATGAATGAGTAGATAAATGAAGTCAAAATATGGATCAGAAGAGGCAGATTGAGTATATACAAAGTGTGTGTGTGTGTGTGTGTGTGTGTGTGTGTGTGTGTGTGTGTGTGTGTGTGTGTGTGTGTGTGATGCTTTGATAAACGTATCTATGAATGCACTCATAAACATACCCTAACAACTCGAGATAACCACTCTGAAATAACACACACACACACACACACACACACACGGGCTCACCATTAAAGAGATACTCGTCGCAGATGTTGGAGCCAGTGTCTGATGCGCTGCCTCGAGGGTTGAAGAGGTAAGGGCACTCGCGGGCATCTCTCAGACAGGTCAGCCCGAAGCCGCACTTGCCATACGCTTCCCAGGGGCCTCCGCACTCCTCGTTCGCCCCCTGCACGGAGTATACGCATGTTAAGTAAGGGAGTCCTGTGATTAAGGGTGGTGGAATGGTAGGCTATGTGAAATTACGTGCTAGACTCGGTTCTTTAGAGATACAAATAGGTGAGAATGCACACTCGCCCGCGTACACACACACACGCACACACACACACACATCAATCAATATCAGTAGTATGTGTCAGAGGATTATTATGCTCTAAAATATTTTGTAAAACTATTAGATAAACAGCCCCCAACACCCCTTTCTCTATCTATCTATCTATCTATCTATCTTTCTTTCTTTCTATCTATCTATCTATTTATCTGTCTATCTATCTATCTATCTATCTATCTATTTGTCTGCCTACCTATCTATCTATATCTATCTATCTATCTTTCTCTCCAACCATCTATCTCTACACATCTATCTATCCCTATCTATCTCTATCTATCTATCTATTTACCTATCTATCTATCTATCTATCTGTCTGTCTGCCTACCTATCTATCTATATCTATCTATCTATCTTTCTCTCCAACCATCTATCTCTACACATCTATCTGTCCCTATCTATCTCTATATATCTATCTATTTATCTATCTATCTATCTATCTATCTATCTTTCTATCTGTCTGCCTACCTATCTATCTATATCTATCTATCTATCTTTCTCTCCAACCATCTATCTCTACACATCTATCTGTCCCTATCTATCTCTATATATCTATCTATTTATCTATCTATCTATCTATCTATCTATCTATCTATCTGTCTGTCTGCCTACCTATCTATCTATATCTATCTATCTATCTTTCTCTCCAACCATCTATCTCTACACATCTATCTAACTCTATCTATCTCTATCTATCTATCTATCTATCTTCCTATCTATTTATCTATCTATCTAACTATTCATATCTTCCTATCTATTATCTATCTCACTCACCTTGGCGCACACCTCGCAACAGTTACACACGTCCCAGGTTATGCCGCGGTGGCACTCCCCGATGGCAGGGCAGCGGCTGGGGTCACAAGCCCCACACTGCAGCGCGTCGGGCCTGCGGGGAGACTCAGCTTACATTGGGTTCGGGAGACAGGGGGAGATGACGGACGACTAGCATGCGAACTTGTGAAGACTGTATGCTCATGTTGGGATGCGTTATGTTTGAGTAGAGTTAGTTTAAGTCATGTGTTGTTTCTTCTCCTACTACTACTATGTGCTCCTAATTCTAATACTAATGATACTAATACTGGCACTATCAAAGGCATGTTCTTCCCTTCTCTTTTTGCTGTTTACTTTTGCAACCAATCAATAAATGTCAAAATCACGAAAGTATCACTGTTTCTGTTGTTTCTGTAAATTATGGTGCCTAGCTACTACTACTACTACTACTACTACTACTTGTGAACCGTGATTTAGGCATGTAAGGCACTGATAAATAGGATGTATATAATAGGTAGTGTGCTGTAGTATGCTGCAATGTGGCTGTGCAGTTCGTGTCACCATGCCGGGGTCCGGGGGTCATATTTTCAAATGCTTCGGCGCCTGAGCACACACATTTGACAAGGCTTTCGTAAGGGTTGTAGGCATTTTCAGGGGTAGTTTTATGACTCTTATGGTGGATTGATCATTCTTCTGTGCAATGAAAGTAAGAAATTGCTCATTAGACTTCGCTTCATCTTCTTTTCAGCCTTTGGAAATAATTGGTGTGAGAAGCGGAGGCGTATGAGAACACCGACCCGGATGTTTGTGACTGACTCTGATACTGTGTGAGTGTCTGCTGGACCAGGACACTATTTTTGTTGAACCAGTAAACTATTGTACCTGCTACCTCTCAGTGCCCTTCAAGCATTGTAAGAAAAATAAAATAGAAATGTTATCCTTATGTAACAAAACTGTTTGAATTGCCTTTTGACAGATTAGTTGGGTTCTTGTGAGTGCCCTTGACGTCCATAGTGCAGGAGCCTTGTCATACCATCACTAGGCTCATAAAACTACCCGTGGAAATACTAACACAACCTCTACGAAAGCCTTACCAGATGTGTGTGTGTGTGTGTGTGTGTGTGTGTGTGTGTTCCGAAATGTTTGAGAATATGAGCCTTGGAAATCCCCGAAAAATTACTTTGGCAGTTTATTTACGAGGGTGAAGATATCCTAAAGGTGCTAGTAATATAGCTAGGAGGGGTAAATTATGGCAGGTGGGGTGAGGAGCTGGGCTTGTGTGAGGGTCAGGGTACTGCACAGCTATTACGTGAAATACTGCGTGTGGGTGCTCACTTCAAGGCGGAGACGGCGGCGGTGACCGTGAAGAGTGACAGAGTGAAAAGGCCCGGCATGATCCACCTGTAGGAGATAATATATGTCACCCCTCTCTCTCTCTCTCTCTCTCTCTCTCTAAACATTCAAAACACACCCAAAAAGTAAAGTTTCATGTGCGAGTCGCCAAAAAAACACATAGCAAACAAATTAAGAGTGAAAAATGATTAACTATATATGCGATGAGTCACTTGGGGAAAAAAATGTCGCGTATTCTTTGGCACAGACGTTATTTTGCATCCTGTTCGTATATATGTAAGGGTTGTTGTTTTTTGTGTTTTTGTTTGTTTCCTCCCTATAACACTCACTTGTAAGGAAGGACGTGAGGTGGCAGTGAGCAAAGGTCAAGCAAGGATAGGACTGAGGAGGCGAGCGACCCTGCGTTCCCTTATATACCCGAGGCGCAGTTGGTTCGTAAAGTCGTCAAATCGATATACTGGAGGCGGCATTTCTTGGAGTTACCCTTTAAACCTTTACTGTAACTCTTCCTGCAGCTATCCGTTTGAAAGACTCCAAACAGCATAATATGACAGTCGTCCTACACTAAAAGTCGGTCCAGTAGCCCCGCCCCTTCTTCCATAGCAACGGGAGCTGATTGGTTGGATGACAGGAGGTTGGAATTAGAAGTCAATGTTACTATGGGCCAGGGAGGGTGTAGGGCTTCTGGACGAACTTATTGTGCAGTGACTTTTATTATAGGAGTTATGTGCATGCCTATGTCGCCGTCTGGTGTGTTCAGTTGTCTATTCGTGAAGTGTGACCCATATGACTATTTGACAACAATATGACCTGCATTGCTATAAGCTTGACTAACTGTGGGTCTTGATCGTTTTGTTGCAGGGAAGAAACTGCTTTCAACGGCGACAAGGGAGAACGTTGGTTGTTAGCCTAAGAAAATTGGTTTACAAATCGAAATATTTAAAAAAAAAAAAAAGGAAGATATTGAAATCGTCACTTTGAACACCCTAGAATTCGCCATTAACATTTTAACTCTCTCTCTCTCTCTCTCTCTCTCTCTCTCTCTCGCCTGTAGAAGTTACCGCAGCTGCCACCACCAGACACTAAAGACAAGGCGGACGCGTGGCGCGGCGGGACACCTTGGAACAGAGCCTTTGTGCGCGCCCCGCCCCGCCGCCTCCCTGTCACCCGCACGCTCCCCCTCTGGGCGTGGGCGGGCGGCGTGGGCGGGTGACGGCGACAAGCAGCGAGGGTGGTCGGTCACGTGGGCCTCATGTGTTTGAAGCTCGAACTAAAGAACGTGTTGGTTGTTACTATAAGAGGATGCCACCAACGGCCATTTTTCCCTCTTACAACCTACGCGTAACTCCTTTCTCTAAGCATTATCCTTTGTGAACATTGTACGCCTTACATAATTGCATTCGACAGCACTACGTTATGATGCCGAAACACTGATGAGAATTGTTATTTATTTACTGGGGCTACGTTACGGAGCTGATAAGGCCGACGGAAGGAAGGGTTCTAGACGCGCCAACACTCCGGCGGCTCCCTTGCGCGTTTCCAGCAGGTCACGCAGACAATGCCTCGGCGTGAGTCCCTTTTTTTCCGCGCTCAGAGGAAATATAGAATCGATGTTTTTACGTTGTTTTTCTTTTTCTCCTCCTCACCTATATACCGTCTTCCCACGCATATGAAATAGAATACATAATTCAGTTTTCTGATTTCTTTCCCGAATGTTTTGTCCCGAACATGAATTTCTGAAACGTATCACTGCGTTTGAAAAAAATCAAACATGAACTCGCAGATGTGAAGCGGCTGCTTTTACGGTGACTTAATTACATGAACTTTCATTCCTAAATCACAGGGTCACCCCCCGATGCCCCTCCTCGACACAGCGGCTTGAAGACACTGGCCATAAATCAAGTGTGTGCACCTGGCGATGGCTGAGGCGGGCATGGCGGTGGTCAGGGAGTCACTCTGAAATCCTTGGTGGTGGTGGCGGTGGTGGGTCGCAGCAGGAGGACGGTGTGCGTGCGTGCTGGCAGGGAAAGTGCTGAGCGATGTCTGATTGTAGTTCTTCCAAGCCTCGGGATAAAAGGGGCCCACGGAAGGGCTGGAAGACTAAGAAGCTTATCATTCTGGAGGGGGAGAGAGAGAGAGAGTGACGTCAGCAGGATCTTGTCGAGTCGAGTGTTTGGGTCAACACTCAGGGTCCTCAACGCGTTACCCAACTCACTTCACGACACGGGTCAACATCGCCGTGCCTCGGTGCCGCTGGGCCCAGCGTCCCGCCACAATTGCACAATAATGACTCATCTGGGGATGCATTTACATGCGATCCACAAATTATATATATATATATATATATATATATATATATATATATATATATATATATATAGGTTAGCATTTAACACATTAATGGCGAAAAATGAAGAGATGGAAGTTCATTTTACTGTGTCTGTACAAACTTTCGTGGCGGTCGTGACCAACTGTCAAAAGTCGCGCAGTGGACGCAGACATGTCCCCGAATGGCCAAGAACAGGCAAGAAAGATGCCGAACTTGTCCACGACACAGGATGACTTGCATATTCGCGCACATTCGTGAAGCAAAATTCGGCAGTGTATTTGGGGCTTTAAGGCCTACGATGCGTAATTATTAGGACACTAGAGAGGCTGTGTAAGGTGGAGGACACACTTCCGACACAGGCCAGAGAGCCGCTGAGGAGGTGTCATCGTTGTGATGTATTTCATCACATTCTCACATTCTCATCACATTCTCTGATCGCCTCGACTAGTGTTTCCAGTATCGCCAAAGGAAAATTTACACCTCAATGATTTACTACAGTGTTACAGTAAATAGATAATGCAAATATAAGAATTACGCAACACATACCAGTAATCCCCTCAATTATTAAGTGACCCATTAAGATGATTATATTTCAATTAACGCATCGGCATTGACACGGCGCACACCCAATCAGCTCGATCCGTTATTATGAATCATACAAAAAAATCATAGGCGTTACCGTACCCCCCCCCCCACACACACACACAAAAAATATATATATATATATATATATATATATATATATATATATATATATATATATATATATATATATATATATATATATATATATATATATATATATATATATATATATATATATATATATATATATATATATATATATATTTATATATAAACTTGACACATGCAACCAATTGTGAATAAAAAAATATCTGCTGTATTTTTTATGTATGTACCTCGGGCCCTCAGCGAGGCTTCCAACAATAGGTAATCAAGGACAAAGTGAACGAGACCTCAAACCGGCGAGGGAAGGATTACGCCCCCCAGCCAGCGGGTCAAGGGCGGCTCACAGCTCCTCAGCCGCTCCTCCCCTCCTCCTGCCCGCGCCCCCGCCCCGTAGCTTCCCACGCCAGCCTCTCCTCGGCCATCAAACAAGTATATCCTCCCTCTATCAACATGTTCCTCCTCCCCTTGACGGCTTGTCTGTTCCCTTTGTTATGTAGCCATACGCCCCGCTGCCTCGTCACGCCCCGCTCCCTGCCCCCCTCACCTCACGCCCCGCTCCCTGCCCCCCTCACCTCACGCCCCGTTCCCTGCCCCCCTCACCTCACGCCCCGCTCCCTGCCTCCCTCACCTCACGCCCCGCTCCCTGCCCCCCTCACCTCCACTGCCCCCCTCACGTCACGCCCCGCTCCCTGCCCCCCGCACCTCACGCCCCGCTCCCTGCCCCCCTCACCTCACGCCCCGCTCCCTGCCCCCCTCACCTCACGCCCCGCTCCCTGCCCCCCTCACCTCACGCCCGCTCCTGCCCCCTCATCTCACGCCCTGCTCCCTGCCCCCCCACCTCACGCCCTGTTCCATGTGCCCCCTCACCTCACCTGCCCCCTGCCCCCCCCTCACCTCACGCCCTGCCCCCTGCCCCCATCACCTCACGCCCTGCCCCCTGCCACCCTCACCTCATGCAGTGCTCCTGCTGACTCTTTCCTGCCTCCATAACGCAGTAACGTCCCTATGTACAAGATCACAAACACTCACATTGACACTGACCCACACACATACCTACACAACGCAAACAGTCAACGTACCCGTAACACACATCCATAAATACCAAACATATCACACTAACACTGAAGCATACAAACACTCATACTTTCCACGCACAATACGTGACTGGAACAGCAGGCCCTCAACAGATTTTAGACTGCGGTACAACAGACTCATTCAGAAAACAAATACACACTTACTTGTCACCACAACACACCAACACTAACAACAACACTTGATTCACTTCCCTCCCCTTCACACTTGGCTCTCCGTCCCCCCAACCATGATCTTGCCCCCAACAGCCAGCACAAATATGCGTGTTATGCACCTGAAAGGTGCCCTACCCATTATATATCCAAATTCAGATCCAGATCCACGCACTCCTGAGGATGAGGAACTGCTGGAGTCGGACCATAGGAACCTTTTTCGTACCTAAGTAGGGAAGCTATAAAGTAGGTTATATGACTGGATCGTTTTTTATTTTTTTTCTAGCACCGGCCACACTACAACACAACGCACTTTTGATGTTCTTTTGATATGCATATATATATATATATATATATATATATATATATATATATATATATATATATATATATATATATATATATATATATATATATATATATATATATATATATATATATATATATATATATATATATATATATATATATATATATATATATATATATATATATATATATATATATATATATATATATATATATATATATATATATATATATATATATATATATATATATATATATATATATATATATATATATATATATATATATATATATATATATATATATATATATATTCCTTCCTCCCCCACGCTGAAAAGATGGGCCAGAGCTCAGAATGCAGTTTTTAACAAATTTTTATACTACAATGCAACACTTGCTTGACAGCTGTAAGAGTTTACTGACAGTGTGCCTGCACTTCAATCAGAACTTCAAATGGAATGTAAAAACCTTAATTAAGAACAAAATCAGGCCATATATATAAAAAATCTGGCTATTACAAAACAAACAATCTCTGCTTGCTTACCTTCTAGATCCTGGGGCTTCCCAAAGAAACTGCTGAGGCCTTTTGGCCATTCACTCTTCTGCCACTGTGAACTATGTAATGTCTCACCACAAGCAAAACTAACTTCTGTATACTGCCAAGTATTTATTCACTTATATTTATGTATGTACAGAGATGCAATAATTATATAGATTAAAAATAAAATTCAATAATATCAACAACTTGCAGAGGAAAACAGAAGATATTAGACAGATAGGTACAATCATCCTTTGACACCTTTGTTAGTCATTCATTGTCTGTGGGTGAAATATCCTCTCCTGCTGAACACTAGAGATAATGCTGGCTCCTCACAGACCACGCCCCACCAACGTCTATGTTGGGGAAATGTTACAACCAGGGAATGTTGACTTTGGTGACACAAGTATACATGCATGACATTCAACTGGCATTAGGGATTTCTCTAATCTCTCTCTCTCACCCACACACACACACACACACACACACACACACACACAAACACACACATATGAATGCACGCATGCACACCAAACTGCTACTGTCTCATATGTTTCAACTCTGGTAACAATAATACAGAAAAGATCGCTTGAATTTCTCTGGTTAATAGATTCATCAGTTGCAGTTGCCCTGTGTGTCCTTCAAAAGATGTTTTCTCAATCATAGAGACAGCTAGAGAGACAGCGTCATACACAGAGAGAGACAGACAGAGTATCGCTCACTAATCCATTGGTGTGGGATTAAAGAAAGGTGTGCTGCCCTGGCAAGAGCCTAAGATATGCACTAAAGCCAGGGACAGATTCAAGAGACTATGACATCATTATGCTAAAAACAGGTAACTCTTTTTGAAATATCACTGAGAAAATTACATGGTGAGAATGAGATTTTCCTGAACACTTAAAAACACACACCTAACATAAAACTAGTATTATCATCATTAATGTGTAAAAGTAGTGGTATTAGGGCTGTTATAGAAGCATGTGGCACTTAAAGGTATATGCTATCACCTAGCTAGCTTGCCAATATCAGTATAAGTTATCTGAAGTGATAGCAATGACAGGACAAACTACAGTGGTTCTTGCATGTGCTCATGAGAGCCTTGTGGTGGATGTTGGTGGTGGTGTAATTCACCACCACCACAGCCTAATCACGAGCAAGTATCCTCTCGATTAGAGCAAGGCTCATTATAGTCAATCTCTGGGTACTGCAGGGACCTTCACACACCACACACCCCATCCCCCTTGCTCAAGGAGGGACAGTAACCACGGAAAAATCCCGGCCTGAGCAGTGCTCAAACTTCTGCTTGCCAGGCTGCGAAGCCTGGCAGCATAGAGCTTTAACCACTGAGCTTTCGAAGCAGTGTAGCTATCGGAATGGTGTGATGGAATCGCTGTGTTAATTAAGCAAACTCAACACAAATAATAAGGCTGTCTGGGTACTGCCATTTGTCACAGTAGGTTAACATGGTGGGGGGCAGGATCTCAACATGCCTACATTAAAAATCTAGTCTATTGCATTTGTTGAATCAAGACACCAGGTGAGTGATGTAAGTTTGAATTATGTGACTGGAAGTGCATACTATCCATGTACACACAATGAAAAAATAGTTCATAATGACACAATGATCTAGGGATTAAATTTTCTACGTTGTACTGTCCCACCTTAACAAGGTTTAAACACCATACATCAAAACCATACATGGGTAACATTAACAGAGTATTTCAGTCTGCCATTGCAGTGTAATCAGATGACTCCATACAATGATAATATAATCCTGAAATTAAGATTTTCACATATTTTTTTCAGGATTTCTATTCACTTCAGAAACGTATCTAACAATAAGAGAATACATATTCAGATTCATGTATAGTGAGTAAACAGTATTCTTCCTTTCTTCTTTTCAATCAAATTTGTCTAGTAGAGTTACTGAGTGATGGAGGAGAGGGTAGACAGGAGGAAAACACCAGCTGGTATTGTCAGGGAGAATAATGAGCCGGATTGTTGGGAGGTAGAGATAACTGGAATCCAGCTAATCCTTGGTGAGTTTATATAAATAAATAGTAAATTATGAAGTTAAATAATATAAAATTAAAGGATGAAGATTCATTTTTACATTGAAAACATAACAAATATTTATCATTTGTATAACAGCACATACAGATAATGAACACGTTTTTTCTTAACTATATTTGGACTTTTCTTGTACTCAACATGATGCATGTATACTTAAAAACAGAGATTCAACCCTACGCACCAATAGTTGGGAGACAAAGAAGGACAAGGGGAGCATAAATTATGTGACAAAGTAAAAGAAGGGAAAAAAAAAAGGTAGCAGAGAGGAGGGAGAAAATCTCTACTTGTTTTAAAAGGCTCCATACACAATTGTATGTTTATGCCCTGTTCCTCTAATGGTGGCTTTCATTTCAGCCACCATACTTCAGGATCATGGCAATCCACTATATTCCATTTAGATGTTCAAGCAGCTTCATCAGTCTTCTTTCACTGATGTGTTACTTGTCTCTTTTACTGTCAATGCTCTCTGCCTTTCAGTTCTCTTTGTTCCCACTGTAAACATGTGGCTATTTGAATGGCAAAGAATGGGAAGGAGTGAACAGGTCACTCACCCACACACTCCAGAATGTTAGCCAACACCTTTGGGTCGCGGTAAGCCACCAGACCGCCCTCATTACACCACTGGAGGCTGAGCTGGGCTGGATTTGCATTTGGTTTGTGGTAGAGGATCTGAAGTTCTTCAAGGGTCTCAGCTGCAATATCCTGTAACACAAACGTTGATGCTACTTCCTGCTGGTCACTGCCAAATGAAGCTTTCCTCTGTCTTTGCTCCCCACACATTACCTAACATTTCTGCTCTAGTGGCAATCTTGTTACGTTATTGGGTAACACACTACAAGTCAGAAACTTGTGATTGCTGAATTAATAAGAATCTTTACATTGCTAAATGAACAATAGGGGCCTTTCTAAACTGACATTCGGCAGAGGGCAGCACTGCATCCAGTCCCTTGATGTGAAGGAGACAGAAATGCAATACCTCTCATGTGCTTCTTCAAAAGGGCTGTGATGCAAAGCACTACAATATTTCATGAAAATAATAAAAAAATATTTTGTGTGAGAATATAGCAGACAAGAAGGCATTGCTCACCTTGTTTTCTTTCCTACAAAACAAAGCTGTTATACAGAAAACCATTTGCTTCTTACCGGCCTATTATGAAGCAGATGGAGAGGTAAGTAAAGTCATGTCATGTTTGTATTGAATAAACACAGTTTCAAATGTACCAGGCTCATTTTCTACAAAAATAAATATAAAATAGATTTCTGTAATATATCCACACCATTGGTCAGGTGAGAGCAGCTGATAATGTTTACTTTACATTCGAGAAAGCTGACAGACAGCACCAACATGCCATCAGGCCAGCAGGTATTTCCTCAGTCACGATACAGATCTCTGTGGGAAGACAGCTTGCAGTAACTCAGTTATTGCCTTTCTGTAAGTGTTGTGAATGAAATGAACAACATCAGCTACTCTTGCCTGAGGAATGGTGTCTTTACCATTAACCCATCAAAATCAAAAAGGGCGTGATAACATTCATGACGCTAGCGACGCCAGCCATAAAAAATAAAGTTATCATTTAAAATTAAAATTAAGTAAAAGTGTCAATAATTTGAGCATCATTTGTTGGGATGATAGTTTATTGGTAACATATGGCAACCTTTTTAAGGATGAGTAAAGGAGAGCAAGTTTTATTTTATTTGTTAGCCTACTCTGATGAGAGGGAAAAAAAAAGCTTTCTGTGCAACTCGTAACTACTAATAGGTGTATGAGAAGGTTGAGATATATAAATGAGACTCAAATTCTTCTTCTTCAAACATATTCTAATAAAAAAAAGTCAAAGCCTAAAATAAATCAAGCTTGGCTAGTGGGAAGAGTTAAGCTGGATTTATTGTTCACAATACTTATATAGAGACTTGAAAACAAGTTGTTGTATTATATATATATTATTTTTCCTATATATATTTTGCGTATGTTCTGGCAAGTCTTTTATGAAGACATTGATACCAAATTTATTGGGTGTATTATATATCTGTGATGGTAAATATGTGGGGAAAGTCAAATATGCAAAAGGCAAAAAAAAAAGGGCCGGTCGGCCTGAAATGCAGTGGAGTGGAAGGAATTTGGAAACTTACAGTGCACAAGAGGGATAAGTGGCAACATTCATAACTTATTTACTTTCATAAAAAACAAAGCTGACACAGTTGCAACTTGTGATTATTTGATACGTCAGCATGGATTGCATATCACTGGAAGCCTAATTTTACACACTTTTCTATCAGGTGGATAAATGTGTGGCAAGAAGTAAATAAAGTTGCCACGTTTTCCCTACAATATCTTCATTTTGCAGGAAATAAAGCAAGATGACCAATGCTTTCTTCTCTACTGTATATATTTGAACTATGTTAATGAAATATTGTAATACTTTTCCTCACATCCCTTTTAGAGAAACAAATGAGAGGTATTGCATTTCCATCCTTAAAGCTAAGGGACTAGATGGCACAGTGCTGCCCCCTACTTCCACGGAGTTTGGAAAGGCGTCATTACTGATAAAACTGTGAGTTATGTGGCTCTCTTATTCAAAGGACAATCCTATCTGCTTCACGGGAGCAGCACTGTCTGCTTATTTATTTACTTTTTGTCTCTTTGTGAGTCTCCTGTGCTAGATCCTCTCCCTGACTCAGGGTAGCAATTGTTCCTGGGGTGCTGCCTTCCACTGGCTACTGTGTCCCTCAACAACCCCATCCATCCATGGGTGTGTGAAGGGGGGGACTTCTTCCACTATACAAAGGAATCCAGTTATTTAACCCCCATACACGGGAACATCATAAAGACAGTTAATTCAAAAGAAGGGGTTTAGGACAATACATAAATTTTGCAAGAACTGGGACACTCCTTGTGCATTCCACTACAGGCCCTCCCTCCTCCCCCCTAAGCACTGGACACAGCACCCACCTTAGCTGATGCACTGCTGGTAAGGCGACGGTACACCACCACACCTCCGCCTGCTGCTCTCAGCAGGCCATGTGGGGCAGCCGTGTCCCAGCGGAAAGTTGAGTCCTGTGGCAACACACAAAACTCAGATAATTACACTGTTATTTGAATCTTTGTTTATTACCTTAACTCAATGAACAACTGACATATTGAAAGGAATATACTCATCCTTACATTCAATATAGTAAATATCCTCCTTCCTTCATAACATTTATCTCATCACCTGAGACTGTCTCCACCATCCCTGGAACTCAGTCCTTCCTCACCTACAAGCCAGATGCCCACCCCACTTATTCCAGCCACAAGTATATGATATCCCAGGAAGGAGGAGACCCATACAGCAGTTAGGCCTGGTTCCTTTCTGCCTGCAAGACCCTGCTCAGTCTTTCCCTGCCATCCCACCCATCTCACCCTATGCCACATATTTTAGCAGAGCAGGAAGTCACCTTTGAGGAGAGACATGCAGCAGCCAGGCCCAGAGCCACAACAAGCTGCTTGTAGCCGGCCCCGGTGGCGTTCAGCACAGAGAAGTGGCGGGACAGACGTGTGTGCAGGGCTGGGTCTTCACTGGAGGACAACACCACCACTGGAGGAGAGCTTCCTGCAGACTCTACAGGCATTGCAGGAAGGTTGTGAACACTGACTCCCTTATAATTCACTCCCCAGTACACCTTTCCCTCCCACCTGTGAGGGGTAGAAAGGAAAACATGGTAAAGGAATATTACCTTCACCAGACCCACAATACGTCTAGATGAGGACATGCCTCTTGGGAGTAACTTTTGACTGTACCGTATATCTACTTCCTTGAAGGCAGCAAAAGACTGAATGATGATTTCATGGGCCTTTTACATTAACACACCCAAACTTTTATCTATGCCTGTGTTCAATTAAAGAAGTTAAGACAAAAATTAACACTCCAATGACCCCTTTGTTATAAGTAGGAATACCAAGATCCACACCTCTTTTTGTTTTCAGTGAAGGCAGCGAAGGGTTGGTTGATGATGCCACCAATGGGCAGGCCAGAGTGGCGGTCATAGAGGCCAATGAGCACCGTGACGCACTGAAGCCCCTGCTGGTGGATGCTGCCCACCGCCTCCCCGGGCCGGCCCCTCACGTACTCCCCTGTTGAGTCTGTCATGCCACCGACACAACACTGTTAGAAGTGCTTCCATTTGGATGCCTACCTTACCTATTGTTTGATGACCATCTTTAACACTGAGTGAAACATTTTATGGGCACCAATACACTAACTATGATAAAAAGCAATGCTCTGCTACTGACACTCTTACCTCCAAATACTGAAAACACACTTACAATGGGTACTAGTGTCATACTGCCATGGAACCTACAGAATCAAATTAGGTCAGACTGCTGCATGGCTATGATCAGGCTACTCTTTAATCCATCATGAGCAAGAGTTTGATTTGGTCTTGGGCTTACATCCCACAAAAGCCTTTAGGTAACTGGAAATTCTTCAAGATACCAATAATACAAAACATACATAAAGAGGCTAGAATATATACTAAAAACTAGAAAAACTCATACAAAATAGTTTCCAATATTTGATAGGTAAATTTGGGAGGAGCCTGCAGTCTGGAAGTCTCAAGCACAAGAGACTCCCTATGTTCTTCACCTCCGTCCATCATCGTCACTAGCTAAACCACAAGACAAACAGCTACAACCAGCAAGAATATCAATAAAACCTTACTGGTGTTTCCTCACCGACAGGGTCAATCCATATCCCAAGGCTGTCAATGGGCAGGTCAGGTACTTTCTCAATCAGGTGAGGATCTGGGGTGAAGGTGATGTCCTGGTGGGCCAGAGCCGCCAAGATCTCAGCTGCCTCCTTGTTGCCATCCAGCACCTAGAGGCAGTGGCAGCAAGACTGACTAATCACGGCACACACAGCATGACACAAACATATAGGCACTTGTCCTGTCAACTTCATTTTCCCCTGAAAAAGGGTCAAAGGTGTCTGTTGAAGGGAGATAATGAATCACTAAACTTATACTACTCTTATAACCTTATACTACTCTATGTAGGTGTTTCTTCATTTCCATAAATCTAGTAGTGTGGCTAACCCAAATATTTTTTATATCCTAAAATAGAAAAATGATGTTTAGAAAGAAAACAAAATCCTGAAGGCAAGGCATGATTATAGTTTGTTTGTGAGTTCAGTGGAGACAAAACAAGGTGTTATTGAACCAAAGGACAGCCCTTAAATATAAGCACAGTAACAGCTGTTGGGACAGAATAATGATGGAGTAAAAGTCCGGTGTCAGCTCACCTTAGCAAGTAAGGTTGCCGTGCCATTCTGGGTGTCACAGATCCTGACAGTAATCTTCTCCCCGAGGGTGTTGGTGAACTCAGCACTCTCCTCTCCCTGTACCCACTCTGCCAGGCTTGGAATCTGAGGCAAACAAACATACAGTATCATATGTATCAAAACAGTAATAATTTCAGGGCCACTAAGGATACATTTTACCTGGATCTCTTTATCTGTCAAAGATCTCTTAAGTAAACCTGTAAACAGCACATATCTCATTTGAATTTCCTTTCTTTTCCAATTGAGAAACAGTATGTAACTCAGTAAACATACATAAATTAATGAATTTTCAAACAGCTAAAAAGGTATAACTATTTTATTTTCTGGAGGTCCACATAAATATTCACAGAGTGCTCGCCAGGAACAAGCAACAAAGCTAGAGCACCGGCAAGATGCACTCCTGCCAAGCCAAATAATAAGCATGGTGAAGAAAATATATAGTCATCACAAGGAATAAAGGACTGGCTCACTCACTGTCCTGGCCACATGGTGTCTCAGCGCCTCCTGGATCAACACATCCGCCAAGGTCTTGAAGTCGTGGGCAAACCGCTGATTCTTCTCACCTTCTCCCTTCTCCTCCACCAGCAGGGCGAACAGCTTGGGCTCCTGGCGTATGGCTCGGGCGATCTCGCCAGCGCGCTCCGAGAAGCTCAGCAGCGTCTTGATGAGCTCAGCCATCCTGAAGCAGCTCTGGGAAAGAAATAGGATGTTTCAGGGATCAGACCAGCCTTCATTGACCCATGCAGTAATGACAGTCTCAATAAAGGACTCAAAACAACTGAGCTATTTTGAATCACAAGGCCAGAAGTGCCAATTTTTTAGGTCTGAAAATTACTGTTGATGTTCAGCTTATCTATAAGAGTAATTGTTATGTAATGCAGTTTTGGACCCTGTAAGATAATCATAATTCACCAAGTCACACCTTTAGGGGACATAAGACACTTGATAGGATAGCTGTTATTTCTTTGCTATTTGTATGCCCTTGAGCTGTTTGCATTGATGTAAAAAAAATTAAAAAAGAGAAGTTTGGCCAAAATTGTGCTTGGGATTTTGAGATTCTAAAGTGCTCAGATACACCCACAAAGAGAGAGGCAAATCATAAAAAAAATAAACAACATGGTGGCACACAACTTCACGATCAGCTTTCCTTAACGCGACAAGTATCAATAAGTAATTAAATCTGGACGGAAATCAATTAACTAAGCTAAGAACATAGTGCCACACAACTTTCAAATGTAATAATGTCAAGCACTTACGACAGAACAAATAACAACTACACTCATAAGAGAAAACTAAATTCACAAGGAACTAAGAACACAATGCCATGTAACTAAAGAACAAAAACAACTACACTCACAATGAAAAAAAGCAAATACACAAGGAACTAAAACACAGTACCATGTATCTTTCAAATAAACCTTCCTAGACGCATTATTGAAAGGATCACAGTACAGGACAAAAAACAACAACATTAACCCGGAAGCTGCGGGGATCATGTTTCTTAAAGGCCCCTCTTGAGACCTCAATTGCACTTACAGGGGAAGGGAATTGAGCTAAGAAGGAAAAGGCAGTGAGCTAAGAAGGGAAAGGCAGTGAGCTAAGAAGGGAAAGGCAATGAGCTAAGAAGGGAAAGGCAGTGAGCTAAGAAGGGAAAGGCAGTGAGCTGAGAAGGAAAAGGCAGTGAGCTAAGAAGGAAAAGGCAGTGAGCTGAGAAGGGAAAGGCAGTGAGCTGAGAAGGGAAAGGCAGTGAGCTAAGAAGGAAAAGGCAGTGAGCTAAGAAGGGAAAGGCAGTGAGCTAAGAAGGGAAAGGCAGTGAGCTGAGAAGGGAAAGGCAGTGAGCTGAGAAGGGAAAGGCAGTGAGCTAAGAAGGGAAAGGCAGTGAGCTGAGAAGGGAAAGGCAGTGAGCTGAGAAGGGAAAGGCAGTGAGCTAAGAAGGGAAAGGCAGTGAGCTAAGAAGGGAAAGGCAGTGAGCTAAGAAGGAAAAGGCAGTGAGCTGAGAAGGGAAAGGCAGTGAGCTAAGAAGGAAAAGGCAGTGAGCTAAGAAGGGAAAGGCAGTGAGCTAAGAAGGGAAAGGCAGTGAGCTAAGAAGGGAAAGGCAGTGAGCTGAGAAGGGAAAGGCAGTGAGCTAAGAAGGAAAAGGCAGTGAGCTAAGAAGGGAAAGGCAGTGAGCTAAGAAGGGAAAGGCAGTGAGCTAAGAAGGAAAAGGCAGTGAGCTAAGAAGGGAAAGGCAGTGAGCTAAGAAGGGAAAGGCAGTGAGCTAAGAAGGAAAAGGCAGTGAGCTAAGAAGGGGAAAGGCAGTGAGCTAAGAAGGGAAAGGCAGTGAGCTGAGAAGGGAAAGGCAGTGAGCTAAGAGGGGACAGGCAGTGAGCTAAGAGGAAAGGCAGTGAGCTAAGAAGGGAAAGGCAGTGAGCTGAGAAGGGAAAGGCAGTGAGCTAAGAAGGGAAAGGCAGTGAGCTAAGAAGGGAAAGGCAGTGAGCTAAGAGGAAAGGCAATGAGCTAAGAAGGGAAAGGCAGTGAGCTGAGAAGGAAAGGCAGTGAGCTAAGAAGGAAAGGCAGTGAGCTAAGAAGGGTAAGGCAATGAGCTAAGAAGGGAAAGGCAGTGAGCTGAGAAGGGAAAGGCAGTGAGCTAAGAAGGGAAAGGCAGTGAGCTAAGAAGGGAAAGGCAGTGAGCTAAGAAGGAAAAGGCAGTGAACTAAGGAGGGAAAGGCAGTGAGCTGAGAAGGGATCAAAAAGGCAGTGAAATAAGAGGAAAGGAAGTGAGCTAAGAAGGGAAAGGCAGTGAGCTAAGAAGGGAAAGGCAGTGAGCTAAGAAGGGAAAGGCAGTGAGCTGAGAAGGGAAAGGCAGTGAGCTAAGAGGGGACAGGCAGTGAGCTAAGAGGAAAGGCAGTGAGCTAAGAAGGGAAAGGCAGTGAGCTAAGAAGGGAAAGGCAGTGAGCTGAGAAGGGAAAGGCAGTGAGCTGAGAAGGGAAAGGCAGTGAGCTGAGAAGGGAAAGGCAGTGAGCTAAGAAGGGAAAGGCAGTGAGCTGAGAAGGGAAAGGCAGTGAGCTAAGAAGGGAAAGGCAGTGAGCTAAGAAGGGAAAGGCAGTGAGCTAAGAGGAAAGGCAGTGAGCTAAGAAGGGAAAGGCAGTGAGCTGAGAAGAGAAAGGCAGTGAGCTGAGAAGAGAAAGGCAGTGAGCTGAGAAGGGAAAGGCAGTGAGCTGAGAAGGGAAAGGCAGTGAGCTAAGAAGGGAAAGGCAGTGAGCTAAGAAGGGAAAGGCAGTGAGCTAAGAAGGGAAAGGCAGTGAGCTAAGAAGGGAAAGGCAGTGAGCTAAGAAGGGAAAGGCAGTGAGCTGAGAAGGGAAAGGCAGTGAGCTAAGAGGAAAGGCAGTGAGCTAAGAAGGGAAAGGCAGTGAGCTGAGAAGGGAAAGGCAGTGAGCTAAGAAGGGAAAGGCAGTGAGCTGAGAAGGGAAAGGCAGTGAGCTGAGAAGGGAAAGGCAGTGAGCTAAGAAGGGAAAGGCAGTGAGCTAAGAAGGGAAAGGCAGTGAGCTAAGAAGGGAAAGGCAGTGAGCTGAGAAGGAAGGCAGTGAGCTAAGAAGGAAAGGCAGTGAGCTGAGAAGGGAAAGGCAGTGAGCTGAGAAGGAAGGCAGTGAGCTAAGAAGGGAAAGGCAGTGAGCTAAGAAGGGAAGGCAGTGAGCTGAGAATGGAAGGCAGTGAGCTAAAAGGAAGGCAGTGAGCTGAGAAGGGAAGGCAATGAGCTGAGAAGGGAAGGCAGTGAGCTTAGAAGGTAAAGGCAGTGAGCTTAGAAGTGAAAGGCAGTGAGCTAAGAAGGGAAGGCAGTGAGCTAAGAGGAAAGGCAGTGAGCTAAGAAGGGAAAGGCAGTGAGCTAAGAGAAAAGGCAGTGAGCTAAGAAGGGAAAGGCAGTGAGCTAAGAGAAAAGGCAGTGAGCTAAGAAGGGGAAGGCAGTGAGCTAAGAAGGGAAAGGCAGTGAGCTAAGAAGGGAAAGGCAGTGAGCTAAGAAGGGAAAGGCAGTGAGCTAAGAAGGGAAAGGCAGTGAGCTAAGAAGGGAAAGGCAGTGAGCTAAGAAGGGAAAGGCAGTGAGCTAAGAAGGGAAAGGCAGTGAGCTGAGAAGGGAAAGGCAGTGAGCTGAGAAGGGAAAGGCAGTGAGCTGAGAAGGGGAAGGCAGTGAGCTGAGAAGGGAAGGCAGTGAGCTAAGAAGGAAGGCAGTGAGCTGAGAAGGAAGGCAGTGAGCTGAGAAGGGAAAGGCAGTGAGCTGAGAAGGGAAGGCAGTGAGCTAAGAAGGAAGGCAGTGAGCTGAAGGGAAGGCAGTGAGCCAAGAAGGGCAACGCAGTGATCTCAGAAGGGAAAGGCAGTGAGCTGAGAAGGGAAAGGCAGTGAGCTAAGAAGGGAAAGGCAGTGAGCTAAGAAGGGAAAGGCAGTGAGCTAAGAAGGGAAAGGCAGTGAGCTGAGAAGGGAAAGGCAGTGAGCTAAGAAGGGAAAGGCAGTGAGCTAAGAAGGGAAAGGCAGTGAGCTAAGAGGAAAGGCAGTGAGCTGAGAAGGGAAAGGCAGTGAGCTGAGAAGGGAAAGGCAGTGAGCTAAGAAGTGAAAGGCAGAGAGCTAAGAATGTAAAGGCAGAGAGCTAAGAGGAAAGGCAGTGAGCTAAGAAGGGAAAGGCAGTGAGCTAAGAGGAAAGGCAGTGAGCTAAGAGGAAAGGCAGTGAGCTAAGAAGGGAAAGGCAGTGAGCTAAGAAGGGAAAGGCAGTGAGCTAAGAAGGGAAAGGCAGTGAGCTAAGAAGGGAAAGGCAGTGAGCTGAGAAGGGAAAGGCAGTGAGCTGAGAAGGGAAAGGCAGTGAGCTGAGAAGGGAAAGGCAGTGAGCTGAGAAGGGAAAGGCAGTGAGCTAAGAAGGGAAAGGCAGTGAGCTAAGAAGGGAAAGGCAGTGAGCTAAGAGGAAAGGCAGTGAGCTGAGAAGGGAAAGGCAGTGAGCTAAGAAGAGGAAAGGCAGTGAGCTAAGAAGGGAAAGGCAGTGAGCTGAGAACAGAGTGCCACAACTTCCATTCTTAACATCCTCCCCTACTCTGATTTTTTTCTTTATTTCTCTGGTAACTTTTTTTTTCTCTCTCTTATCAGTCTTAAAAAACAAAACTCAAGTGATGTGAGATTGGTAACGTGAGATGCTTCTTTCATGATCTGTATTTAGTATTTTCCCATCTCATCTTTTTATTACAATTATCATTATAACATTATCTATAAACTGCCTCTTCAGTAGACCCAAACACCTGAGATGCAAAGAAAGAGAAAATGAAAGTAAAAGCAATGAGAGAGAAGGGAAAAGGAGAATGAGATAATATAGAAGATTATAGAAGTGGAAGATAGAGGAGTAACGTAATATGTGTTTTAAAATACACATGTAAGCAAACTTCTGCCCTGGGGAAGTTGCAGTAAAGGGTCATTGATTAACACAGCACCTGGCCCATCCAGACTTTGAAATACTGACTATATTTCTGTATCTTCAAATAATTACCTAGACTCCAGAATTGAGGTAGCGATCATTTTTACTCTGCTTCCAATTTCCAGACTCAATAAATATGGACATCTAAAATTTTCCGACCAGCAGAATCAGTGTAGAATTCGCACTAAGAAATTAACTTTTATCTGGGGGTACAAATGCTATAGCTTCTACAAAACTGTAATAAATAAAATATCAATATACATCTACTCTTTATGAAAGCGTGTATAAATGTTCTGCCACGTCAGTACACATGACACGTCGACAGTTCTAATAAGTGAGTAATTAAATGGAAATTACAGCTGGAGGGTTACAGCATGAGTAATGTAAATGATATTATTATTATTTCTTCTAAAGGTAAAAATAATAAATTAAAAAAAAATTGCACCTACTCACCTGCCTTAAAATATCAAGAGTAAAACAAACATGAAAAGGATTACCATTATGTTAGTTCACCTGTGTCAGCCTGTGAGTGCACTTGGGAGCGAGGAAAGGTGTAATGTCTCACCTGTGTGCTGGGACCAGGTGTGAGGCAGGTATACAAGTGGTGCAGGAAGCCTTACAAGCCCCCTTCCCCTTCCCTCCCTTCCATGCCCCTCTCCCCACTACCCTACCACCACTATCCACACCTCCTCTACTCCCTTCCTCCTCAGCCTTACAAGCCCCCTTCCCCATCCCTCCCTTCCATGACCCCTCTCCCCACTACCCTACCACCACTATCCCCATCCTCTCTACTCCTTCCTCTCTCTCTTCTCCCTTCCTCCTCAGCCTTACAAGCCCCCTTCCTCTTCCCTCCCTTCCATGACCCCTCTCCCCACCACCCCACCACCACTATCCCCCTCCCTTTCCCCCTCTTCTCCTCCATCACCCCTCCTCTGTCTCCTCCCTCCCCCATCCTCCCCTCTCCCTTCCCCAACTCCTCCCCTTCCCTCCCATCACCCACACTATGCCTTCCTCCCCATCCCCTTCCTCTTACCACCAACATCCCCTCCCCATCAGTCCCCTTCATTATTCCTCTCCCTTTCCTGACCCCCACAACCCCCACTCCTTCACTAAACCCACCCCTCCTCTATATATCTCTTTCCTCCCTCCCTTCCTTCATTACTTCTACCTCCTCTTCTTCAGTCCCATTCTCATCTCTTGCCCTTTCAGCTATCCCGCCCCCCCTATTTCCCTCTCCTCCTCCTCCTCCCACCATCATCACTACCTCCTCACACTGCCCCCTCCATCACCACCACCATGCTTCCCCCCTCCTTCAGTCCCCTCCTTTACCCCCTCCACTCCCACTACATCCCATCACTAGCTCTTTACATTCATTCCTCTCTTTTGTTACCCCTACATTGTTTCCCTCCCATACATCACCACTATATCCCCTCCATCCTCATTCCCCTTCCTTCTACATCCCCCACCAACACTTCTCATATCATTCCTCTTTTTCATCGCTTCCGCATACGAAATTGACCACTTACTACCTATGCCTACCTACCTATATATCATTGACTATCATCCCTGCTGTTATACCACCCTCCTCCACCATTAAAACCACAGTATATCCTCCACATCATCATACACCACCAATACCAACACAACCTCCCCCCCCCCTCTCTCATTTCCTTCTCTTCCCTCTCTCTCTCACCACCACCACCACCACCACAAACAGGTTAGGTTACTAAACACCTGCTTCCTCCCCCCCCCCCTCCATCCCCCCATTCTCCCTGCTCTGTCCTTGTCAAGCATGTCCCATTGTTCAGGGTTACACAGGAGGCTAAGATTTACACAGATTTACATAGACATCCAGACCACACACACCTTATGGGGGGAGGGGGGGGGGGGAGAGAGAGAGAGAGAGAGAGAGAGAGAGAGAGAGAGAGAGAGATGAGTTTTAATTTTTTTCTATTTATTTATTTATTTATTTATTTTTTTTACATCCCCACCTACAGCGCCGGTAGGCTTTCTTCAGAGGCCAGACGGTCGGCTCAAGCCCGTCGTGGCGCAGGCAGCTTTTTATAGAGGTCACTTGGGGTATTTTCAACCAACTTCAACCAGGTGAACGTATAAATAATAATAAAAAGATTTAGTTTTGGAAATATCTCACTACATTTACTGCCGACTTCTTCCAGGTCTTCAAGCATTTTCATCTGTATGTAAGTTTGGTGGTAATTTTGGGGCATAGCACAGAGGGAGTTAAGTTTAAGTAAGAGGCCCAACTGGTTAAGAGGTTAGGCAACAAGATTTAGGGTGGTCACAAATTATTATAGTTTATTTTTATTGATGTTCCTTATTCCTATTTCTTTTATTTTTACCTATTTTTATCTGTTAGGTTGATTTTTTTTTCCTTTGGTCTCTTTATAGGTTAGTGAGAGGCCCAACAGGTTACGTAAGGGGTTTGACAGGTTGCTAGATTTATTTATTTAATGCACATAGGTTAGTATGCTATGCAGTTCAGAGGGTATCAAGGAGAGTTCATCTTGACATATACAGATATAAAGATAGGTATAATTTTCACACACCAAAATAAATAAGTTCCTGCCAGCTCCCAAAATATCAGGACAGAAGGGTGGACTATCCAAAACTACATCACCTTACATAATGAGTGAGGCAATCTGGCATGAAATCCAAAATCACATTACTAAAAAGCGCTCCCTCACCCAACCCTCCTCCCATCACTACCTACTCATCTCCCTTCTCAATCTCTCTTCCCCCTCCCTTCACCACATACTGCTATCTCTTCTTCAGTCCCACCTTAACCCCTTCCTACCTCTCTCCCTCTCTCCTCCTTCCTTCTCCTGCAAGAAAACACTTAACCCGGTAGCAGTGGGGATCATGTTTCTTAATGGTCCCTCTAAGCGAGAAAAATGAGAAAAAATCACCACTAACACAAACCATTTCAAAATATATATCAAAGCATTTGTGATCAGTTTATGCATCATCTATTTTTAGGGGTTTATATCATGGCACAAATTTGGCCCGTTGCTGCTACACGGTAAAGCCACAAATTTGGCCCTTTGCTGCTACCGGGTTAATACTCAATATTTTCAATGGAATGGTGTTTTGATAGGTGTGTCATGTCCCACTTATCCTAGGTGAGCAACAATCGAGGTCCAGCATACATATCAAGTTTAAATGGCAACACTATATATCATGGTTCTTATATTTTAAAACTGACCCCAAAAATCTGCCTGTTGTGTGGATCCATGAGTCATTTGAACATTAATCCCTGACTTTTTAAAAATCCTGTTAGTCTTCATCAACAATAATGTGGTTAATTTACCTTTTTTGTCCCATTATTCAAGGTATATATAGTTGGTTGGCTTGTTTGATTTTTTTTTATATCACTTTTCTATGACTGAGTTTGTAACATGTCGAGAGGACTTTGTGAAAATCTGACATGTCTATGTAATTAACTATCCCGAAAATTTAATTAAGAAGCAAAAGTATCCAAATAACTTAATGCTAATATGACATTTAAAAATCTTTGTTCTGTGTAAACCTCTGTTCTTGGTGACATTAAATTTAACATGATTTCAATTAAGTTTAAGGACAGCCCACCTAGTCTGGACCACATAGTCTGTGTGATCTAAATATCTATGTAAATCTATGTAAATCATTAAGTGGGTACTGTTCCAGGTTGGGTTAGGTTACTATTTCAATGGGGCAAGGTTACTATTTTGTTGGGCTTAAGTTACTATCCTAAACATTTTCACTGGGCAATCACATTTTTCCCAATTTTTCATGCATTTCTATCATCTACCAAGGTCATTGTGCTTTAAATAAATGTACTACCATTTAAACCAGATATGCTAAACCTGGTTGTAGTTAGGTTGAAAATACTCCTAGTGAAATGATTTGTAATTTGGGGACACTCAAACCCCCAATTGTGTGTTGTCTGGTTATACAATCATACTGAAATAAGTCTGCATGCTTGACCCTCCCCAACCCTCCCCTCTCTCTCTCTCTCTCTCTCTCTCAATCATTTGTCACAAACCATTTACATAAGGTTAGGTTATTTATCCGCCCTTCCCTTCCTTTCCCTCACACCGTACCCCTTGCACACACCTTCCCTTCCTTTCCATACCCTTTCCCTTCCCTTCCCTTCCTTTCCTCCACACTGTTCCCCTTGTATCCACCCCCCCCTTCCATACCCTTTCCTTATTCTCCTTTCCCTTCCCTTCCCTTCTTTTCCTCCACACTGTTCCCCTTGCCCTTCCCTTCCATACCCGAGTTAGGTTACATTATCCGGTGGAGTGGATGCAATTCTAAATATTTACCGAAGTCTGGATTTGTGGTTACAGAATCAGAATCATAAAGAGACCAAAGGAAAAAAAATTCAACCAAACGTAAAAAAAGAGAGAAAAAAAAGAAATCAATACAAATAAACTATGTAACCGTTTGTGACCATCCTAAGTCTTGTTGTTTCCTTCTGTTTGGAGTTTGGGGCATTTCCAGGGATAGTTTTATGACCCTGGAAGCAGTTCAACCTTTCTTCTGTACCATGAAGCTAAAATACCACTCATAACAACACCACAGATCTCATTTTAGGCCTGTGAAAATGGTTTATGTGAGAGTCCGATGCATTTAATAATTCCCAAAATTTACCTATAATATAACAATGAATAACCTAACTGACCACTTCTGCGTGTGTTTTTTCCCTAGGTCTTCCTTATCCTGGTAGCTAGTAATGAAGAGCCTGCTTAACTAACACACCATCACCGCCCGGCACCAACTCTACTAATGACAGGTGTGTGACAGGTGTGGGGCAGGTGTACTAACAGGTAAAGCTTAAGAGGAAAGGCAAAATCAAGCCCTCTAGTCTTTCACCCATTTCTCCTTTTTAAACGTGGGCACCAACACTACTAATGACAGGTGTGTGACAGGTGTGGGGCAGGTGTACTTACAGGTAGCGCTTCAGTGGGTCGGGAAAATCAAGTCCTCTAGTCTTTCACCCATTTCTCCTTAATAAACGTGGGCACCAACACTACTAATGACAGGTGTGTGACAGGTGTGGGGCAGGTGTACTTACAGGTAAAGCTTAAGGGGGAAGGCAAAATCAAGCCCTCTAGTCTTTCACCCATTTCTCCTTTATAAACATGAGCACCAACACTACTAATGACAGGTGTGTGACAGGTGTGGGGCAGGTGTACTTACAGGTAAAGCTTCAGTGGGTCGGGAAAATCAAGTCCTCTAGTCTTTCACCCATTTCTCCTTTAAAAACGTGGCCATCAACACCTGGGCACCAACACTACTAATGACAGGTGTGTAGGACAGGTGTGGGGCAGGTGTACTTACAGGTAAAGCTTCAGTGGGTCAGGAAAATCAAGTCCTCTAGTCTTTCACCCATTTCCTTTAAAAACGTGGCCATCAACACCTGGGCACCAACACTACTAATGACAGGTGTGTAGGCCAGGTGTGGGCCAGGTGTACTTACAGGTAAAGCTTCAGTAGGTCGGGAAAATCAAGTCCTCTAGTCTTTCACCCATTTCCCCTTTAAAAATGTGGCCATCAACACCTGGGCACCAACACTACTAATGACAGGTGTGTGACAGGTGTGGGACAGGTGTACTTACAGGTAAAGCTTCAGTAGGTCGGGAAAATCAAGTCCTCTAGTCTTTCACCCATTTCTTCTTTATAACTGTGGCCCCTGAGTATTAGTGGCTTTAATTTGGCCTCTTTTTTTTCCCCTCAGTCACTCAGTAAGCTCTTAGGCAAGTCCTCCTCTTCTTTCTGTGGATGGTTGTTTTATTACACGTTTTCTTCTTGTCCCGTACACTTACTTATTTCTTCGATTATTTCTGACATTTCCTCTGTTATTTCTCCTATTTCCATTGTCCTCTTAATTCATGCTGAGGAGGAGGAGGAGGAGGAGCAAGACAAAATGGATGCAATATTGAAAACGCAGGGAAAATGGTTACTTTTTATTAAACCTAGGCTTTTTATCAAACTTAGGCAAGTCCTCCTCTTCTTTCTGTGGATGGTTGTTTTATTACACGTTTTCTTCTTGTCCCGTACACTTACTTATTTCTTCGATTATTTCTGACATTTCATCTGTTATTTCTCCTATTTCCATTGTCCTCTTCATGCTGAGGAGGAGGAGGAGCAAGGCAAAATGGATGCAATATTGAAAACGCAGGGAAAATGGTTACTTTTTATTAAACCTCTCCCCTCCCTCGATCCCTCCTTTATATCCTTCTCTTCCTTCCAATCTCTCTTCTCCCTCCCTTAATAATTCTCTTTCATCTTCCCTTTTAAGATCTTTCTACCACACCAAACTACACAGGGGAGACCAATGTAATCTTGTTCATCTTAAAATGTTCTCGTCACCACTCAACATATCCTTCCAGTTCCACAGAAGACGTACCCTCACAACAGCAATGGGTTATATTCATCCTGTCACCAGCGGGTCACAGCTTGAACTATTCTATCAATTATCATAAATTTCCTGTTTCTCTTGGGCTTGTAACAATTACATTTCAATACAATAAACTTTACTATTGTTCGTAAAACATGTAGTTAAGATCATTATCGTTGTTATATTTATTGATAAACGAGAGAAAATAAATGGCCGATGCAGGGTTCTCCTCTTCAAAAAATCTTTCCTGCACGAGAGCATTGCAATATAAAGCAGCATTGAACTTTTTTTCTTTGGATTTGGGGGAGGGGGGGGGGGGCTCCCGTTGTCCCGTGGAAGAGTCTCCGCCTTGCGCTTCGGCGGGGTGTTAGAGCGTAGGTTCGAGACCTGCCCGGTGCCATGGGGTCGGAAAGGTGGGCTCTTCATCCTCAGCCCCGTTGTTGGGCCTCCTCCTTGAAAGAATTGGGTATCTCTCTACCAGCCGTCTGGGTGGTTGAGCGGCAAGCACCGCCTTCCTCCCTTGGGGTATATCTCCAACGAAATACCAAAGAATTTTTTTTTTATAAAATTTTATTTATATTACAATATTTATTGAGTACCTCTTTTGGGTGTATCAGTCTCGCCTTTAACGGAATTTATCAAAAAACATTAATTAAGAAGTCGATCAAGCACCTCGACAGAAACCGTAGCATCCATTAATCGAATGATCCCATGTGCACCCTCATGGCCGAACCATCACCACAGTGTGGGATGGCTCGGCCACTTTAGAAACCTCTACTTGATCACTTATTTCTCAGTCTAAAAGGCTTACAGCTTTCATATCTCGACACAAATGAGCCAAAGATGACGCTACATTTTTGCACCAAGCAATTAAAGCTAACTTTAATGGTTGATTTTTGCACGATTTTTTTTTGTGAAAAGTGACCGAACTATCACCGCTCTCCCCTATATACCTCATTGCAGGACTTCTGGCTGGACGCTAATGAACGTTAGCTTAACCTCTGACGTTGCTATTATTACTGAATGGGGGAAAAGGAACTAGTGTCCTTCAGTGCTTCAAAATATCACTTTCTCCACCTACCAACTCGACAATTTTCCAAACACCTATCCCTTCTATTTCGACAATACACAACTGTCCCCTTCTACACTAATCAGTCTCGGCCTATCCAACTGAAAATCTCAATTGGAAACATTATATCTCCTCTCAAACTTGCTAAAGCAGCTTCCTCGAGGTCAGGATGTAGCTACTTAATTAAATGGGAAGGGGGCCTGCATGGAGACTTGCCCGGAGGGACGCCCGGACTTACGTCGCATAGGGTGGGCGAGGCGATTGCGTCCCCCGGCGTATGCCCCCATTGACTGATTGAGGTTAGGCGTTCTGTTACTTCTGTATCATCTCCGCCAGTTCTTTCCCCACTCCCAGATACATTCCAAATACACTTGTCCGCCCTCGTATGGAGTAAGCATTTCATGTGTGTGTGTGTGCATGTGTGTGTTTGTGTGTGTGTGTTTTGTGTGTGCGTGTGTGTGTGTGTGTTGGAGGGGTGGGGGTGGGGGGGGCTCCACACACATCCCTTTTGGACAGTTCAAAGCGTATGTCTTCCTGCCTACTAGTGAACTCTTTCAAAAGGGGAGTATCAAAACACTTCTCCATATGACTCTAGCTAGCCTCTATTTCAGATTCTTCCTCTGAACACTTTGCAGGAGCAGCACCACTGAAGACTGGTTCAGACAAGCAGACCGCCGGGCACCGGCTTGATGATGCGAAACACGCGTTCCCCGGTCCGTATATACCTTGGGTCCGCCCGACAGCCATATTGCGGGCAGTCAGTGTCAGATTATCAGTAGGTTAGCGGCAGGAAAAGGTTATGGGACAATCAGGCACTGAAAGTCTATGGGAGAATACTAGACCTTGTATAAAGAAGTTGATGATGCTAAATTCCCTTACTCCTGAATAGAAAATATCAAAGGCCAAGTTCAATGATTTACTGCAATGAATTGAAAAGCACTTGACCAAGATAAACCCAAACTGCCGAGAAGCAATACCTCCAACTTCCAATTAAGAGACTGGCAGTTTGATTGAGGTAAGAAAAAAAATAAATGTATGGATTTTGCTGTTATGAAAAAGTCAAATTACAAATTGTACAATCATATTTAATTTAATTAAACTAGATATTTGTCACTTCTCATTCTCATATCAAGAAATAAATCATCTAAATTGTTTTTCCTTCACAAAACACGATATTTTACCATACGTATACACCTGCTCTAAATCTTAAATGATATTTATTTATATAAAGAGTTTTACAAAACAATGTATGTATTACCTAAAAGGATACTTATTTTGTTTTGCTAGAAAATCTGTTACTTATTTCCCCAAAACACACACACACACACACACACACATATATATATATATATATATATATATATATATATATATATATATATATATATATATATATATATATATGTTTGTTATGTGTGTGTGTGTGTGTGTGTGTGTGTGTGTGTGTGTGTGTGTGTGTGTGTGTGTGTGTGTGTGTTTCACATTCCATTACTTAGTAATGACATTTTCTGTTTTTGCTGCAGGTGAGTCAGAGTTGGATGATGGAATTGATGCTGAAAATGGATTTGTTTGTAAAAAATTAAACTTTGATTGGTCAACAAACAACGATGATTTGGCATTACACTGTGAAGACTGATCTGATAGTTCTAACATCTCCAACTCTGATAACACAGCAAGAACTCTAATTTTGCACATGTTCTGATGATAGGGGCAAAGTTTCTTGGCTGAAGCTGCCATGCTCTGGAAAAACAAATCCATAGCATCTGGAGGGCTGCTTCCATTCTGACTTTCACTCCCATGTAAATATTTCCTTAAAACTGATGAAGACACCTCAGGGGTGCAGACATGTTTCTTGGGTCGACTCCATCTCCTTGTGGCAGCTTCTGGCTGTTCGGACGAAGATCCCTCATCACCAAGCGTCTCTCCTGGTTCCCTACCTCTCTTGTTTTTTGAGGTAGAATTCCCACTTGCAATATCTTCTGTGTCTACAAGATTCACTGCTTCTTCCTCATGATGGGTATTAGTTTCTCTCTCACGCAGGAAAGGTTTAAGAAAGGACATTTCCTCTCCATATCTCCAGTTTGTTGTGTTCATTGCTTCCTGGCCATTCTTGGTATTTGCTTTTCTTACATATCTACGGTACTGGTCTCGAAGATTTCCCCACCTAAGTTTGCATTCATGTCCTGGAAAGAGAAAGCATACTAGTTTAGTGTGTATGTAATTCACCACGACCTCATCACGAGCTGGACTCTTCATCGACAACTCCCGAATAGGCGCACCTAACATCACCATAGCCGATCCAGGATTCAGGACGTTTCTTAAGGTAGAGGAGGTAACGTTATAATTGTATATCGTAAAGAATCCTTATAACCAAAAACTAACTAAAATTATGAGTATTCTTTATCTTGAACACTCAACGCTGAATAAACAACAGAACAATATTATGAAAATACGTATAGCCACCGTTGCCAGATTGTCGTACTAGAGCATAGTATTTACTGGTTTCTGACGCCTAACTATTGCCAAGAAACATCTGAATTTAACTCTTTTAACGATAACTATAAATTAGTTTCGTTATTGGAGCCCAGAAGACAGTTTTGGGTAGAAAATCAGGAAATATAATCGGCTGAGTACGACAATCTGGCAACGTTGAATTTGTAGCCCCGATGCCCGAGGCAGCGCGCACGCCATTTTAAGGGTATCAAGTTCCTGAAATAGCATATTTTTACTGCACAAAGCAGGTGATGTCACTTATTGTGACTTTTTTTTTTTACAACAAAGGAGGCAGCTCAAGGGCACAAAAAAAGGAAACAATAATAATAAAAAAAAGCCCGCTACTCGCTGCTCCTAAAAAAGAATCATAAGAGGTGGCCGAAAGAGAGGTCAATTTCGGGAGGAGAGGTGTCCTGATACCCTCCTCATGAAAGAGTTCAAGTCGTAAGCAGGAGGAAATACAGATGAAGGAAGATTGTTCCAGAGTTTACCAGCGTGACGGATGAAAGAGTGAAGATGCTGGTTAACTCTTGCATAAGGGGTTTGGACAGTATAGGGATGAGCATGAGTAGAAAGTCGTGTGCAGCAGGGCCGCGGAAGGGGGGAGGCATGCAGTTAGTAAGTTCAGAAGAGCAGTCAGCGTGGAAATATCGATAGAAGATAGAAAGAGAGGCAACATCGCGACGGAATTTAAGAGGTAGAAGACTATCAGTAGGAGGAGGAGAGCTGATGAGACGAAGAGCCTTAGACTCCACTCTGTCCAGAAGAGCTGTGTGAGTGGAGCCCCCCCACACGTGAGATGCATACTCCATACGAGGGCGGACAAGGCCCCTGTATATGGATAGCAACTGCGCGGGGGAGAAGAACTGGCGGATACAATACAGAACGCCCAACCTCGAGGAAGCTGATTTAGCGAGAGAGGAGATGTGAAGTTTCCAGTTGAGATTTTGAGTTAAGGATAGACCGAGGATGTTTAGTGTTGAAGACGGTGATAGCTGAGTGTTGTCGAAGAATAGGGGATAGGTGTTTGGAAGATTGTGTCGAGTTGATAGGTGGAGAAATTGAGTTTTTGAGGTATTGAAGGACACAAGGTTCCTTCTGCCCCAATCGGAAATGATAGCAAGGTCTGAGGTTAAGCGTTCTGCAGCCTCCAGTCTGGAGTCGTGTACTTCCTGTTCAGAGGGTCTTCTATTGAAAGAAGTTGAATAATGCAGAGTGGAGTCGTCGGCGTATGAGTGGACAGGACAGTTTGTTATGGAAAGATCATTGATGAATAACAGGAAGAGAGTGGGTGATAGGTCAGAGTCCTGTGGAACACCACTGTTGATAGGTTTAGGGGAAGAACAGTGACCGTCTGCCACCGCAGAGATAGAACGGCCGGAAAGGAAACTGGAGATAAAGGAACAGAGAGAGGGATAGAATCCGAAAGAGGGCAGTTTAGAAAGCAAAGGCTTGTGCCAGACTCTATCGAAGGCTTTCGATATGTCTAGCGCAACAGAGAAAGTTTCGCCGAAACGGCTAAGAGAGGATAACCAAGAGTCAGTTAAGAGAGCAAGAAGATCGCCAGTAGAACGCCCCTTGCGGAACCCATACTGGCGATCAGATAGAAGGTTAGAAGTGGAAAGGTGCTTTTGAATCTTCCGGTTAAGGATTGATTCAAAAGCTTTAGATAGACATGAAAGTAAAGCTATAGGACGGTAGTTTGAGGGATTGGAGCGGTCACCCTTCTTAGGCACAGGCTGTATGAAGGCATACTTTCAGCAAGAAGGAAAGGTAGATGTTGACAGGCAGAGGCGAAAGAGTTTGACCAGGCAGGGTGACAGCACGGAGGCACAGTTTTTAAGGACAATAGGATGCACTCCATCAGGTCCATAAGCCTTCTGAGGATTGAGGCCAGAGAGGGCATAGAAAACATCATTTTGAAGAATCTTTATAACAGGCATAAAGGAGTCAGAGGGGGGATGAGTAGGAGGAATATGCCCAGAATCGTCCAAGGTGGAGTTTTTACAGAAAGTTTGAACGAAGAGTTCAGCCTTAGAGACAGATGAGACGGCAGTGCTGCCGTCAGGGTTAAGGAGAGGAGGGAAAGAAGAAGTATTGAAATTGGAGGAGATATTTTTGGCTAGATGCCGGAAGTCACGGGAAGAATTAGAAGAAGCAAGGTGTTGACATTTTCTATTGATAAAAGAAGTTTTGTTAAGTCGGAGAATAGATTTGGCACGATTCCGGGCTGAAATGTAAAGGTCATAATTAGCGAGAGTTCGAAGGCTCTGGAACCTTTTGTGAGCTGCGTCTCTATCTTTAATAGCACGAGAACAAGCATGATTAAACCAAGGCTTTTTAGCATGAGGAGTAGAGAAAGAACGTGGAATGTATGCCTCCATTCCAGAGACAATCACCTCTGAGATGCGCTGGGCACACACAGAGGGGTCTCTCTCTCCACCATGGATGACTCACGTAGGTCTCACTCTCGCGTCCTGCACAGCCAAGCAAAAGAAATTATATATAACGTAAATAAGAGAGAGAGAGAGAGAGAGAGAGAGAGAGAGAGAGAGGGGGGAGCAAGTTCCTGTGAGGAGTGATGGAGTCAAGTGGCAATAGCGCGGCTCAGGGGAGCCGTGCCTAAAGGCTCAAGTTAGAGTCGATCGACTATAGTTTATTGCTATTATTTAGAAATCACATATTTTCTCATAGCTACGGTATAGAGACACTTGACTTAATAGTAGTATTTAAGAAACCGGAAAAACAAGAAATAGGAACTTTAAATAAAAAAAAATCCTACAAACAATCGTCACATGCTCTATGTTGCTCCTTTAAAGTTCCATATAGTGAATGTAATATTATAAGATGCTAAAGATGTAGGTATGTATTATCATTTAAATTAGAAATATTAAATAAGTACGTATAATACTTGCTGCCGGCTGCGTACGATATGTTCAACAGCAGTGTAAACAACCTCCCGCGCTCTGGTTGGAGAGGTAGAGGAATGCATCTTGTGTGAGGAAACGGCATGCCAGCAGGAAGTATCTACTCTAACTTGAGCCTTTAGGCAAGGCTCCCCTGAGCCGCGCCTGCCATATCACCACATCACTCTCCTCAGAGGAGCTCGCTACCCCCCCCACCCCTCTCTCTCTCTCTCTCTCTCTCTCTCTCTCTCTCTCTCTCTCTCTCTCTCTCTCTCTCTCTCTCTCTTATTTACGTTATATATATCTTTTGCTTGGCTGTGCAGGACACGAGATTGAGGCCTACGTGAGTCTTTCGTACATGGTGGCGGAAGGGTGAATGGTGCGACCTGGTGCCTGTTGCCGAGGTCCCTCAGGCGGCAACGTCGCTTGAGCCACGTTGCCAAGTGAAATGGAAGGTTTACAGAGTTGTTGTCTTTCCCTCAAATCCCAAGCCATTCATAACACCATGCAGTCGTATTATGAATTTATATAGAAAGATACAGATATATATAGATAAATAGATAGATAGATAACGTACAGACTAAATGAGACAGATCACCATGCGCAGGTCATCGCTAGATGTGTAACCAATGGTGGGTTCCCCGGGCCAAGCTATAGGGCTCAAGTTAGAGTCGAAAGACTATAATAAGAAAATTATTTGGACGTACGCCGCATCCATATTTATTTTGGTAGTGTTCATCGACTCTAACTTGAGCCCTGTGGCTTGGCCTGGGAAACCACCCATTGTTTACACATCTAGCGATGAGCTGTGCATGGCGATGTCTCGCTGTTAGTCTATACATTATCTATTTATGGAAAATATATATATATATATATATATATATATATATATATATATATATATATATATATATATATATATATATATATATATATATATATATATATATATATATATATATATATATATATATATATATATATATATA
>NC_066538.1:14710909-14808409 GCF_024679095.1 Eriocheir sinensis
CCTTCACAGGATTACAGCTACAGCTAAAAAGCAGTACAAGATGGAAGTGAATCAGTGCGAAGAGAAATGACTGATGTGATCACGAACTTGGGACAACGCCTGATAGAAGTGGAGAAAGAACACACAAATCTTCAACAAGAGATGGAGGTGGTACGGGAGACGATGCACAAAAGAAATATTAGAAGTAAGTGACAGGTAGAGGCCCTTGAAGACTGCTTGGCTGAAACGGACAGCCAGTGCCTGCAGGGGCTAGTTGTACCTTAAAGATGCTTCTCCTACACAAGTCTGAGCCTGTTTCGCCTGAATTTATCGCAAGCAAGAAGTTTCGCCAGGCCCATAAGTCTGCTGGGGTCGCCTGTTGAAAGAAGCCTCAGGAGATTGATGGCAAAGGTCTCCTGAGAGGCTTACCGCGCTCAGTTTGAGCTGTTGGCAGCTCGGAACGGATGGGATGACCAGAGTGCGCGGTACAGCTGGCCACTAGCCTGAAAGGGGCGGCGCTGGAGGTCCTTGCTCAGCTCGACAATGCGACAAAGGGCAGCTACAGCGGGCTGGCACAGGCGCTGGAGCAACGATATGGGACCAAGCACCAGAACGAAGCTCTTCAGGGTTAGGTTCAGAACCCGCAACAGGAGGCGCGGCGAGTCTCTTCAGGAACTCGCTCAGGACCTTGAGAGCATGGTGCACAAGGCATACCCAGATGCCACCTCTGACCTGCTGACGGTTTTGCTGCGTGATCAATTCATCGATGCCCTGGACAGCCCTCAGCTGAAGATATAAGTGAACCAAGCTAAGCCAACATCAATGCAGGAAGCTCTGGCACGTGCCATGGAGTTTGAGTCCTTCGTTGGGTCTGGCTGTCATGCTTCAGGACGACTCGACTTCTGGCTTTAGGGCACGAAAGGGCGCTGTCAGCAACAAAGACAGGTTCAAGGAACGTGCTGGTACTGCGAGAAGGTTGGGCACAAGGAGAACGAATGCTATAAGAGGAAGAAGGAATATGAAGGTGGCGCTAAAAAGAAGCCCAGGAAGAATGAGTGTCGGAAAAATGTGCCCCCAACGAGGGACCACCACTCGGGAAACTAAGAAGGACTGGTTCACTGGGGCAATGACCAGTCTGTCCTGTACATGCCCCGAAGATATCAGTGTGCAAGAGAACCACCATGACAAGCTGCCAAGTGGAGGGCAAGGTTGACGGAGTGTTGTGGCCTGTGGTCGTCGACACAGGCTCGGAACGCACATTGGTGTGGCCTGACGTGGTGAGCCATCGTCGGCTTCCTAAGACGTCGCATCGACTGTGCGGAGTCACGGGACACTACGCAGAGCTCAGAGGTCCAGTGGATGTGAAGTTTGAGCTCGGAGGAAAGGAAGAGTCCCTCTCTGTGTACGTGGCTGACATGGACGACCCCTGCATTCTAGGTATGGATTATCTTTTCTCCCACAGGTGCGAGCTGGACTTCCGCGCTAAGCAGCTGACTGTAGGAGGAAGGAGGGTGCCACTGACGACTGTGAACAAGGAAGACCTGCCAGTGACGGTCAAGCGCACCACCATTATTCCTCCGAGGTCAGAGATGCTGTTACCCTGTCAAATTACGGGTGCCCCCCCAGCTAGTCTGTGTGTGGTAGAGAGTGGAAGTCGATGCCCAGTAGAAAACGGGATGACTGTAGGCAGTACTTTGGTAGACCCTGTTGCAGCGGAAGTGCCTGTCGTCGTGGCCAATGTCTCCTTCAGCCCAAAGAAAATAAAACAAAGGACCATGGTGGGGGTTGTGCAAGAGATCGACCAGGAACCGAGAACCTGTGTCTGCAGGAGAACCCTGACGAAGCCCAGGAGGAGCTGCCTGACTACCTGCGCGACCTGTTTTGACAGGAGCTCAAGTGTCTGGAGGAGCCCCAAGTGGAACAGCTCAGGGAGCTTCTCGTGAGGAATGCAGATGTGTTTTCCACAGGAGACCTGGACTTGGGGTGTACGGACCTGGTAGAGCACCACATCGCCACAGGTAGCCACCGCGCCCAGTGAAGCAGCTCCTCGAAGGATGGCACCATCCCGTCGCAAGGAGATGGATGAGGTGATGGATGCTCTCCGGCAGCAGGGGTTAATCGAGCGGTCCAGCAGCCCGTGGGCGTCTGCTGTAGTGCTCGTCAGAAAAGGACGGTTCCCTCAGGTGCTGCGTGGACTACCGAGCCCTCAACGATCTCACCATCAAGGATTCATACCCACTCCCGCGGATCGACGACACGCTCGACGCTTTGGTGGGCTCCAAGTGGTTTTCAACACTGGATATGAAGTCTGGGTATCACCAAGTCAAAATGGCGGAGCAGGACAAGGAGAAAACAGCCTTCTCCTACGGTCAAGGCCTGTGGCAGTTTAAGGTCATGCCCTTTGGCCTGTGCAGCGCGCCGGCCACGTTCGAGCGGCTGATGGAGAAGGTGCTGGAGGGACTTCACTGGAAGACGGCACTCATCTACCTCGACGACGTGATTGTCTTTGGCCAGACCTTCGAGCAGGAGATGGAAAGGCTATCAGAGGTTTTCGCCCGGTTTAGAGCTGCACACCTGAAGCTCACCCCGAAGAAATGCTGTCTGTTCCAAAAGGAGGTCCAATACTTGGGACACATCGTGAGCGAGGCTGGAGTACGCACTGATCCTGAGAAGGTGGCTGCGGTAAAGGACTGGCCGACACCCACCAACGTGAAGGAGCTGCGGAGCTTCCTCGGGTTGTGCTCATACTACCGCAGGTTTGTGAAAGGCTTCGCTACGATTGCTGCACCACTGCACCTCCTGACGAAGAAGGGGCGCAAGTTTGAGTGGACAGCGGAAACTGAAGTTGCCTTTGAGAAGCTCAAGGAAGCCCTCATCAGCTCGCCCGTACTCACCTACCCAGACCCCTCTAAGCCTTTTATACTGGATTGTGATGCCAGTGATGAGGGGATTGGTGGAGTGCTGTCCCAGGCATGTGCCGACATGGAACGGGTTGTGGCCTACTTCAGCAAGAAGCTCACCCCAGCCGAGAAAAACTATTGCGTGACCCGGAAAGAACTCCTGGCAGTAGTCAAGAGCCTTGACTTTTTCCATGTGTACTTGTACGGTGCAACTTTCACCATCCGCACGGATCACGCCGCATTGCGGTGGTTGAAGTCACTGAAAAACCCTGAGGGCCAGCTTGCTCGCTGGATAGGTAAACTAGAGCAGCATCACTACACTATTGTGCACCGATCTGGGCTAACACACGGTAACGCGGACAGTTTGAGCCGGCGCCCCTGCCTACCTGAGTGTCAACATTGCCTCCAGAGGGAAAGCGTCCAGAATATGTGCCGCCGCACTACAGTGGAACAGACAGCGGAGGTGCCATGGGAAGACTTGGGAAAACTGCAGCGGGAGGACCGAGATCTGAGACCAATTATGGAGTGGCTGAGTCAGTCGTCAACGCGACCTGGGTGGGAAGTAATCTCGAGGGAAAGCCCTACCACCAAGAATTACTGGACTCAGTGGGACACTCTTCAGATGGACGACGGGGTGTTGCAGCGACGCTGGGTCTCTCATGATGGTCTTGACCACTACTGGTCCACGGTGCTACCTGTGAAGTCCCGGGAAGGCGTCTTGAAAGAAATGCACGACAGCATCACCAGCGGACACCTTGGGGTAAAGAAGACACTGAGTCGCCTGCGCCAAAGGCTCTATTGGGTTGGCATGAGGAAGGACGTGGAAGAATGGTGTCACGCGTGTGAGGTGTGCTGTGCAAAGACGGGCCCCAAGAAGCGTCACGGTGCCCCATTGCAACTATACCAGGTTGGAGCCCCCATGGAACGGGTGGCAATGGATATAGCAGGACCCTTGCCTCTGACGACGAACGGAAATAGGTACATCTGCGTCACAATGGATTACTTCACCAAGTGGCCGGAAGCCTACGCCATCCCTGACCAGGAAGCTACTACCATCGCCAAGGTTTTGGTGGAGGAGTTTTTCTGTCGCTTCGGTGTGCCTAACGAGCTCCATTCCGACCAGGGAAGAAATTTTGAGTCAACAGTCCTTGCTGAGTGCTGCAAGCTTCTGGGTATCAAGAAGACCCGGACCACCCCTCTGCACCCACAGTCAGATGGAATGGTGGAGAGGTTTAATTGGACGTTGGGCCAGGAGTTGGCCAAGCAGTGCAACAATGATCAGTCTTCATGGGATCAGAAGCTGCCTGCGCTTCTCATGGCCTACAGGTCTGCCGCCCACGAGACTACGGGGTATTCACCGGCAAAGCTGATGTTTGGACGTGAGCTGCGATTGTCGGTGGACCTACTGACAGGAAGGCCTCCTGGGGAAAGCCTTCCAAGGACGCCTCAGTTTGCCCGTCAACTAGAGGAACGGCTGGAAGAGGTGCACCATCAAGTCCGTGGTGCCTTGAAGTTCTCCGGGGAGGCCATGAAGCGCGGTTACAATATGAGGGCAAGCCACGTTGACTTCAAGGAAGGAGACCAAGCCTGGCTTTACAACCCGCAGAGGAAGAAAGGACAGTCTCCGAAGTTACAGAGTCCCTGGGAAGGCCCTTATACTGTGCTAGAACGCCTCTCCGACGTGACTTACCGAATCCGGAGAACGGAAAGGACCAAGCCGAAAGTTGTCCACGTCAACCGCCTATGGAGGTACCACGGTCCGGGAAACTACACCTGGAACAACTACAGACACCCAGCAGCCGACGAAAACGCAAGGGACGTCCAGGACCGAGAGGAGGTCGACGACGACATAGACCTTCTGGACCTTTCAGCCGAGGGAGATAACCTCCCGGCTTCGGCAGATGTTCCAGGGACACCCCAAGAAGCGGACGACGACGAGGCGCACCAGGAGACAGACGCGCAGGAGGCAACGAACAGAAGACAGAGACAACGCAGGCGTCCACAGCGATACGACGATTATTATGTTTTTGATTAATTCTCTTATGTTTGTATATAGTTAGGTGTGTGATCGGGACGATCACAATTAAGAGGGGGGGATAGTGTTGTGGAAGCTTCCCCGGCGACCATAGGCCTCTAGAAGGCTCCGGAGAAGCGACCATATACGATTTTCGATTTCTCCGACCGGCGACTGCAGCAGGTCAGTCGGCGGTAGACCGTCCTACCACGGCGGCAGACCTGCGGCACATAGACGAGCACACACTCTCTTTGATTTTTATTATATATATAATTACCTCATACACAGCTTCATACCTATATTCATTAGTTTACATAAAACTCTCTCTCTCTCTCTCTCTCTCTCTCTCTCTCTCTCTCTCTCTCTCTCTCTCTCTATCTCTCTCAATCTATCTCATTCATCTATCTATCTATCTATCTATCTATCTATCTATCTATCTATCTATCTATCTATCTATATATATATATATATATATATATATATATATATATATATATATATATATATATATATATATCTATATATATATATATATATATCTATATCTATCTATATATCTATCTATATATATATATATATCTATCTATATATCTCTATATATCTATCTATATATCTCTATATATATATATATATATATATATATATATTTTCTCTCTCACCCATTCCTCTTCCTCCTTTATCGCATCTCCCTCTCTCTCTTCATCCCTCGCTCCTACCTGTTCCTCTTCGTTTTCCTCCTTCCTCCCTCGCTAATCCCCAGGTCAGACACAGGTGTTCACTCGCGGTCGACCGCCGGTCGACCGGCGACCGGCTTATCGGGAGTCATCGGGGACGGTCGCGACCGGGACCGGGAATGTGTGAGAGCCCCTTAACTGACGCATACAAGCACTCAAACTTTCCACGCACCGTACGTGACTGGAACAGCCTCCCTCAACAGATTTTAGACTGCGGTACAATAGACTCATTCAAAAAACAAATACATACTCGTCACCACAACACACAACCCTAACAATTACACTTGATTCACTTCCCTCCCCTGCACACTCGGCTCCCCCGTCCCCCCAACAGCCAACAAATATGCGTGTTATGCACCTTCTTTGGTGCCCTGCGCATTATTGTCCAGCAGATCCAGACGATACCTCTCTATAATAATATATACTTGCCTTGGTGCACGCGACCTATCAGGAAGTACCGTTATAAAGGCCCAGGCATAGGCGGATCCAGGGGGGGGGCCACGGGGCCATGGCCCCCCCCAAACGCTCTGAGAGTATGTTTTGGCCCCCCCCAAAATTTACATATGGAGGCAAGAAGACGGGGTTGTCAAGATTAAAAAAGGTCAAGGCTGATGAAAGCAATGTTTTTAAATATTACGATGTGATTATTGTGATTCTTATATGTTATATATTAATATATGCTTAATAAAGACCAAAAGTATTCTGGATCTAATTCTTGAGTTATGCCCCTGAAAAGCACAATGCAATCCGATGTGACTTAATTCCATGTGTACAGTCCGTCGTCGATGAACAGTTGGCCCCCCCAAAACTCAAGGCTGGATCCGCCCTTGGGCCCAGGGTTGCCACTTTGTGGGATTTTCCCACAAATCTGTGGGAGAAACAGGGCTACGTGCGCTACGGGTGTCTGCTGGGCGCCTGCCCAGAGAGCCCGTGCCTCCGTCGCTGCTCGCCGGCTTTTACCCGTGGCTGTGGCGGCGGCGGAGGCTTCCCTACACTCGCCGCACGCCAGCGGCGGGTTCCACCCTGCGACGGGCCGTCGCATAGACAAAGGCCCGTTCCCCCTTTTTAGGGGGTAAATCCTAAAAGAAAAAAAAGGGCTACGTGGGAGGTGTCGTGGGAACTAAAATTTTGTGGGAATTTTGTGGAAATGTTGGTAAATTTATGGGAATTTTACAAAAATGTTAAATAATGCATAATATCATAATTATTCTACAGAGAGAGAGAGAGAGAGAGAGAGAGAGAGAGAGAGAGAGAGAGAGTGGTGGTGGTGAGGGATGGATGGGTGTTGGGGGGGGCGCGGGGTGGGGGTGTTGGGTGATGCCAAAGATGCTGGTTGGAAGGAAGTGGAAGAAGATGAATGGCTGATAGATTAGTAGGAATAGTGAGGTAAACATATGATGAAAGTAACAATGTAACAGATAGGCTTACATTGAATATATCACAGCTGTGGGTAAATTAATCAACATTATCTGTTTATGTTTATGCAAGCTATAGGCCCCTTAACTGTGGGTAAATTAATCAACACTACCTGTTTATTTATGTTTATCCAAGCTATAGGCCCCTTTATGTACATGTACTGATATATGCTACCTAAATAATGTGTAAAGTAACATGTTAAACTTTCTCTATCCTTAATTAAATTTGTGGATTTTTTTGTTGGAATTGTTTTCATGACGTGGGAAATCTGTGGGAGAAATGAAGCCAATCTATGGGAATTTGGCAATTTTGAAGTGGCAACCCTGTAAAGGCCTGTGATAATCCCGTCACCTGTGAGGCTGTGACATCAAGATCTAAAACCCGCGCTCCAAGGACACCCTCAAGTGCACTCAAACCTTCCTGCAGAAGTCGGGGCAACTCGACAGGATCTAACTCCCGCCCTGGTGACAGGACGGCCAACACAATCAACGACTCCTGATAACAACTACCACTGACGGGGCTCTAGAGGCTGTGGGCCCACAGCCTAACTAGCCCCATAAAACACCCACGAAGAAGAAGAAGAAGAAGAAGAAGACAGCCTTTGTTCCAGCTGCAGCTGCAGCAGCTGGAAAGTTCCCACGTGTGAGTCTGTGGCCTCCAGATAGTGATCCGTGCATCCCTAGAGAAGACTACCGCGCCCGCCACCACCCCACAGAACACCACCGCGCCGAGGAAGGTCCATCACATCCCTTGACCACCAGCGACATGGAGGCTTCACGGAGAAGGGTGAGGTCCTTAATCCTAAACGTGTTGAAACACACAAAAAATAAACATTGGTGATTCTTTACAATAGGTCTGCCTCCCCTTCCGCCACTCCAGCCCCCCCCCACCCTACCTCACAAGACAAGCCTGGGGACCTGTGGGGAATCGGTTTTGAGGGGGGAAAGGGAAATTAACTGAAATATATGGGACTCCAATATTTTCCCATAAAATCCTCTATGCAGAGTGTGTGTGGGGGGGGAGGGGGGGTTAAGATTCGTTTTAGTACCGTGCCAGTATTTCATTACCTACCTTATGAAACATCACATGCTCTTCATATATCTTTTCTACAAACGTTCAACAACCATGGAAATGCTTTCAAAATCCAATTCAAGGACTATTTAGTGTTGAAAATAGGGGATAACATTCACGAAAGCGTAGCCTCCTCTGGCGGCGGTGCAGCCAGTGTTGCTAGAAATACCTCCTCGCAGAAATAAGTCGCATATACATGTGGGGGAGTCCAGGGTTAGAAGGGGGATAGAGGGGGGCGAAGCCTCCTCGTTATAGCTGTCATGTTGTAAAATTCGGTTGGAGTAGATTAAATAATGCTCCCCCACCCTAAAACCTCTGCGAGCTATTTTGTGGCGACACGGCCGCCGCCAGAGGAGGCTACGCTTTCGTGAATATTATCCCCTATTTTCAACAATAAATAATCTTTTAATTGGATTTTGAAAGCGTTTCCATGGTTGTTGAATGTTTGTAGAAAAGATATATGAAGAGCATGTGATGTTTCATAAGGTAGGTATTTAAATACTGGCACGGTACTAAAACGAACTTTACCAAGGGGGGGGGGGTCGAGGTTAGGTTTTATAAAGTTAGGTTGGAGTAGTTTAAATACATTCGACATACGGTGTAAGCCATTGGAAGTACACAGCGCAGAATGGGAAGTTTCCGTAAACTTTCGGGAGTAGGGAATTTTCCCTATTTTAGAAATTTTTTTAGGAATATTTTGGAGTCCCATATTTCATTGAATTTCCTTTCCCCTCCCCAAAACCCTGATTCCCCACAGGTCCCCAGGCTTGTCTTAGGGGGTAGGGGTGGCTGGAGTGGTGGAAGGGGAGGCGTACTTATTGTAAAGAATTACCGAAACATTACTCACTTTATCCTCAGACATAATAATGGTCCATATTCTTAAATGTATCGGGTTCTCATCGCAACTTTTTCCCAAGGCCATGGAGAAAAACTTGGTTTCCTTATTTCTAAACGTGTCGGACTCCCATCATGATTATCTGGTATTATTCCAGATTGTCACCTGTTTCACAGCAAAGAACACCTTGGTGCTCCATGAAGTATTTTGTGTCGATACAACGGTAAAACTAGGGAACAACTACTTCTCCCCCTCCACCACCCCAGCCCCCCCCTACCCCCCAAGACAAGCCTGGGGAACTGTGGGGAACCGGGGTTTGGGGGGGAAGCCAAAATCACTGAAAAATGGGCTTTCAAAATATCCCTAGAAAAATTCCTAAATTAGGGAAAATTCCCTGTTCTCGAAAGTAAGGAAAATCCCTTCCGTATACTCACATGCGTGGGCTAATCGCTACCCAAGCATACCATCGCTAACCATCCCAAAACAGCCCTGAGCCATGACTCAAGGTCATCCGGGACTCGGGCTGAACAGGCCCGGGCTATACCTGGCCCTCAGCACGGCAACCGTTGGGCTGTGTTCTAAAAAAAAAATAACCACGCGTGGTGGACCTGGTCTCACATGCGTGGGCTAATCGCTAACCAAGCATACCATCACTAACCAAGCGTACCATCGCTAACCAAGCGTACCATCGCTAACCAAGCATACCATCGCTAACCAAGCGTACCATCGCTAACCAAGCATACCATCGCTAACCAAGCGTACCGTCGCTAACCAAACGTTTGTAGGAAAAATATATGAAGACCTAGTGATGTTTCATAAGGTAGGTAATGAATGCGAGTTATTTTGCGGCGGTGGCGTTAGCTCAATTAACCCCTTTAGGGAACTGTGGTTTTGGTGGTCGTTAGCTCAATTAATCCCTGTAGGGAACAGTGGTTTTGGTGGTGGACGGCCAAATCACTGAAAAATGGGCTTTCAAAATGTCCCTACAAAAATCCCCAAAATCGGGAAAAATCCCGTCTCTAAAGAAAGGAAATTCCCTAACGTAAACTCTTGTAATTTATTCCTATATAACGTAGCAGCCGCCACAGCGGGTCTGTTGACGAATGTCGGGCGTGTAATCGCGCGTTGAACAATATCCGTTTGTTTTCTGACACATGCTTGTCACACCATATGTGACACGTGACACGCCCGTGTCCGGTATTGGGATAGTAATCGGTCCTTTTGTTAACCTACATGCACACCAATAAAGAGGTTAAATACTCAGTTAACACTTACCGAAAGGTAAAGTAGACGGATATTTTGAGGGAGTGAGTGTCGGGCCTTCCATCCATTATGGTGACTTGAAAACAACTGACTTCAGGAACCCGCCGTTAGGTGCCGCCACTGAAACACCCTCGCGTAGTAACATTTTACGAATGTATTCCTTTAAAATTAGAAAATGCAAATAGCTGCGGCATTAGTTGCTTTAATATAGAGAAAAAAATAACGTAAAACTCTTAAAAGACCGTTTTTTTGTCCGAAATCATTATAATCCATGCGCGTTTTGGATATTACTGACTTAGGAACTAGTTTCTGTGGTGTAGTATAAGGCAGCTAAGAGGCTCAGTCTGCCCACAGAGCCCTCGTGTCATACAACAACACTGGACTTAGAAATTTTCCAGGCACCCCCACATAATCAAGCCGTTTACGCAGTAAATTGGTACGACCGGGAACTAAAACCTTCGCAAATGTGAAGCAAAAGAATTATCCTATGCAGTACCCATGCTATTTTTTCGGTATATTAGAAGCAGTTGTTAGCTAGATTAACCGATACAACACACTGCCGTATTGCTTTTCCATCGCAAATAGAAGGGGGGTCGAGGAGGGCGAAGCTCCCCTGTTAGGTAGGTTATGTTAAGCTAGAGCTGGTTAGTTTAAATTTATTTGGCACGCACTGTGGGGCGGCGGAAATATGCAGCGCAGGATTGGACAGGGCGATGGCTGAAGTGATTCACTATGTGGGCCAGTGTTGCGAGAAATACCTCCTTGCAGAAATAAGTCGCTCTGCTGTCCACCACGCATGCACGCTGGGAGAATACACAGCAGGAAAAACATTAATTTGCCTGGTTATGTTCTAGTTTGTCCACTTTTGATCTCTGTGAGTGGTGAGTGAAATATAGAAACAGGAAGCAAGTTGAACCTCTCTGGCATTGACATTGATGAGGTTTCAGGGCCCGCTCCGCTGCCAGCGCAGTGCTCCACAGGGCCGGCAACATTATAACAATAATGTTAGCACTGAAAGTTGTCCTCAGTCCTCATGTTTGTGACGTCGTAGGATTTAGCGAATAAGTGAGTCTTCAGTGCTTTCTTGAAGGTTGCCAGATTTCCACTGCTCTGAACATCCTCGGGTAACTCATTATAGAGCCGTGGGGCACTCGTCTCAAATGCTCTGAAACCCAGTTCCAGATCGACTCTGGGCTCATAAAGTCTATACTGTTCAGCACTGTGTCTCAGTGACCTCCAGTGACCCATGCATCCCTAAAGAATGCCACTGGCAAGGAAGGTCCACTACAGTTCATCACAGCCCTGTACCACCAGTGGCATGGAGGCTGCAGGGAAGGCCTGGGTAACCTCCTTGTTCTTAAATGTGTTTGAAACAAACAAAATGAAACATCACTCATGCTATCCTCAAAAAGAAAAAGAAAAAAAGTCCATATTCTTAAACGCATCAGGCTCCCATCACAACTGTTGCACAAGGCCATGGAGAAGACTAACCTGGTTTCCTTGTTTTTAATGTGTCTCTCTATGAGCCATTTTGTGGCTGTGGTGGCGGGCGGCTGTGGGTGCACAAAAAGTCAGTCGTTCAGTGATTTAATGATTTGCGACAAAAACAGCATATTATTTCTTAACATACCGAAAACTAACAAAAAAAAATGGTTTTGTCCAGCAGTGTCCCATTGGTGACGTTCTGGAAATTTACCCATCAAGAAGACTAACAATGTTTCCATATCTTTAAACGGATAGGACTCCCATTACGATTATTTCCAAAGGCCATGGAGAAAACTATCTGTGTTTCCGTATTTTAAAACATGTCGGACTCCCATCACAACTACCTCTAGCCACAGAGAAAACTATCCGTGTTTCCATATTTTTAAACATATACCCCAATTACAACTACCTCAAGCCACAGGGAAAACTATCCATATTTCCATGTTTTTAACATAGCTGGGCATGATAACAGAAAACCTTATTCCCGATAACCGATAATGGAAAACCTTATCGGTGAGAACCGATATTCGTTAACAGGAGACACAAATATAGGCGATAACCGATAACTGATACCCGATATAAATCCACAATTCTGATACTAGCTAGCGATAAGTCCAATAGGCGAAAACGATACTATATTGATATTTGAAAAAAAAAATCATAGATGAATTAAAATTTTCCTTATCTGTATTTTAGAAAACTTACAAAACCTGAAAACCACGCTTTGACACGTACCTATGGATGGTAATACTAGAAACGCCTGAACTGGTGTTGTGTTATTTGGCGTCCCCACCGTCAAAAGCTGGCACTTTTGTTTGCAAACACTGGTCTCTCGTGAACTGCGCATGCTCAGACCAGTAAGCGTAGACCTGTACACTGTACAGTCTCACAAAGCTTTTTAACCGTAATTAAGAGTTGCTGGAAGGCTGAATCAGACATACAGTACCACTACCAACATCACCGCTGTTTCTAGAACGACACTCTAATGTATGTATGCATAGTCATGAAAAAAAATGCAGGTAAGTTGTGTTATGCATGGCGCGTCAAAAAAAAAATGCAGGGGGGGGCAATGTTGTCCTGACTCCTGAGATTGCTGTCCTGGGGGAGGGTTTGAGGGAGGGTGTCCCCTCCCGTTGGAAAAAATTTTGCTCCCAGGAAAGAGCTTAGATGCAAAATGGTGGCACTTTTTCATCTGACAGAGTAGCTCAGTTACATTTTGTTTATGTTCTTTTATTCATTTTGTATTTTCCATGTAATTTTTTCAATTTTTTTATTTTCCAGGGGGGGGCAAATGCCCCCCCTTGCCCCCCCCTGCGGACGCCCATGGTTGTATGTATTTATATGTACAGAGTGTCGTTCTAGAAACAGCGAGGATGGTGGTACTGTTTGTCTGATTCAGCCTTCCAGCAACTCTTAATGTGTTAAAAAGCTTTGTGAGACTGTAGAGGGCTACGCTTACTAGTTCACGAGAACCCAGTGTTTGTAAACAAAAGCGCCAGCTTTTGACGATGGGACACCAAATAACACAACACTGGGTGCCTTCAATACCATGGCATGCTCACAAACGAATATGGAATATCAAATTTGAGGCAGTGAATAATCATTTTTGGGGCAAAGTTAAATGATTTTTCTCTTTGATATATTGATTTTTGACTAACATAAAAAAATAACCAAGTGTTTTAATGTTGATGATCTAGTATGAAATCTCTTCACCAAAGATATTTCATACCCTGAAGTTTTTTTCAAACAACACCGGGCGCCCGGGCCACGCATGTGCAGTAGGGATGAGACAACGTTTTTTTTTTTTTTTTGAGAGGTGGAAAAAGTAGCGATTATCGCTAGTTTGGTTACAAAAGTAACAAAGATACCGATATATATTTAAATAAGTAGTGGATGGCCGATAATCCGATTTTGTTATCAGCGATAAAGTATCACTATAACTTATCGTGATAACGCCCAGCTATGGTTTTTAAACATGTCAAACTCTCATCATGGCTACCTCAAGGCACAGAGAAGTCTAACCGGGTTTCCATATTTTTAAACATGTCGGACTCTCAATCACAACTACCTCAAGCCACAGAGAAGTCTAACCATGTTTCTGTATTTTTAAATATGTCGAACTCCCATCACAACTACCTCAAGGCCACAGAGAAGACTAACTGGGCTTCCTTATTTTTAAACATGTCGAACTTCCATCACAACTACCTCAAGGCACAGAGAAGACTAACTGGGCTTCCTTATTCGTAAACATGTCGAACTTCCATCACAACTACCTCAAGGCCACAGAGAAGACTAACTGGGCTTCCTTATTTTTAAACATGTCGAACTTCCATCACAACTACCTCAAGGCACAGAGAAGACTAACTGGGCTTCCTTATTCGTAAACGTATCAGACTTCCATCACAACTACCTCAAGGCACAGAGAAGACTAACTGGACTTCCTTATTCGTAAACATGTCGAACTCCCATCACAACTACCTCAAGGCACAGAGAAGACTAACTGGACTTCCTTATTCGTAAATGTGTCAGACTTCCATCACAACTACCTCAAGGCACAGAGAAGACTAACTGGACTTCCTTATTCGTAAATGTGTCAGACTCCCATCACAACTACCTCAAGGCACAGAGAAGACTAACTGGACTTCCTTATTCGTAAATGTGTCAGACTCCCATCACAACTACCTCAAGGCACAGAGAAGACTAACTGGACTTCCTTATTCGTAAATGTGTCAGACTTCCATCACTACTACCTCAAGGCACAGAGAAGTCTAACCGTGTTTCCGTATTTTTAAACATGTCAGACTCCCATCACAACTACCTCAAGGCACAGAGAAGACTATCCGTGTTTCCGTATTTTTAAACATGTCGGACTCCCATCACAACTACCTTAAGGCACAGAGAAGTTTAACCGGGTTTCCATAATTTTAAACATGTCGGACTCCCATCACAACTACCTCAAGGCACAGAGAAGTCTAACTGGGTTTCCATATTTTCAATCCTTAGACAGTGGCAGTATTTGAAGAGTAGCTCCCCCCAAAATGAATCGTCTATATATACTCACTGCTGACCTTAGAACCGTAGTATAAACACAGTTATGCTGCATAAGAGGTGTTTTAACTATCGTCTGTGTATAGATTCTACCGCAGTCCGGAAGCGTTGTTATATTTCTGCCATACAAAACTGACTGACTGAATTTTGGACCGTCTATATATAGTTCCTCCGCCGTCTTTGGGTTAAACATGTCGGACTCCCATCATGACTATTTCAAGGCCACAGAGAAGACTAACTGGGCTTCCTTATTCATAAACTGTTTCCCAAGGCCATGGAGAAGACTATCCAAGTGTTCATGGGTGTTGGATGTGTAGAGCTATCACGAGGATCACTAAACACTAATTTTATAGTGGGTGCTGTGATGTATGAATAGCTGGGCCCATGCTGCTTCCCAGTGCTCTTCTAGACTGAAGTCGCTGAAGTTAGGGTTGATGGAAGATCCGGACGCATATATCCGAACTTTACTCACCTGCGGCACCAGTGGCAAGAACGGTACGCACAGCCACCTTCAAGGGGCAACTCAACAAACTTTGACTCTCCTGCAAGCTAGCGCGCTCGGCTCAGTCTCTCTCTCTCTCTCTCTCTCTCTCTCTCTCTCTCTCTCTCTCTCTCTCTCTCTCTCTCTCTCTCTCTCTCTCTCTCTCTCTCTCTCTCTCTCTCTCTCTCTCTCTCTCTCTCTCTCTCTCTCTCTCTCTCTCTCTCTCTCTCTCTCTCTCTCTCTCTCTCTCTCTCTCTCTCTCTCTCTCTCTCTCTCTCTCTCTCTCTCTCTCTCTCTCTCTCTCTCTCTCTCTCTCTCTCTCTCTCTCTCTCTCTCTCTCTCTCTCTCTCTCTCTCTCTCTCTCTCTCTCTCTCTCTCTCTCTCTCTCTCTCTCTCTCTCTCTCTCTCTCTCTCTCTCTCTCTCTCTCTCTCTCTCTCTCTCTCTCTCTCTCTCTCTCTCTCTCTCTCTCTCTCTCTCTCTCTCTCTCTCTCTCTCTCTCTCTCTCTCTCTCTCTCTCTCTCTCTCTCTCTCTCTCTCTCTCTCTCTCTCTCTCTCTCTCTCTCTCTCTCTCTCTCTCTCTCTCTCTCTCTCTCTCTCTCTCTCTCTCTCTCTCTCTCTCTCTCTCTCTCTCTCTCTCTCTCTCTCTCTTATGTTTTTGTGAAACACGCCTCAGTAATGCCATCTGTGACTTCTATGCCATTGACGGCTATTGTAAGTATACTTTAACAACAACAGCACACAAGGTGGAGGTGTTGCAATTTATTCAAGCAATATATTTCAGGCCTGTAGACTGATTTATCTCTACTGTTACTTCACACTGAATCATCATTCTTAGAAATAACAGTCACACAGATTTATGATAGGCGTGATTTACAGGCCTCCAAATTCTAATTCGGATGATTTTTTCATATCTATTACTAATATTATTACTTCATTTTCAACATCTAGGATACCTGTTATGTTATGGATGACTTTAATATTAATACCATTCTGAAATATAATGGAAAAAAATGCTCCAATGCTGGTTAACTCATTTCATAGTTATTCTTTCTTTTCCACTGTTAACAAACCACTGTATCACTCTGACTCCTCTCCCACTCATGGTTCCTCCTCTGGCTGCCCTTCCCCTCGTGGTAGCACAGCAGCGAGGGTGTTGTTGTTGTTGTTGAGTAGCGTGGCAGCGTGGGTACTGTATTGTTGTTCAAGTGGTGCGCAGGAAGAACTGAGCTCAGCTGTGTGGCCGCGGCGCCGTGTGATTACAGTTGCGTGAGACATCTGGTGGCCACTCCATAAAATATCGCGTATAAGTGAAAAAACATGTAAATTAAACATTTATTTGGTTTTTGGACCCCGCGTTATTTCAAAAACACGTAAACCAAACTCGCGTAAATCGAGAGTTACCTGTACTCTGCACTGTAAATTACAATTCCACATGCCTTACTGATTATAGAATCAAGGAGTAATTACCTGGAAGAAAGTAACTTACCTACTTGTATAATGATTTTGGTTGGAATGTGGACAAATGTACAGAAAGGCCCTTTATCATCAATTTAAAAATATGTAGACTTGTCAAATTATTCTTCTTTACTGTCAGTGAACAATGTTATATACACAAACAAAAATAAAGTGCGTATAAGCCCTCAAGAGAGCATGCATATATATACATACTAAACACCTTCCCTAAGAGGTACGCATATATATGTACTAAATACTGTAGGGGTTAAGAAACGCTACGACCACACCAATGATATTTTCAGAGATTTAAAATTACCGTATTTCCCGCCATATAAGAATTTGGCAAGATATATTTAGAAAAAAAAAAAAAAAAACTACTCATTTTCCTGGAACTTAATGTGTATGCAGTATCACATTCAGACAATTATGAATATGATACCGTATGTTGTTTTGCGCCCTTCTCTGTGTTCAAAGTGTTCCACTGTTGGTTGAAGAATTACAGTGCTCTTACCCTGAGCAGCTGTGACTCTGAAATGGTAAACAAAAGGGTTGGTTGGTAGATTCACTCACTGCGCAGTGTGCAGGCGGTAACTTTCGCCAAGCTAATAAGGGAACTAATCATACGGGAATGCTACGTTCAATGGACAATCTTGGTCTTGAGCTTGACTCTCAGGGACTGTATCTACCTAGTTTCAAGTAGAAATAGATGTTGACTAATTTTTTCAATCATATTATGTTTTAATATAGTTATTTTTACAATGAGAAACAAAATTGTGTTTACAATAAATACACCAGGTATTCGTTATATGCAAGGGTTACGTTCTGCAAAAAGCTTGCATAATGTGAATTTGCATATATCTAACCAATCACCCATAATTATTGGGGGTTATGTTTCTTGACCCGTTTTTGAACCCTCTAACTATTTATTCTGGCACCGTTTCACAATAATAAAGCACTAAAGCAACAATAAAGCACATTAGTACAGATAAACTGTAAAATAGAGCTGCTGACTGCTTCTGGGGAGACACACCCAAAGTCTATGATTAAGCTGATAATTAGCTACCTGAGGATTAACTTTAGGAAGAGAGGGAGGAAAAGGTTAATTATAGGCGAGGAAAGTGCAGGAAAACATTTGCACCCGCCGCCTTCTAATGTGAGTCGGCCACCATACCTCACTAGCCAGTCGCACCAGCACTGCTACTCGCATAATAGCGAATTTTTCTCGCAGAAAATGAATACTTGGCACATTTAGGTTAGTCGCACATGAGCGAATTCGCATATTTTGAACTCGCATATATCAAATACCCGGTGTACTTTAGTCTTTCTTATTCTTTCGAACATGTATCACAGAAAATGTAAGCTGACCGGGTCGCTGCACAGCAGAAATACCTCCAGACTAATCCACACAAGTCGGCCCCACGATTGATGAACAGTCATGGCAGGCAGCACCCTGCTCCATGAATATTGTGCCCGTGTAATAGCCGCTTTAACCATCACTGCCAAGGTACCGGGCACATTGTTGACTGGTGCGCTGCGGGGGTGCTGTGTGTTGTGTTTCGTGTTTACGACGCGCCTCGGCTCCCATGTGTGGTGCGTCTTCTTATTGTGACCTGTACTGTCATGTCCTCCTCCTATGTTCTGCTTATTCACACTTTTTTTTTTTTTTTTTATGTGTTGCCCTAGAGCGGTCTCCTTTGTAAAAAAAAAAAAAAAAAAATCTCGGAACTATTGTGTCAGATGGAGGTGTTTTGGTGTTGGTTTCATACCAGTAACAATAACCTCTAGGCCTACCAAAACCTAACCATCGACGTATAAGACACAGGGTGATTTTTCAAATCTTTTTTGAAAAAAAGTACGTCTTTTGTTGCAGGAAATACAGTACTTAAATTTCCAGACATCATTTATTTACAGAGTAGCTTGTTTTTACACAAATGTTTATATTCCTATAATGTTGACCCTGGCTACACAATTATCACCACCAACACCACAAGAAGACCCCGTACTTTACGTGTACCGTTATGTAGAACAACTAACAACCAACAGAGTGTCATGTCAAGAGGAGCTAACATCTGGAATGATTTATCAGAAGAGTTTTGAAATTGTAATTATATAAATTTATATAAATGTAAACTAACAAAGACGCTGTATGACAAGTATAAACAATTTTCAGCACAATTTGAAATACCATACGTAAGTTTTTTTTTCCTTTTTTTTTTTTTCTTTTTTGTGATCGTAAATTTCTTGGGATTTCATTGTACCTAAACAGTATGACACCAATATACTGTGTCCATTATACATAATATATGTTGTGTATTAGTACGCCTATGTCTTATGTTTATTTTTTTTTTTTCTTTATAAACATGAAATACTATACAACTTGGGTGGCTTAGCATAGTCCCTTGCTATGTATATGACATGTGAATAATATTTAGGTCCTATTTAAAGCTTCGGCTTACTGGACCGTGCCTAATTGCAATGTTTATAATTATATAATTTATCAAACCTTATGGCTAGTAAACATATCAATATCTCGGTTCTCACTGACGAAGACAGGCAAAGCCTCCAAGAGGATTTGCACAAAATTTCAGCTTGGTCGGATAGATGGGAGATGCCCTTTAACGTAGACAAGTGCCAGGTCCTTCAAGTTGGAACGAGGAATAAAAAGTTTGATTACGAAATGCTGGCGTTAAACTCAAAAGTTCAATCGTCAAGGACTTGGGGGTCAAAATCGCGTCAAACCTCAAATTCTCACAGCAATGCATCGATGCAGCAAATAAAGCGAACAGAATGTTGGGCTTCATTAAAAGAAACTTTTTATTTAAGAATAAAGATGTAATACTCCCGCTCTACAACAGTTTAGTCAGACCCCACTTGGAATATGCGGTACAGTTTTGGTCTCCTCACCATGCAAAGGATATTGCTAAATTAGAAGGTGTTCAGCGTCAGCAAACAGCGAAATTATCCTTCCTGCGCAACAAATCCTACGAAGAAAGGCTTTCTACCCTTAACATGTTCTCTCTTGAGAAACGTCGCCTCCGAGGAAAACTGATCGAATGTTTTAAAATACTTAATGGTTTCACGAATGTAGACAGATCAACATTGTTTATGATCGATGACACACTTCGCCGAGAACAATGGCGTAAAACTCAGATGTAGACAAGTAAATTCAGACTGCACCAAATTTTTCTTCACCAACGTTGTAGTGCGAGAATGGAATAAGCTCCATCATCAGTGGTCCAGTGTAACGATTGACTCCTTCAAAATAAGCTCGACCGTCACTTCCTTCAACTTAATATCAACTAGAGTAGAAATGCAACGTTTTGGAGTCTTCTGATTAATGTAAAATCACTTAGGTTTAAGGACAGACCACCAAGTCTGGACCATGGGGTCTGTGTGGTCTGATTTTCTATGTAAATCTATGTAAATCTTTCTCTCTCTAATTAGAGAGAGAGAGAAAGACAATGCCCTTGACAACTGTGGTTTTAGAAGTGTGAGCCATATATTGCATATACAACTCCTGAACCAATGGGCCTGTTATTCAGTGGGATAGGATTTATTTATTTTATTAGCAATTCTGTAGGAGCTCTATTCTATTCGGGAAGTGGTGGCTGAGTGGTTAGCGTGCCGGTTCCACATTTCACCGCGTCCTGGATGATGTGGGTTTGAATCCACCGCTACCAGCCAAGAGTAGGTGGCGCCCCTGTAAATGCTTGTGCCATGACGGGCTTGGGCCAACCACCAGGCCCAATCAAGAAAGCCTTCCGGCGCTATAGGTGTGAACGTTAAAAAAAATAAAAATAAAGTTTTGGAAATTCTATAGGAGTAAGTCTCAAAACAATGGCAAAGTGGTTTATCCAGCATGAGCTTCCCCCGATTCGTGCTGGATAAACGAGGTTCTACTGTACGTACTTGTTTAGTTGTCGAATACTTGGAGTCTGAGTACAAGTACAAATACTTAGGAACTTTGTACCTCAAGTACAAGTACATGATGATGTATGCTTGTCACTGCTTGAGTACGAGTACAAGTATAAGTACATGTACTTGGACCTAAGCCTGCTGTCTCCAGTACGTTCCTGTTGTAGTGCCTCCCTCACGCTGCCTCTCTGTTTCAGGGCGACAACCCCGAGGACTGTCCCATATGCCTGGCAGACTTTAATGACGTGATGCAGCGGCCGCGTACTCTGCCCTGTGGCCACTCCTTCTGCACACCGTGCATAGATAAGCTGAAGGAGCTGGGTTATGTTACCTGCCCAGAATGCCGCGACTGCCATGTTGTGCCTGAGGGCGGAGAATTCCCTGTCTCCTATATTGCTGAGGCCCTCATGAGAGCGATGAGAGATGCCAAGGTTGCTGCACTTGCCTCACTGCCACCCAGTACCAGGAAAAGGAAAAGAGCAGCAAGGCCAGCTGGCAAAAACAAAGTGGCACGTCTCTCCAAGAAAATGTGTTCCTTTCTGGAGGAACAGGAGGCCACAGTTATGGACGCCATTGCTGCCTGCCAGGAGGTTGAGTCGCAGTTGGACCAGTACCGGACGACCTTGACAGACTGGAGCGAGCAGCAGCAGCAGCTGAAGGACAGGCTCCAGGGACTGATGGAGCAGAACGGAAGTGCCAAGGAGATTGTGGAGCTGGAAAAGTCCCGCGTGGCAGCCAAGGAGAGGGAGGTGAAGAAGGGGAAGAAGGAGCTGCAGGCCGTGCTGGAGACATACGCCCCAGCAACAGATCAAGAAGCAGGCATGGCAGTGACCGAAATGGTGCGTTGCCTTGGTGAGGCAGAGCAGGTGGTGGAGGAGTGCCGAGAGGGTTTCCCTGATGCCAGTGCTGTCACCAATGTCTGGAAGGTGAGTGTGTCAATGCTGCACCCATGCCTTGGGCACTCAGCCATGAGAGTAAACACGGCAGGCATCACACGGGGGCATACACAAGGGTACACACGGGGGCATACACAAGGGTACACACAGGGGGGCATACACAAGTGTACACACAGGGGGGCAAACACAAGGGTCCACACAGGGGGCATACACAAAAATATACACAGGGGGGCATACACAACTGTACACACCGGGGGGCAAACACAAGGGTACACACAGGGGGCATACGCAAGGGTACACACGGGGGGCATACACAAGGGTATACACAGGGGGCATACACAAGGGTAGGGTGATGTAGGGGTATACCGTACTATTAGTGGAAAAATATTATTGAAAAATCCAGTTTAAATCTTGAAGATAAGACTGTGGGCCAGAAATATCCCTCAGGGACTGGGCTATCTTCGACACACAGCTCAATTTTGCACGAGGCAACAAAGTACCTTTTTTGGGCCTTGCAACAAAAACTTTCATTTTGTACGAATCACCCCCGTAGCGGGGATGATTCGTATAATGCTATAGGTGTGATTCGTACATGCTATTTTCACCTCCCAAAATTCATTTAAAATTGTAATAAATGATATTAATGTCGTAAGTTAAATAAACACATTATATGAAGTGTTCTATTAATGAAAAAAAACATCTGTAAAATAATATGTCTTGAGGCATGACTACCTTATCATGGCCACCCTTATTCACATGTCTTTTTCACCCCTGCATTACCAATCAAACGTACTATAAATGAGACTTTGCTGTGTGGAATAAAACAAACATGCATATTATATTGTTTTATCATCCAAATACTGCATCTTGTTTGTACTTAAATATAAAATATGTGAGAAATTTGAGTACGCTAAACCCCCTCACTACATAGTACGGTAAGGCCCTTCGTACACGTGTTACCCTCCAACCAGTATCACAGCAACCACGTTGGATAAAAGTTAAGTATATCGTCAAATATCACGTAAATATGTCTAATATTCATATTCAATACCTTACCAACAGGATTACGCCCCATTCAATATGACAGAACACTATGATATGAATGCTTAATGTTACATCGAATGTCGCAAAAAACGAAAATCTTCCCTCCTATTCACAAGCGGCGTACCACGATAAACAAAAGCAGCCATCTTGTTCCTCGTCATCATGTCCATTCGCAGTGTTGCTAATACTGCGCTACTATAAGTTACCTCTTTTTAACGGCGATTATACGGTCCACCCCCTTGTACGGTATTCCCCCACATCACCCTACACACAGGGGGGCATACACAAGGGTACACACAGGGGGGCATACACAAGGGTACACACAGGGGGGCATACACAAGGGTACACACAGGGGGGCATACACAAGGATACACACAGGGGGCATACAGAAGGGTACATACAGGGAAGCATACACAAGGGTACACAGGAGGGAATACACAAGGGTACACACAGGGGGCATGCACAAGGGTACACACAGGGGGCATGCACAAGGGTACACACAGGGGGCATGCACAAGGGTACACACAGGGGGCATGCACAAGGGTACACACAGGGGGCATATGTAGTGCCGACTTGCATGATGGGCGAGCCTCCCATAACCCACTTAGCCAGGGGGGTACCTATTTGGCCGACTGGTAAAGGAGTGGCTCTCCCGTTACTCTGGTCGCGGGTTCGATCCTCGGCGCCGGCAAACCTTTCCTTGTCTGGATTAATTTCTCGTGTGTTTCGTTACACGCAGCGGCCGTGTGAGTGTGTTGTAAAGAGAAAAATCCTGGCATTTCACTGGTGGCAAGGCGGTGGCATCCTCTCCTGTGGTTCTGTTGTGTCACCCCGAGAGGGTAACAGGTAGAGTGATGGCCCATGCTCTCCGAAGTTCATAGAAAACGGGAACTCAACACACAGAAATTAATCTAAATGGGAATGGGGAGACGTGTAATGCTGACTTGCCTGATGGGCGAGCCTGCCATAACCTACTTAGCCGTAGGGGTACCTCTTTGGCCGACTGGTAAAGGAGTGGCTCTCCCGTTACGCTGGTCGCGGGTTCGATCCCCGGCGCCGGCAAACCTTTCCTTGTCTGGATCAATTTCTCGTGTGTTTCGTTACACGCAGAGGACGTGTGTGAGTGTAGAAAAGAGAAAATTTCTGGCATTTCACATACACAACGATACACAGAGGGGGGCATACACAAGGGTGCACACAGGGGCATACACAAGGGCACACACAGGGGCATACACAAGGGCACACACAGGGGCATACACAAGGGCACACACAGGGGCATACACAAGGGTACACACAGGGGGCATACACAAGGGCATACACAAGGGTACACACAGGGGGGCATACACAAGGGTACACACAGGGGGGCATACACAAGGGTACACACAGGGGGGCATACACAAGGGTACACACAGGGGGGCATACACAAGGGTACATGGGGGGGAATACAAAAGGGTACACACAGGAGGGCATACACAAGGGTACACACAAGGGTACACAGGGGGGAATACACAATGGTACACACAGGGGGTCATGCACAAGGGTACACACAGGGGGGCATGTACAGAAATTTACTCTGGACAAGTGGTGTTAAGTCAATTTGATGTAAAGCAGGGTATTTCTCTAATATAATTTGCACTTATTTGAGCATAATGAAGCTATTTTTATCATGTTATAAAATAAAAACCCTACTAGAGTAACAACAGCAATGCCCACACAGATGGGCAGTCTGTGGACCTTCCCCCTCAAGAGGAACAGGGGCGAGGTGTTATCATCTTCCCTAACCCTGTGTTGTTGTTTTAGGTGAGAGTGGCATCTAGTGCAGCCATAGAGGCTGCCCAGGCTGTCCTTTTGGCCCTGGAAACTGCTACTAAAGAAGAGCCGCACCCCCAGCCACACCCAGACGAGCCCAGTGCCCAGTCAGACCCAGAAGAGGCCAGGGCCCAGTCAGACCCAGAAGAGACCATGCCGCAGTCAGACCCAGAAGAGGCCAGGCCCCAGTCAGACCCAGAAGAGGCCAGGGCCCAGTCAGACCCAGAAGAGGCCAGGGCCCAGTCAGACCCGGAAGAGGCCAGGCCCCAGTCAGACCCAGAAGAGGCCAGGCCCCAGTCAGACCCAGAAGAGGCCAGGGCCCAGTCGGACCCAGAAGCGACCAGTGCCCAGTCAGACCCAGAAGAGGCCAGGGCCCAGTCAGACCCAGAAGCGACCAGTGCCCAGTCAGACCCAGAAGAGGCCAGGGCCCAGTCAGACCCAGAAGCGACCAGTGCCCAGTCAGACCCAGAAGAGGCCAGGGCCCAGTCAGACCCAGAAGCGACCAGTGCCCAGTCAGACCCAGAAGCAACCAGTGCCCAGTCAGACCCAGAAGCAACCAGTGCCCAGTCAGACCCAGAAGAGGCCAGGGCCCAGTCAGACCCAGAAGTGACCAGTGCCCAGTCAGACCCAGAAGAGGCCAGGGCCCAGTCAGACCCAGAAGCGACCAGTGCCCAGTCAGACCCAGAAGCGACGAGTGCCCAGTCAGACCCAGAAGAGGCCACCAGGGCCCTGTTAAACCCAGAAGCGACCAGTGCCCAGTCAGACCCAGAAGAGGCCAGGGCCCAGCCAGACCCAGAAGAGGCCAGGGCCCAGTCAGACCCAGAAGAGGCCAGGGCCCAGTCAGACCCAGAAGAGGCTAGGGCCCAGTCAGACCCAGAAGAGGCCAGGGCCCAGTCAGACCCAGAAGAGGCCAGGGCCCAGTCAGACCCAGAAGAGGCCAGGGCCCAGTCAGACCCAGAAGAGGCCAGGGCCCAGTCAGACCCAGAAGAGGCCAGGGCCCAGTTGGACCCAGAAGCGACCAGTGCCCAGTCAGACCCAGAAGAGGCCAGGGCCCAGTCAGACCCAGAAGCGACCAGTGCCCAGTCAGACCCAGAAGAGGCCAGGGCCCAGTCAGACCCAGAAGAAGCCAGGGCCCAGTCAGACCCAGAAAAGGCCCTTACTCAATCAGACCTAGAAGAGGCCTCGGCCCTGTCAGACTCAGAGGAGGTCAACCCAGATTCCACTATCATGGACAGACTGCAGCTCATCTTGACCCTGAGCCTGAAGGTCAGTAGGCCCCAAGTGTCACTATTGCTACAGCGAGTCCCTGACTTACAGCGCTGTGGTCCTCACCTTAAAGGGGAGCCTCGGGGGGTTTCAGGGTGAAAAGTAAAAAGATAGGATTATATGCCAAAAGGCCTCTAGAATAATGTTAGTTTCAAGTGCCGTGCTGCCGGGCGAGTGAGCTCACTTTTTTAAAGGTCTGGTGGGGTTTAAATAATGTTTTATTTTTCTTATTTTTTTACATGTGGCCTGTAGTGCCTGTAGGCTATTTCATGCAGCCTGATGGTTGGCCTGAGCCCGTCATGGCACAGGCAGTTGTTTATAGTGGTGCCATTATTATTGGCTCATGCTGCCCTTGGAGCTCATTCTTGATTTCATTTGCACTGTAGAGCTTCTTCTAGAGTCTGGGTTGATGGGTGGTTTTCAGTACAGCATGTGGGTAGTCTTAGGCCACTTGGCGGTGACTGAAAAATCCCAGGTGGTTAGCGGTGGACTGGAACGCACATCATGGACAGCGCGCCGTATGAGGCCAGCACGCTAACCACTCAGGCACCGCCTCCCCATTTTGAACCCTGCTGGGTAATAAGCACCCTACTGGTTCCTGATACATTTCCTCTCTTTATACAGTTTTTGTCATTTTGTCTTGTTTTTCTTGTACAAAATGTTTCCTGTCAGTGTGTGTCTGTGCGTTTGGAGCCGGAAAAAACTCAGTCATGCCCTTGGGCGCTTGGGAGCAGGGTTGCGGTCTGGTGGTGCCAGATAAAAAAACTTTTTAAATATTTATATGATTATATAAATATAGTTTCATATATTTATAAAAATACAATTCCTTGAACCCATTTAGGTGGATAGGGGGGACCAGGTACCAGAGGAATCAGGAGTCGATGTACAGGTATCCCCTAGTTTTGACTAACAATAGCACTTTTATTTTTTTATATCCACTTTATTACAATTGCACAACTGTAGATGTGTTATCACATCATGGAAATCAAATAAGGACAGTATCTTCACTACTATGGGAGATAAGTAGTTTCTAATATAAGAAATTTTTACTTCCCGTTTCCTGAAAACTTCTTCTTTTTAACTTTAAAATTATAGATCTCAGTAACTTTTCAAGATATATGATTAATTCTAGTGTGATTCTTTTCATCTTTTTTTGTTTTCTTTCAATCTGTCATTTCAGAAAATGTTTTTTGGAATTAAAAAGAAATATAGAAAACTTTTTTCCACTCTTATAACAAAAAAAAAAAATCATCTTTAAAAAAAAAATCATAGAAAAAAAAATCCTATAATGATAAAAGTACAATGACAGATTTTTGGAATGTATAACCTAAAATAAGATCACAATGTCTCATTTAAATCAGAGTAATAGTCTTTGAGATCTATTGCTTTGAAGATATGTCAATTTTCTTGAAAATGGGCAAACAAAATTCGCCAAAAATAAAATATGGACAATATGATAAGCATACTTCCCCAGGAACTCTTATTTTAGCATGCTGAATGTTCACTGAAAATTTCATCTCATCCCATTGATAAACAGTCCGCCCACCGGAGCTCCCCCTTAACAGAACACAGCACTGTAAAGTTACCCTGACTCATCACTGTATAATTGCTGCTTTCCTTAACAGGAGCGAGACCCTTCTGTGTGTGCCCAGTGCATCACAGAGGTGATTGTCTCTGGAATGGAGGTATACATTCCATGTACTTTCTCTACTCCTCATGCCAAAAAGCCTTGGTTTAATCACGCTTTTTCTTGTGCTGTCAAAGATAAAGAGGCAGCTCACAAAAGGTACCAGAGCCTTCGAACTTCCGCTAACCATGATCTTTACATTTCTGCCCGGAATCGTGCCACATCTATTCTCCGACTTATCAAAAACTCCTTCATCAATAGAAAATGCCAAATCCTTGCTTTCTCTAATTCTTCCCGGGACTTCTGGCATCTAGCCAAAAACATCTCCAACTTCACTTCTTCATCTTTCCCTCCACTCCTCAGTCCTGATGGCTGCACCGCCGTTGTATCTATCTCTAATGCTGAACTCTTCTCTCAAACCTTTTCTAAAATCTCCACTCTGGACGATTCTGGGCATATTCCTCCTACTCATCCCCCCCTCTGACTCCTTTATGCTTGTTATTAAGATTCTTAAGAATGATGTTTTCTATGCCCTCTCTGGCCTCAATCCTCAGAAGGCTTATGGACCTGATGGATTGCCTCCTATTGTCCTTAAAACTGTGCCTCCGTGCTGACACCCTGCTTGGTCAAACTCTTTCGCCTCTGCCTGTCAACATCTACCTTTTCTTCCTGCTGGATGTATGCCTTCATACAGCCTGTGCCTAAGAAGGGTGACCATTCCAATCCCTCAAACTACCGTCTTATAGCTTTACTTTCTTGTCTATCTAAAGCTTTTGAATCAATCCTTAACCGGAAGATTCAAAAGCACCCTTCCACTTCTGACCTTCTATCTCATCGCCAGTATGGGTTCCGCAAGGGGCGTTCTACTGGTGATCTCCTTGCCTTCCTAACTGACTCTTGGTCATCCTGTCTTAGCCGTTTTGGTGAAACCTTTGCTATTGCGCTGGACATATTAAAAGCCTTTGATAGGGTCTGGCACAAATCTTTGCTTTCCAAACTACCCTCCTACAGTTTCTATCCTTCTCTCTGTACCTTTATCTCCAGTTTCCTTTCTGACCGTTCTATTTCTGCTGTGATAGATGGTCACTGTTTTTCCCCTAAACTTATGAACAGTGGTGCCCCACAGGGCTCTGTCCTATCTCCCACTCTCTTTCTGTTGTTCATTAATGATCTTTCCACAACGAACTGTCCTATCCATTCTTACGCCGATGACTCTACTCTGCATTACTCAACTTTTTTTTAATAGAAGACCCACTCAACAGGAACTAAATGATTCCAGGCTGGAGGCTGCAGAACGCGTAGCCTAAGACCTTACTATTATTTCCGATTGGGGCAAGAAGAACCTGGTGTCCTTCAACGCCTCAAAAACACAGTTTCTCCACCTATCCACTCTACACAATCTTCTAAACAACTATCCCCTATTCTTTGGCAACACTCGGCTGTCACTTTCTTCAACACTAAACATCCTCAGTCTATCCTTAACTAAAAATCTCAACCTGAAACTTCATATCTCTTTTACTAATCGAGGCTGGGCATTCTGTACCGTCTCCGCCAGTTCTTCTACCCCGCACAGTTGCTATCCATTTACAGGGGCCTTGTTCGCCCTCGTATGGAGTATGCATCTCATGTGGGGTGGCTTCACTCGCACAGCTCTCCTTGACAGAGTGGAATCTAAGGCTCTTTGTCTCATCAGCTCTCCTCCTCATACTGAAAGTCTTCTACCTTTTAAATTCCGCCGCCATGTTGCTTCTCTTTCTATCTTCTATCGATATTTTCACGCTGACTGCTCTTCTGAACTTGCTAACTGCATGCCTTCCCTCTTCCTGCGGCCCCACTGCACACGACTTGCTACTCATGCTCATCCCTATACTGTCCAAATCCCTTACACAAGAGTTAACTAGCATTTTCATTCTTTCATCCCTTACACTGGTGAACTCTGGAACAATCTTCCTTGATCTGTATTTCCTCCTGCCTACGACTTGAACTCTTTCAAGAGGAGGGTACCCTTTCAATACATGACACAGACGTCGGCGTCACAGTATGGAAAGGGTTAAGAGGAAATGGAAGAGGATTAATCCTCTTCTAAACCTCTTCATCCTCATCCATTTCCTCTTAATCCTCTTATAAATTTCTTAAGAGGAAATGGAAGAGGATTAAGAGGTTTAGAAGAGGATGAATCCTCTTCCATTTCCTCTTAACCCTTTCCATACTGTGACGCCAACGTTTACGTCACCATATTGAAAGGGTTAACACCCTTGTTTTCTGTCGGCCCAAGCAGCAGCCTAACATGGTCTTCCTGCCTTTTCCTTCCCTCCACCGGTGACCTTTGCAGGCCAAGGACCTCCGCAGCCTGACACAGCCCACCAGGAGCCTGCTGCAGGCTGGTTTGGTGTTTGCTGTCCACCAGCTGGAAGGTCAGCGCCGATATGCAAGAATAAGCCTTGAAGCCGGCCGGCTGTACCTCCACGCCCTGAAGGAGCAACCCCTGCCCCTGGGCGCATCAACCCTGCAGGTGAGCTGGGGACTCGCCCTCCCTGAAGGGCAGGGATGGCGGCTGTGGAGTTTCTGGTGAGGCACTGCCGCCAGCCACCGGTCACTGCCAGACTAGGAAGAACATTTTGTATGGCTGCTAACCACAGACTTTCTTTACGACTCACAAACAGCAGCAAGATCAAGGTCACTGTGCTCCAGCATGTCCAAGCAGCTGTAGTCAGTGCTGCGGCACAGGTCCACAGTCATGTTGATCCCAAGGTCACTGTCGGTTAGGAAGTGTATATATGCTGCTTAGTGTGTGGGACTGTTATGTCAGCAGTGACATGCAGGTCACTGTAGGTCAGGAAGTATATACATACTGCTTAGTGTGTGGGACTGTTATGTTAACAGTGACATGCAGGTCACTGCAGGTCAGAAAGTATATACATACTGCTTAGTGTGCGGGACTGTTATGTTTTTTGTTTTTTTTTTTTTTTTTTACGTTGTTGCCTATTGCGCCGGTAGGCTTCTTCCAGGTGGGGCCTGATGGTCGGCCCAGCCCGTTCTGGCGCAGGCGAGTGTTTATAGTGGCGCCATCTTGCATTGGCTCATGCTGCCCCCTGGAACTCGTTCTTGATTCGCTTGGACGGCTTCCTCTAGAGTCCGGGTTGATGGGTGGGCTTCAGGACAGCATGTGGGTAGTTTTAAGCCACTCGGCGGTGACTGAAAAATCCGAGTGGTAGCGTGAGGATTCGAACCCGCGTCGTCCATCACGCGGCGAATGTGGGTCCAGTACGCTATCACTTCGGCCACCGCCTACCCTATGTTAACAGCATAGCTGGGCGTTATCATGTTAAGTTATTGCGATACTTTATCGCAGATAACAAAATCAGGTTATCGGCCATCCGCTACTTATTTAAATATATATTGGTATCTTCGTTACTTTTGTAACCAAACTAGCGATAATTGCTACTTTTTTCACCTCTCAGAAACAAAAAACGTCTCCTCCCTACTGCGCATGCGTGGCCTGGGCGCCCGGTATAGTTTGAAAAAACTTAGATCATCAACATTAAAACACTAGGTTATTTTTTTATGTTAGACTCAAAAATCAATATATCAAAGGGAAAACTCGTTTGTGAGCATGCCATGGTATTGAAGGCACATGGTGTTGTGTTATTTAGTGTCCCATCGTCAAATTTTTTCTTACAAACACTGGTCTCTCGTGAACTGCGCATGTTCAGACCAGTAAGTGTAGTCCTGTACAGTCTCACAAAGCTTTTTAACAGAGTTGCTGGAAGGCTGAATCAGACATACAGTACCACCATCCTCGCTGTTTCTAGAACGACACTCTGTACATATCAATACAACTTGTACAGAGTGTCGTTCTAGAAACAGCGGGGATGGTGGTAGTGGTACTGTATGTCTGATTCAGCCTTCCAGCAACTCTTAATTATGGTTAAAAAGCTTTGTGAGACTGTACAGGTCTGTGCTTGCTGGTCTGAGCATGTGCAGTTCACGAGAGACCAGTGTTTGTAAACAAAAGCACCAGCTTTTGACGGTGGGGAAGCCAAATAACACAACACCGGTTCAGGCGTTTCTAGTATTACCGTCCATAGGTACGTGTCATCGTGTGGTTTTCAGGTTTTGTAAGTTTTATAAAATACAGATGATGAAAATTTTAATTAATCTTTGTTTTTTTTATTTGAAATATCAATATAGTATCGTTTTCGCCTATCGGACTTATCGCTAGCTAGTATCGGAATTGTGGATTTATATCGGGTATTGGTTATCGGTCATCGCCTATATTTGTGTCTCCAGTTAACGAATATCGGTTATCACCGTTATGGTTCTCCATTATCAGTTATCGGTTATCGGGAATAAGGTTTTCTGTTATCGTGCCCAGCTATGGTTAACAGTGACATGCAGGTCAGGAATTTTTACATGGTGCTTGGTGTGCAGAAGGCTTATTTGGGGAGTCAGTGGTTGAGTGGTTAGCATGAGGGTCCCGCATTCTCCTCATCATGGATGACGTTGGTTCGAATCTGCCACTACCACCTGGGACGTCACTGCCGAGTGGCCTAAGACTACCCACATGCTGTCCTGAAGACTGCCTATCAACCCGGATCCTAGAAGAACTTAAAAGAACTATCAAAGTGAGTTAAGAGTGAGCTCTTGGCGGCATCATGAGCCAAGAAAAGATGGCGCCACTATAAACACATGCCTACGCCACAACGGGCTGGGGCCGACCATCAGGCCCTAACAAGAGAGCCTACTGGCACCAAAGGTGAAAACGTTAAAAAAAAGAGGAAGTATATGCTGTTTAGTGTGCGGGATTGTTATGTTAGTATTGACATGCAGGTCACTGTAGGTCAGGAAGTACATGCTGTCAGTTTGACATAGGGATGTACCGATACCAGAATTTTGACCGATACTGATACCGATATCGATACCCCAATATTTGACCGATACCAATACTCCAATATTTGACCAATACCGATACCGATACCCCAATATTTGACCGATACCAATACCAATACCCCAATATTTGACCGATACCGATACCCCAATATTTGACTGATACCGATACCCCAATATTTGACCGATACCAATACTGATACCGATACCCCAATATTTGACCAATACCGATACCGATACCCCAATATTTAACCGATACCAATACCGATACCCCAATATTTGACCGATATCAATACCGATACCCCAATATTTAACCGATACCAATACCGATACCCAATATTTGACCGATACCAATACCGATACTGATACCCCAATATTTGACCGATACCAATACTGATACCCCAATATTTGACCGATACCAATACTGATACCCCAATATTTGACTGATACCAATACCGATACCCCAATATTTGACCGATACCAATACCGATACCCCAATATTTGACCGATACCAATACCGAAACCCCAATATTTGACCGATACCGATACCCCAATATTTGACCAATACCAATACTGATACCCCAATATTTGACCAATACTAATACCGATACCCCAATATTTGACCAATACCAATACCCCAATATTTGACCGATACCAATACCGATACTGATACTTGTGCACTGATTTTTTCATACAACAATTCCAGCAGCTAAAGGACAATATCAAATGTTAAGGAAAAAAAAGACCCACTACTCGTTGTTCCACCATAAAAGGGAAGGAAAAAAAAAAAATAATCAGTGTTGGCCTGATAAAAAGTGTCCATAGTCATGAAGATTGTGAAGGCTGTGAAGAAATCCCCAGACCCTGGCAGCGTTCCCCATTGCGGGGCGACCATCTGACTGACTGAGGCAGGCAAATGAGGCGAGTGGAGGGGCTCCGCCAATCCCGTGCCGAAGCTAGTAGTACTAAACCTGTATTATATGCGTCCGCGGTAGCAAAGGCTATACTGTATATTAAGTATTATATACTTGTAATCAAAGTGATATGAATCTTATTGTTTAAAGTGATGAAAATTAAATTGTGGGAAATTCCAAACTATGTAGTACCATGATACTAGATAATTACACTTTTCTGATATTTTTTCAACAATTTAGAAAATCCAATTTCTGTTGAACAACATTATTTGCAACGAGTGACATGTGACGTACAAAACTCCTTCAGGTATCGGTAGTATCGGCAGAAAATCAGTCGATACCGATACTCTTAACCCTTAGAGTATGGGTGGCGATATATATCTCTGGATGCTGTGCACGGGGAAAATGTAGGCATTTAAAAGAGGTGGAAATGGTGTCTTTCTTCTTTCCAATAATTGTATATTCATCTAGTATATATGGTGGTGTAATAAAACTTCTCTCCTAATAATAATAAAAAAGTTATGACAGCCGAAAATATTGCGCATTTTCTTGTGGCCGTGACGCGTCGCGTGGAAGCACCCCCACACACTCACACACACACACACTCTCTCTCTCTCTCTCTCTCTCTCTCTCTCTCTCTCTCTCTCTCTCTCTCCCCCCCCTTGCCCCTCCCTCCTCTGCCAATGTCACTACCATAGCAGTCATCAGAGTCACTGTCACTTTAATTCGCCCGCACTCTACTTCCGCCCGGAGCAGAGGAACTGCTTGACGCGTCACGAGACATGACAGATGTATTCCGAACAAAAGTGGAAAATGATCTGTGGCCTTTGGTAGGCTGCGCGCTGAAGATGAATGAGAGTGTGTACGGATGCCAGATGCCTCCACCATTCTTCTGAGTCAAGAACTGGCGGTATATATGAAACGTAGGGAGTGTAGAGTGTGATGATTATATGTATAATCCCCGTACGGGTGGGGCGTGTGGTAGTGCACGTATATATACGATCACCGAAATGTAAGGGTTAAAATGCACCGATACCACCGATACCGATACATCGGTACATCCCTAGTTTGACAGTACAGTTGCGATTTGAAGTGATGTCACCGCTCTCAAAATGTTTCGTACGTGAGCATTTGAAGGTAACGGAAATGATGTGTATTTATTGTTTACGCTATAATGTTCCCTTTTAATGATAATCTATAATACGTTGTGATGTAAAACACGGTAAAATAACATAGTAGTACCTGAATTACAATTATACATTCATTTGTTTTAAAAAATGCGACTGCGAATGTCATGTGTTGCCTTCAGTATTGAAGACAACCTTGAAATAATTTAGCTCACGTCGTGTGCTTATCTTTGCAAAACTGTTGTTATATGTTGTTAAGATTTAGGCACTATATATATATATATATATATATATATATATATATATATATATATATATATATATATATATATATATATATATATATATATATATATATACACAGAGCTGGGATTCTGTAGAAAAATCTACCACCGGTATCGGTAGTCGGTAAGCAGTCGTCCAATCGGTATCGGTAGATCGGTAGATTTTTCAGAAATCTACCGATCGGTATAGATTCGTATCGGTAGATTAAAACTCTATAATTATATAATAAAAAATGCTTTTAAAGGCCCATAACACACTTTTTAAGTTATTTCTCTCTTATTTCGTTAACTTAAGAATAGAAGTAAATTAGAGTCTTTTAATACCTTTTTAAGTTCAAAAATACATAACTTATTTAATAAATGAATTTCTCCTCAAAAATAAACATCAAACTGAAAAAGTTAAATTTAAACAAACTAGACAATACAGCATTATTTATTAACTTTCACAAAATAAATTTCTTCCCAACACAAAAAAATTACAACTGAAGCAGTCTTGAGCCTCCTACTCCAGGTCGGGTGTCGGCCTTCTTGAGGTCCTCCTTGAGGAATGTCTTGAACTGCTCGCTGTTGCCCTTCAACATCATCAACTGCTCAAAGTTGCTGGCAGTCAGGGAGGACCTCTTGGGGCGGAGGATGTTGCAAGGTGCTGAACAACCTCTCAGCGGCAGCGAACTGGGCAGGGAGGTGTTGTATTTGACAAACAAAGGAGACGCTGCCTCCACACCTCACCTCTCCCCACGCTGCCTCACACGTGACACTGGCTTACGTGACTAGCCTCACTCTGCCGCGTCCCTCCTCTTACAGGGTTCACACTCCTACACACGGGCCCCGGCCACGCCACATACAAAACACTCACTCAACACACAGCATATCCTAACCTCTGGTTCGTAACAATATGATTAAATAGTTCACTGACTTGATCAAAACTTTTTAATGTAAAATAAAGTTTAAAAAGGAAAATCACTTGAAAAGTTAAAAGCACAAACGATTATGTTGCTGTCACAAGTGGTGGACTTAAAACACTGCCACTTAAAACACTAGGCGATGAGGCTGAGCACGTTGTCGAGAGCGAGGGAGCTAGAGCGTGGGTAGGCTACTCATCGCGCCGCAGGCCAAACAGAGGGGGGCCCGCCAAAACTTTTGGCGGAGCGAGAATCTGCTAGGTCGTGGCTGCCTCTGATTGGCTGGAGAACGCCCAGAACGGCCGGTGATTGGCTAAGCGTGATGACGCCAAAGTAATACCTGGAATTTCCTGCTAACTGCTTCCCATAGATGCGCCGAACGTGTTGAAACTTGTCCGTTTCATTTTGCCGGGTCGCTCTTAAGTCTTAACAAAAGTCCCAAGGCCGCTTTTTCAATCTACCGATACCGATTGACTGCCAATCATGCGATCGGTAGCGGTATTCGGTAGTTTCTTCAAAATACCGAATGATCGGTATCGGTAGCAGTAATCTACCGCCGGTAGTACCGATCCCAAATGTCAATCGGTAGTCCCAGCTCTGTATATATATATATATATATATATATATATATATATACAGGTAACTCTCGATTTACGCGAGTATTGCGTTCTTGGAGAGGTCACAGAATCAAAAACAATGTAAATCAAACAAGAGGTAGGTTTCTGTCGAAAAATAAATACCGTATTTTTCAGCGTATAGCGCACACCTTTTTCTAAAAAAAAAAATGCCTGAAAGTTTAGCCCTGCGCCTTGTACGCCGAATGTACAGATTTTTAATGATATTTTTCTTCTTTAGGGTGTTTTTAAGGGTCTGTTTTTTTGTCTTATCCAATAACAACGGCAAACTTTCCTTTATCATTGTATATAATCCTTCATAGTCCGTAGCTGTCTTATAATATGTTACCATAGAATACAGGGCGATCTAATAACTACTATACAAAATTGAAATCGATGGAGGATTGCCCATGCCTTGCTGTTATCCCGTTTTTCCGTTGGGCGCCATTTGTATGATCTTGATGTCACAGGTGGCTTGATTGTATGACTAAGGAGCAGTACAAGCTACATAAAAAATCATATTGGAAAAAAATATCCATGTATTCATTATTAATTATTAATATTAGTGAGAATAATGGGGTAAATATGATATCAGAAACTGTACATCATGAGTCTTGTACGAGGAGATATTTCGCGCAATACCAGCCCGGCCGCCATTTGCATTGTTTACAAACCACACAACCAAACCCATACAACAAACAGCTGCATGGCGCGTGTCACCAGAAACGTGTGAATTGTGTCTTGCCTAGTTATCTGTCATAACCTACGAGTGATGGTGGGAATAATATGCTTATTCACTTCATTCAGTGGAGAGAGAGAGAGAGAGAGAGAGAGAGAGAGAGAGAGAGAGAGAGAGAGAGAGAGAGAGAATATCCATATCACCGAGATATCCACTCAGGCACTCAGTCTCAGACACACTCGTGTGAGGAAGAAATGAGGGACACCATGAGTGGCTAGCTAGTATTGGTACCGGTACCAAGCAGTCTGATACTGGTACTGTACCATATAGCTAGTACCGTTAGTACCGGTAACTGCCCACCCCTATTGTTGAGTAGCGTGGCAGCGTGGGTACTGTATTGTTGTTCAAGTGGCGCGCGGGAAGAACTGAGCTCTGCTGTGTGGCGCTATGTGAGTCCAGTTGCGTGAGACATCTGGTGGCCACTCCATAAAATATCGCATATAAGTGGAAAACGTGTAAATAAATTTTTGGGGGATTTTGGACCGCGTTATTTCAAAAACGTACAGAACCAAACTCGTAAGCGAGAGTTACCTGTTGTGTATATATATATATATATATATATATATATATATATATATATATATATATATATATATATATATATATATATATTATTTTTTTTTTTGGGTCATTCCATGAACTGTCTTCTGCAGTTATTAATACAGTATGACACAAAGCGAATGGACAGTTACTGGCATTACTGTGCATTTTATTGATTAAGAAACGATCAAATAATAAGGTTTCACATTAAACACCTTTTATTCACTATGATGGCTTCTTATCATAAGCATGGGCACTGAAATACATAGTAACATTGCTCAGTAACGATGATGAATGAAGAATGCTTTCATAGGTAGGGTTGCCATATCTGAACTATCAAAATTCCGGACGCCTCTACGAACACTCGACCATAGCCTAATGTTTGGCAACGCTGCGATTACCCGCCCGTAACCACGACCACCACCTCCATTTCAAAGCCATATATTCTTATTTCCCCACCTTCCTCGATTATTCTATGGCACTTATAAGCTGTGGACATGTTCTGTTGATCACCTCCAAGGATTAGAAGTCTACATGAAGCTTTTGTCATCGATATATTGACCAAGAAAGGCAATGATGCTTGCAATTGGCGGCAAAGAGTGAGCTTGGAGTTACAAAACATGACTATTCTGAAGCTATTTATTCTTATTTTTCCATCTCCGACTATCCCTCGGTAGTTATAGGCTGTGGGCATCTTCCCTTGTTCACTGTCATGCATTGGAAGTCCACGGTAGGCTTTTGTTATCGTTATGTTGACCCCGAAAGGCAAAGAGAGTCAGGGCTGAATAATAGGTATAGTAAAATGGTGCGCGGGCGATGACGTCATCATCAAACGAGAGTATAAATTAAATAAATTACGCCATCCTAGTTAAGGATATCGACTAATTATGCATGTCCTATATATTGTGCATATGTTAGATTTATTGTTGTCAACAATGATCATGAAAAGATTATTTTACTTTGTTTGAGTAATATGTCGATATTTGGACTTCATTTGACTTGTTCCTTGCTGAACGAAAACATTTTGTGTCAAAATATTTCGACAACTCTTCGTAAGACATCACTGAATATTTCTTTTCTATTTTTTTCTAGCTTGTAAAATATATTTAGTTAAGTTATGATGAAGATACAGGAAAATAATGGTACTCTTGAAAATATATAACAATACTTGCGTGATCGAAAATAAACGTACGCGGCGACATCACTTCATATCGCGACTGTACAATAAACATGCAGGTCACTGTAGGGCAGGGAGCACATGCTGTCAGCTTGACAGTACAGGAAACATGCAGGTCACTGTAGGGCAGGGAGTACATGCTGTCAGCTTGACAGTACAGGAAACATGCAGGTCACTGTAGGGCAGGGAGCACATGCTGTCAGCTTGACAGTACAATAAACATGCAGGTCACTGTAGGGCAGGGAGTACATGCTGTCAGCTTGACAGTACAGGAAACATGCAGGTCACTGTAGGGCAGGGAGCACATGCTGTCAGCTTGACAGTACAGGAAACATGCAGGTCACTGTAGGGCAGGGAGTACATGCTGTCAGCTTGACAGTACAGGAAACATGCAGGTCACTGTAGGGCAGGGAGTACATGCTGTCAGCTTGACAGTACAGGAAACATGCAGGTCACTGTAGGGCAGGGAGTACATGCTGTCAGCTTGACAGTACAATAAACATGCAGGTCACTGTAGGGTAGGGAGTACATGCTGTCAGCTTGACAGTACAATAAACATGCAGGTCACTGCAGGGCAGGGAGTACATGCTGTCAGCTTGACAGTACATTAAACATGCAGGTCACTGTAGGGCAGGGAGTACATGCTGTCAGCTTGACAGTACATTAAACATGCAGGTCACTGTAGGGCAGGGAGTACATGCTGTCAGCTTGACAGTACAGGAAACATGCAGGTCACTGTAGGGCAGGGAGTACATGCTGTCAGCTTGACAGTACAATAAACATGCAGGTCACTGTAGGGCAGGGAGTACATGCTGTCAGCTTGACAGTACAATAAACATGCAGGTCACTGTAGGGCAGGGAGTACATGCTGTCAGCTTGACAGTACAATAAACATGCAGGTCACTGTAGGGCAGGGAGTACATGCTGTCAGCTTGACAGTACAATAAACATGCAGGTCACTGTAGGGCAGGGAGTACATGCTGTCAGCTTGACAGTACAGGAAACATGCAGGTCACTGTAGGGCAGGGAGTACATGCTGTCAGCTTGACAGTACAATAAACATGCAGGTCACTGTAGGGCAGGGAGTACATGCTGTCAGCTTGACAGTACAGGAAACATGCAGGTCACTGTAGGGGCAGGGAGTACATGCTGTCAGCTTGACAGTACAGGAAACATGCAGGTCACTGTAGGGCAGGGAGTACATGCTGTCAGCTTGACAGTACAGGAAACATGCAGGTCACTGTAGGGCAGGGAGTACATGCTGTCAGCTTGACAGTACAGGAAACATGCAGGTCACTGTAGGGCAGGGAGTACATGCTGTCAGCTTGACAGTACAGGAAACATGCAGATCACTGTAGGGCAGGGAGTACATGCTGTCAGCTTGACAGTACAATAAACATGCAGGTCACTGTAGGGCAGGGAGTACATGCTGTCAGCTTGACAGTACAATAAACATGCAGGTCACTGTAGGGCAGGGAGTACATGCTGTCAGCTTGACAGTACAATAAACATGCAGGTCACTGTAGGGCAGGGAGTACATGCTGTCAGCTTGACAGTACAGGAAACATGCAGGTCACTGTAGGGCAGGGAGTACATGCTGTCAGCTTGACAGTACATTAAACATGCAGGTCACTTTAGGTCAGGTAGTACATGCTGTCAGCTTGACAGTACAATAAACATGCAGGTCACTGTAGGGCAGGGAGTACATGCTGTCAGCTTGACAGTACAGGAAACATGCAGGTCACTGTAGGGCAGGGAGTACATGCTGTCAGCTTGACAGTACAGCAAACATGCAGGTCACTGTAGGGCAGGGAGTACATGCTGTCAGCTTGACAGTACAATAAACATGCAGGTCACTGTAGGGCAGGGAGTACATGCTGTCAGCTTGACAGTACAATAAACATGCAGGTCACTGTAGGGCAGGGAGTACATGCTGTCAGCTTGACAGTACAGGAAACATGCAGGTCACTAGGTCAGTAGGTGCATGCTGTACAGTGTGCAGGAAGGAATGTGCTGTCAGCAGTGACAGTACAGTACACACACAAGGTTAGGGCAGCTAAGCAGTCCCAGCATGACCCAGAAGGCTTCTTTCAGCTCTGCAGAACAACAGTAATGGTAATCATAATAAGAATAGTGTCCATCATTTAGTCATATCATTCAATTGTAATTAATCATGTCATTTAGTCATAATGGTAAAACTAGTGTCCACTATATCATTCACCATGATCTGTGTCTGAAGCTTAACTCTCAGTGGCCTCGTGCCTTCCTCCACAAGTCTTCCCAAGCCAAGAGTCTCTTCTCTTCCTGTGCCAGGGGGTCACCCTCCAAGACTGCATGCCACGTCCTCAGCCAGTACTCTTTGCCTCTCCATTCTTGTCAACATTTGTTTTTCCACTGGCCCAGGAGTTATCACACCTTGTCTGCTGCATCCAGTGCAACCTTTGTTTTCAAAACTTTAAATACCTACCATATTTGATGGCTTAAAAGATGCATAGGCTTACAAGACACCCCCCCCCCCTCCCCCAATTTTGGCAGGCATTTGAAAAAAGAATATAATAAACGGGTTTGAGCTATGAGTGTCAGGTGAAGATTTTTCGCCTGACATTCGTGGTCCTCCCCACTATCAGGTCATTTTTAAAATTTCACATGCATTCAGGTCCTTATTAAATCCCAATACTTTACGTTTAAAACCCTTAATATTTGCTGGGACCTACCAGAATTGGTCCGTCTCAGAGACTCGAGGGCACTGCTTTGAGATGTAAACAAATATGGCGGAGACAGCGACAATGTCAGAGGGGTAACGGGTATGAAGTTTGTGCATCACATTTTTTTTATTATTATTCTACATCATAATTCTAGTTGTTGTAATATTCTATTACATTTTTACAAGATAAGGAAGTGTGAAATTTCAAATTTGAATGTGCTTCAATGTTTGTTGAACATGTATGGAAAGTAAGAATGTTAAAAGACAAGCGCAAAATGTAGAAACAGGCACTTATAAATATTGAATTGTATTAATAACCTATCTTCTCATTATCTCATCAATATTATCCAATATTTGACCGATACCAATACCGATACCGATACCCCAATATTTGACCGATACCAATACCAATTCCGATACCCCAATATTTGACCGATACCAATACCGATACCCCAATATTTGACCGATACCAATACCGATACCGATACTTGTGCACTGATTTTTTCCAGCAGCTAAAGGACAATATCAAATGTTTAGGAAAAAAAGGCCCACTACTATATATTGTTTGTCAATCAAACAAAGTTTAACAGTTTTATGAAGAAGGTCTGTCTTACCTCAATGATCCCTGGCTCCTAAGGAAATGTAGTGTGTCGTGTGTGTGGTCTGGTTTGGTGTACAGCCATCTGCTGGTTTGCTTAGGTACAAGCATGGTTAAGTGTTGTCACTTAATTTTCTTTCTGACTGATGTCATTTATTTGAAGTAGCTGTAAGTACTAATGTTATACTACATTGCTACTTTAGAAAAGAGTTGCTGTTGTTGGTGTAAAAGCAATCGCCACCTTGTTTACGTTTGCTGAGAGGTTTGCAGTTTAATTTAAGCGCCACCGCTGCACCAACACTTCAATAGCCAGTAACCAAAAGTTGAACCTTGACCTTATAAGATGCTGGGTGATTTTCAAGGACATTTTTTGGGGGAAAAGCATAGCTGGGCACAATAGCAGAAAACCTTATTCCCGATAACCGATAACTGATAATGAAAAACCTTATAGGTGATAACCGATATTCGTTAACTAGAGACACAAATATAGGCGATAACCGATACCCGATATAAATCCATAATTCCGATACTACCTAGCAATAAGTCCGATAGGCGAGAACGATACTATATTGATATTTCAAATAGAAAAACATGGATGAATTCAAATTTTCATTATCTGTATTTTAGAAAACTTACAAAACCTGAAAACGACATGTTGACACGTACCTATGGACGGTAATACTAGAAACGCCTCAACCTGTGTTGTGTTATTTGGCGTCCCCACCATCAAAAGCTGGCGCTTTCGTTTACAAACACTGCTCTCTCGTGAACTGTGCATGCTCAGACCAGCAAGCGTAGACCTGTACACTCTCACAAAGCTTTTTAACTATAATTAAGAGTTGCTGAAAGGCTTAATCCTACATACAGTACCACCACCACCATCCCCGCTGTTTCTAGAACGACACTCTGTACGAGTTGTATTTATATGTACAGAGTGTTGCTCTAGAAACAGCGAGGATGGGGGTACTGTATGTCTGATTCAGCCTTCCAGCAACTCTTAATGTGTTGAAAAGCTTTGTGAGACTGTACAGGGCTACGCTTACTGGTCTGAACATGCGCAGTTCACAAGAGACCAGTGTTTGTAAACAAAAGCGCCAACTTTTGACGATGGAACACCAAATAACACAACACCGGGTGCCTTTAGTGCCATGGCATGCTCACAAACGAATATGAAATATCAAATTTGAGTCAATGAATAATCATTTTTTGGGCAAAGTTTAATGATTTTTCTCTTTGATATATTGATTTTTGAGTAACATAAAAAAATAACCTTGTGTTTTAATGATGATGACCTAAGTATGAAATCTCTTCACCAAAGATATTTCATACCCCGAAGTTTTTTCATACAACACCGGGCGCCCGGGCCACGCATGCGCAGTAGGGAGACGATGTTTTTATTTTTATTTTTTTTTTTTTCTGAGAGGCGGAAAAAAAGTATTGATTATCGCTAGTTTGGTTACAAAAGTAACGAAGATACCGATATATATTTAAATAAGTAGTGGATGGCCGATAACCCGATTTTGTTATCTATGATAAAGTATCGCGATAACGCCCAGCTATGGAAAAAAGTGCGTCATATAAGCCGTCAAATGTGGTAGTTCACAGCTTTTTCCTGGTTTTCCTTCCTCTGCTATTCTAGAACCTCCCATAGGTTGACATTTTCTGCTACTAAAATTTCCATCTTTGTTGCTTTTCCTTAGTTTTGTTGTTTTTCCCCCTGTTTTATTTTTATTTTTTTATTTTTTACCTTTATGTTCCATGTGGTGTATTTACCTAGTTGTGTTTTCCTAGCTGTGACATACGGGAAAAGAGCTACGCTCGCGCTGTCCCGTCTCCATATCCACTCTTATCCAACGTTTCCTTAAAATGATGAATGTTTCTTGCACAAACCACCTCGTCCTTTAGTCTATTCCATCGCTCAATGCTTCTGTTTGGGAAGCTAAACTTTTTCACATCTCTCCTGCATGTGGTCGCCCTCAACTTCTTTCCATGTCCTCTTGTTTCTCTCTCGTTCCACACTCACAGGTCCTCTCTGTCCAAATGCTCCACTCCGCTCGCCAGCCTGTACACCGCTATCAGATCTCTTTCTCTTCTTCTCTCCAGGGTTGTGAGCCCCATGCTATTGAGTCTCTTCATAAGTTTGATCTCAAAGTTCTGGTACCATCTTTGTTGCCACTCTCTGCACTCTTTCCAGCTTCCTTATGTTCTTCTTTTCGTGAGGAGACCAGACCACTGCTGCATACTCTAACCTTGGCCTTATCATTGTGACTATTATTTTCTTCATCATCTCCCCATCCAAGTATACAAATGCCGTCCTTATGTTCCTCAGCAAATTCAGAGTTTGTCCCGTTATCCTGTTGATGTGTTTGTCTGATGACAAGTTCTCTGAGAGTCACTCCCAAATCTTTTTCCTCCACTCCTTTGCATATTATCTCGCTTTCCATCTTATAATCATATTCACATCTTCTGCCACTCCTACCAAACTCCATTTTTTTACATTTCCCAAGGTTGAACTCCATCTGCCATGTACCACTCCACTCCCATATTCTATCCAGGTCCCTTTGCAATGCCTGACAGTCTTTCACATTATTCACTCGTCTCGATAGTTTTGCATCATCTGCAAGCAAACTCACATAGCTGGACACTCTGTCCACCATATCATTTATATAAACAGCAAACATTATTGGTGCCAATACCGAACCCTGTGGGACTCCATTCATCACAGGGCACCAGTTGGAAACCTTGTCTCCGATTATCGTCCCCATTTCCTGTTAGTTGGGAAGTCCTCCAGCCACTTAACCCCTTCACTCGGCGGCGCCGACGCCTTGGCGATCGGCATCACCGTATGGAAAGGGTTAGTCCTCTTCTAAACCTCTTAATCCTCTTCCATTTCCTCTTATTCCTCTTCTAAACCTCTTAAGAGGAAATGGAAGAGGAATAAGAGGAATTTAGAGGAGGATTGAGAGGTTTAGAAGAGGATTAATCCTCTTCTATTTCCTCTTGACCTTTTCCGTACTGTGGCCTTGACGTCTGCGTCACAGATGGAAAGGGTTAATCAGTCCATCACCCACTCTACCCATATTTTTAATCTTCCAAATTAGTCTTCTGTGCAGTACTTTGTCAAATGCTTTTTTCAAATTCAGGTACACTCCATCTGCCCAGCCTCCTCTCCCCTGTATTAAATCTGTCACCCTTGAGTAGTAACACAACAAGTTGGTGACGCAAGATCTCCCTCTCCTGAATCCAAACTAGCAATCCAAGATAATTTTCTCACTTTCTAAGAAATACAACCACCTGTTTTTAACCAGTCTCTCACATATCTTCGCAACCACACTAGTGAGTGATACCGGTCTGTAATTTAATTTGTCCTCTTTCTTGCCTCCCTTAAAAATCGGTACTATGTTTGCTCTCTTCCAGTCTTGCGGTACCTTTCCTTCACTCAGGGAGGCACTCATTATGGAGTGCAGTTTCTCTGCAAGTTGCTCACTACATTCTTTCAAGATCCACCCTGATACTCCATCCGGCCCTGTTGCCTTTCTCACATCCAGCTTGTCCAAACTTTCCTTGACCTCCTGTATTTCTTGCATAACCCTTCCTCTTTCCTGGCCCGGGGGTTGTACAAATTCTTCTTTTGTGAAAACTATGGAAGCTGTTATTCATCACCTCTGCCATCTCTACTGGGTCCTCATGTGTGGTTTCATCCATTTTCAGTTTATCGATTTGTGTGTGTGTGTGGCCTGATGAACGAGCCTCCCATAACCCACTGGTTAAGTGGGTTATGGGAGGCTCATTCATCAGGCCGTCGCTGCACTACATGTGTGTGTGTGTGTGTGTGTGTGTGTGTGTGTGTGTGTGTGTGTGTGTGTACATGCTACATCACCTGTTGTGTTATGTGTTTACAGGTGAGTGAGGTCGTGCCGTCCTACCCCCCCTGCACTGTGTTCCTGGACCTGTCCATGCCGGGCAGCGTAACACGGCGGGTCCAAATCCGTCTGAACCCCAACACCGCGCTGGGCAGATGTGTTCTGTTGCTGTGCACGGGGCAGTGTGGCCACTCCTACCGCAACACCTGCTTGCTAGGGGGGGTGAGGAAGGGGGGGCCAGGAGAGTGTGTGATTGCCGGGGGCTATAAGAAAAATGATGGGATGGGCTCATCCATGCATCTGCCAGACCAGAATTATGGTGAGTACCGGAGGTCAGGTCAGCCGGGGGATGTGAGTGGGATGAGGGTGCAAGACGATACCCGAATGAGAGGTTTGTTTGCCATCTTCACAAAGATAGGCCGTGTGTCGCCTTGTGTCTTTGGTGAGGTGGTGGAAGGACTGCCCGTGCTGATTGAGGCAGCCCAGCTTGGCAACATTAAGGAGGTGACTGTGGTGGACTGTGGTGTGGTGTTGTGAGGGTAATGGCCTGCACCACCACCACTACCACCACCACGACCTCCATCACAGCAACATTGAGGAAGTGACTGTGGTAGACTGTGGTGCCGTTTGTGAAGGTAATGGTGTGCACCACCACCACCATCACAGCAACATTGCGGAGGTGACTGTGGACTGTGGTGAGGTGTTGTAAGTGTAGGCCTGCACCACCACCACTACCACCATAACCACCACCACCACCACCACTACCATAACCACCACCACCGTAACCACCACTACCACCCCTGTCCCCCATCCCGAAAACAAGCACACCTCAGTCCCTCAGTGACTACAGGTCCATTGCCATCACCCCGATCCCCAGCCTGTTCTGTGAAGGCTTCATCTTTAGATGGGCCTATACTCACCTCGCCCCCCTCATGGACCAACAGCAGTTTGGGAACATCAAGTCCTCCTCCACCGCTCACTGCCTCATTAACCTTGATTATATCTACAGAAACCTTGAAAAAAGAAAAACTTCAGTGGCCCTCACCTTCATAGACTTCCGGAAAGCCTTCGACCTCGGTCACCACACCACCGTCATCACCAAAGCCTTTAACATCCAGCTTCACCCCAGCCTGGTGTCCTGGCTCTCTAACTTCCTCTCCCACAGGAGTCAGGTCATGAGACATCAGGGAGCAACCTCCCCCCCCCTCAGCACCTCACCTGTGCAGTCCCCCAGGGGACCAGGATGGGATGCTTCCTGATGTTTATAAACAACGCCATGATGGACACCAGTGCTTGGTGGAAATACGTGGACGACACCACCCTCGCCACCACCATCAACAACGACAACCCGGATTACAGCCACCTCCAGCTCCTCCTTGACCTCCTCCACACTTGGACCACTGACAACAAAGTCACCCTCAACACCAACAAGACTACAGTAATGCACATCCACACCTCCTCAGACACCTTCCTCCCTCCCTGTGTCTCCATAGACAGCCGTCCCCTCCAGGTGGTTCAGTCTGTCAAGTTTCTCGGCCTCACCATTGACAACAAACTGACGTGGGGCCAACAAGTCAGCTCACTCATAACGTCAGTCATATACCGGCTACACCTCCTCCAAAGATTGAAGAAACTGGGGACACCAGTGCGTGAGCTGGTGAGTGTGTACTCCACCTTCATACTCCCTCGGCTCACGTACACGTCCCCAGCTTGGTCATCTTCCTTCAACGTCACTCAACGCCATCAACTCGAGCGGGTGCAAAAAAGGGGACCGGCTACACCACCTACCAGGAGGCCCTCCCCGCCCTGCACCTCACCACCCTTCAGGCCCCTTACCAACATCTCCAGCAGTTCGCCACCAAACTCCTCTGCTCCCCCCGGTAGCTCCCTCTCCCTGCCACAATGTCCGACACCACAACAAGCTGCTCCTTTTACATGCGCACACAGACAGATACAAGAAAAGTGCAATACCAACAGTAGTGAAAATCCTCATCACATAGACACTTTACTTTTAAGTTGATTTTAAGTTTGTAATTTTAGAATTAGCTCCCCATATAATATGTATATTTTCAGCTCTCGAGCTGCTTATTCCTAAATAAACTGTATATTATTATTGTTATTATTATTATTACCATCACCACAACATCATCACCACCACCACCACAACATTATAAAGGTGACTGGTTGTTTTCTTAATATTTTATTTGTTTATTTATTTATTTTTTTTTAACATCCAGTATAACTGTGTACCTAACATGAATATTTGATACAATGTATTGTTCAATTTCTCGCTGCATTCTTGCACCATCAGCGCAGCGATTCGTGCTGTCCACCGGCCTTCCCTTCACTTTTTTTGTTGTTTGATGATTTCCACGTTTATAATTACAGGTACGTATTATTTTATGCGAGTTTAAACTCCACGAATTTGGTTCAGCGCGATGTTTTTACTTTTGTAGATAAAAATTGGCATAGGAACCACCTGATGAAACTAAGGAAATGTATTAGAACAACAATTTTACATTTTCCTGTAAGTCATTCCTTAATAAATGTCTATGATCAGGTTGTAACCATGTGTGAAATGTGTTAGCCTCCTCAGCTCTGACAGGCATTACTGTAACCACTGGGCATTACAGAGAGAGGGAGAGAGAGAGAGAGAGAGAGAGAGAGAGAGAGAGAATTGTAGGATGGTGGCTTAATGGATGGATGTTTGTAGCCGTTATGTGTTTGGGGTGGTGGGGGAAGGAGATCTGTACCATTTCTTTGTTTTGTGCTTAAGATGGTCTTAACCAAGGAGTCTAGAGAAGATATACTATAGAATCCTTGGTCTTAACCTTCTCATGCACCGTGACGTACGTGCATCGCTTCAAAATATAATTGTCTACAACTCGGCCTTTGTCACGAATTACATCAACAAACTTTTAAAAATTCGCCAAAAAATAAAGTTTTTGACAGAATTGCGTCATAGTTTGATTAATGACAGGTCCAGGTCAGCTAGGCCTTCAAAATAAACTAATTGTCAACTCACATGGGTAGATTTGAAGTAATAATAGGAATAAATATATACTTACAAAACATTTTCCAATCTGTGCTTCAGTTTTCCTCCATATTCTCAAAAACTATGGTCATATAAAAATTATGATTGCAGTATTGGAAAGCTTACAACATCTACTGTTATTGGTGTGTGCAACATAAAAAGTCTACTCACAAATTTTTGAGCATCGAGGTGGTGAACGTAAGTATTTATTTTTCTTTATGCAATGTTTATTCGATTGGAGTCAGAAAAGTTCACTATGTTCATTTTCTCTTATTAATGAAGAGTAATCTGTTACAAACACTGATCTCTATTATAACTGGATTGGCTTTCTCTGTTCTACCCTGGCCCGCAGCCGCCATCTTAAGATTCCCTCGGGCCGAGGCATATATGTAAAAATTCGGCATCAGTGGTCGCTGAGTGGCAGCAGCACGTGGTAAAACATTTCATTACGAAGTTATCAATTTACTGAAATTTTCAATGCCCTAACTACTAGTTATTTATTCGTTTATGAGAAAGAAACACTCGTTATCTGTCTCCATATATCGTACAATACAGTTTTTCGCGTTATTCGACTGTTACATCCTTTATATAGTATGTATGACATGTGTTTGCTTGCAAAGTAATTTTTCAGTGGATTGGGAAATAGCAAATGTTGGTTATCACTAAAATAAATGAGGATAAAGTATGTTCGTTTTATATATTTCTCATGGTTACCCATTAAAATAATTATCCATATTCTAAATCTAAGATTTGAAACAGAAAAGGAATCAGTTTGATGAGTTACTAAAGAACATTTAACTAAAAACTATCAATCAATCACTAACAAACTAGTAGGCTACGCGTATATAAAATCCAAACCCCACACGTCACCATTTTGAGAACTGCAATTGTGAATGAGTTGAGTGAGTCACAGTGTTAACCACACTGAAATCTTTGGACGACTGACAAAGGCAGCAATTTCGTTCCGTTTTCTTTAAGGTTGTAAAACAGAAAACTACTAATATTAATGGGTAACCATGAGAAATATATCAAACGAACATACATTTTCCTAATTTATTTTAGTGATAACCAACATTTGCTATTTCCCAATCCACTGAAAAATTACTTTGCAAGCAAACACATATACATACTATATAAAGGATGAAACAGTCAAATAATGCGAAAAACAGTTGTTTTGTACGAAATATGGAAACAGGTAACGAGTGTTTTTTTTTCCCATAAACGAATAAAAAAAAACTAGTAGTTAGGGCATTGAAAATTTTAATGAATTAATGACTTCGTAATGAAATCTTTTGCCACGTGTTATTGCCTGTTTACTCGATACGCTTTCTCAATATCAAGAAACCCAAGATACAACGGACTTCCATTCCTCTGTTTCCTCTCTATCATCTCATTTACCACATACATATTAATTGTCCTCTGCCCTCCTGTCTGTGCGAAAACCATTCTGCTCCTCACCCAGCACTCTCTTTCAATCCACTTTCATTCAACACAGCAGAGAAAATCTTTCCCACCGTATTCGCCAGGGCTATCGGCCTATAATTCTTCAGCTCTTTCTTACTCTTATGTTCTCCCTTAATTGTGTATCAGTCACGATCTGCATTCGTTCCATTCCCGATCGAAGCACTCTCTCATATTCTCCCATACACAGTTGAACAGCTCAGTCATCCTGTCTATCACCACCTCACCTCCATTCTTATACAATTCATACGGGATCTCATCCAGCCCTGCTGCCTTGCAATTCTTCTGCTTCTTCAAACATACCTCGACTCCCTCTCTGCTAATTCTCTCATTCAGCTCATCCGCATCCTTCCTCTCAAGCGTTACACATCCCTTTCTCACCTCAAAAACTTCACCCACCCCTCCAATCTCTTCCCAGAAACCTTTTATACACTCTTTCATTCTATCTGTGTCCCTGATATCCTCACCATTTACTTTCAGGCACTCCACGTTTTCAGTCAGTCACATTCTCACCCCTCAAGAATTTATACCATTCACGCCCCCCTTCTAGGCCTTTTTCTTTCAGAGCCTCAAGCCAAGGCAAGTATAGATCGAGTCTCTATACTTGCTTTGCCTCAAGCACATTCCTGCTGGTGAGTACGACGATCTGGCAATTTTGCACTGAGTGCATGAAAGGACAGGTTGAAGTAGGAGGCGGCTGGCACAGCGGTGTTGCGAGAAATACCTCCTCGCAGAAATAAGTCGTGTGCATGAGGAACACTGATCTTTATTATAAATAATCAGCGGTGATGAATAAAATACCAGAATTTTTTCTTTACTCCAACACAATTCAGCGTGTAACGAAACACACGAGAAATTGATCCAGACAAGGAATCAAAGGTTTTGCCGGCGCCGGGGATCGAACCCGCGACCAGCGAGACGGGAAAGCCGCTCCTTCACCAGTCGGCCAAAGAGGTATATACCACCCCCCCCTTCCAAGAGTGAGATATGAGAGGCTCACCCTGGACAGTGTTGCCAGATAGTGCAGAGGAAATTTCAGTAGATTATTGCGAGAAAATTCAGTAGGTAGGTAAAAATTCGGCAGACGCACTTTAATATATATACGTAGTGGTTCTTGTGATATGTTATGTAGATAAAATTAAGTTGAAAAGCATTATATCAGTATTTTTTTATAACTATTTGGTGAAAATTTGAAAAGCAATGTACAAATTATTCATGAGATTGATAAATTATTTCTGAGATCAAAATTTCTGTAAATCTCATTATATTTCGGTAGATCTGGCAACAAAGCGGGGGAACGTGAGTGACTGGTCAGTATTGGTACCGGTACCGAACTGTCTGGTACCGGTACCGTACTGTTTAGCTGGTACCATTAATACCGGTACCTGCCCACTCTTACCACTCAGCCAGCAGACCACCATGGCTCTTCACTAACACCTGGTAGTGGCCGCCTCTATTTTCCTCTCCCCTTCCCGTCAGGTGAGACAACCCTCCCTGTAACACGACACGGGGGCGATAACACATACTTGTCCACCTCCTTAAACCCGATAACGGCCCGGGAGATAAGAGATAAGGGTGGAGTGAGGTGTGAACAGTCCCTACGTCACCCCGCCCACGCACAGGGGTGACCAACGTGGCTGTGTTTTGACCTTATTTTTCGGTTATTGGTGAAGGACAGGTGTTTATCTTGGTCTGTAGGGGGCTTTGGGCTTGTTCTGTGTGTGTGTGTGTGTGTGTGTGTGTGTGTGTGTGTGTGTGTGTGTGTGTGACTTGCTATGTGTCTGGGTGTTTTTTTTTTTTTTTGTGTTGCTGTGTCTGTGTGTGGGTGTTTTATTTGTGTGTGTGTGTTGCTATGTGTCTGTGTGGGTGTTTTATTTGTGTGTGTGTGTGTGTGTGTGTGTTGCTATGTGTCTGTGTGGGTGTTTTATTTGTTAGTTGTGTGTGTGTGTGTGTGTGTGTGTGTGTGTGTGTTGCTATGTGTCTGTGTGGGTGTTTTATTTGTGTGTGTGTGTGTGTGTGTGTGTGTGTGTTGCTATGTGTCTGTGTGGGTGTTTTATTTGTTCTTTGTGTGTGTGTGGGTGTCCAGGCAGCTGTCAGTACTTGGGTCAGTGTATCAAGGGCTTACATGAGAAAATCTGGCGTGTAACATTCAGCGGTTAGAGAAAGGAGAAAGGAGGGAAGTGGAAGAGAGAGGCAGGAAGGAGGGCAGTGATAGGGTGGGAAAGCATCATGTTACATCTGCTGAGCTTGAATTTTCCTGGGCATGTCATTTTACCCCAGTGGTACCCCAATATACGGAAGGTGTCTTTTTAGGTTAAGATTTGTTTTAGGTCCGTGCCAGTGTCTCATTACCTACCTTATGAAACATCACTATCTCTTCATATGTCTTTTCAACAAACCTTCAACAATCATGGAAACGCTTTGAAAATCCAATTCAAGGACTTTTATTTACTCTTGAAAATAGGGGATAATGTTTACGAAAGCGCGTCGCCTCCTCTGGCGGCGGCAGCGGCGACGCTGCAGCCGGTGTTGCGTGAAATACCTCCTCGCTGAAATAAGTCACATATACATGTGGGTGGGGGGTCGAGGGGGGCGCAGCCCCCCCGTTAGTAGGTCGTAAAGTTCGGTTGGAGTAGTTTAAATATGCTCCCCGACCCTAAACCCTCTGCGAGCTATTTTACGGCTTGCTGGCCGCGGCCGCCGCCAGAGGAGGCGACGCGCTTTCGTAAACATTATCCCCTATTTTCAGGAGTAAAAAAAAAGTCCTTGAATTGGATTTTCAAAGCGTTTCCATGACTGTTGAAGGTTTGTAGAAAAGATATATGAAGAGATAGTGATGTTTCATAAAGTAGATTATGAGATACTGGCACGGACCTAAAACGAATCTTTACCTCTTTTTACCTCAATAAGCGCTAGGTGTCTTTTTACCTCAATAAGCGCTAGGTGTCTTTTTACCTCAATAAGCGCTAGGTGTCTTTTTATCCTAGTCATCCCAATGTTATCCCAATAAATATAAAATGTCTTTTTTTCTCGGTGATCCCTGATTGTGAACAGAACACCAATGCTCATTGAGTAAGAAGTGTCTTTGTAATGCCAGGATTAAAATAAGGATGGAAAATAGAGATGTAGGAGGCAAAAATTAGGTTTAAGTATTATAAGTACGTATAGATATAAGTGCCGCCGGAAACTGTTGCTGCCTGGGTTTCCGGCGGCACATATCTATACTTATAATACTTAAACCTAATTTTTGCCTCCTACATCTCTATTTTCCGTCCTTATTTTAATCCTGGCATTACGTCTTTGCTCTATGTTACGGTGGAGTTCACTATCAGGGGTAAAAAGGCATTTCATGTTCAGGGAATATGGAGATACCCATGGCCTTCTCCGCTGCCTCTGACAACATTGCTGCAGTGCAAAGCTTATCTCACTTATTCATTGGAAAAGATGAACTTAATTTGTCTGCTGCAGTTGGCTTGGATTTGGCTTTCACTGGTAGCCTTGTAACATATAGTCCCAGGTCTTTATCTGCCTCTGTGGTGGATAGTGGAGTGTTTCCCATGTGGTATTGGTATGCTGGATATCCTCTCGCAAGGTGCATGAATACATTTTTCTTCATTGAATTGTAGCAGCCACTTATTGTTCCATTCATGTAGCTTGGTGATGTCTTCTTGCAGGAAATCTGCAGTCAAGGGGTTAAAAACACATTCAAGGAGCTTTTAATGGGCAAATGTAGTGTTGTGAAAGAGAGATGTGCATGAAATGATTCTGGAAACAGAAGTATAGATATATAACTGTAATTATGCTAGTAAGATATCAAAATGGAACCAGAGCCTGAGGTTAAGGATTCAAGCTGTGGTGACGAGATTTCTCAGAAATTTTGTGATAAGAGGAGAGTGGATGGGAGAGTGTGTACAGGATGTTTGAACGTTAGCCAGCGAGACTGAGGAAATGAGTCAAGGGGTGGTAGAGGAGGTGGAGGTTCTGCTGGAGAAAGATATAACAAGGGAAACAGATAAGACCAAGAAAGTTATGTTAGGTTCTCCATAAATTTATTGGACGTGGTTATAGAATATATAACCATTTAAATCGGATATGTTTGCTCAAGGATCAATATATTATTATTGACTTTTTAGAAAACAAAGTTAAGTTACTAATCAAACTCTCAGGGGAGTTCCAGGTATAATTATCACGCATTGGAGATGTATATATATCAGAAGGTAGGACACCCTTTGGTATTGAATTTGACCAGTGTCTTTTCTTCCATCTCTTTTACTTCTGGGGCAGCTTGTTGCTTGCATTTATCACTATGTATTTTGATTTGCACCTACCTTGTCTCAGGCCCAGAAAAAAATGTCAATCCTGCAGTCTGTCTCACCAAATTAATCGTCTTCCCACCACAGACATGGCAGCTGATGACCTCGTCCTGGACATGATCAAGACACACAGTCGTTATGACATGCCCGAGGACCTCCCCCTCTCATGCCCTGATGTCCCTGACCGCCCAGACTTCACCAGGGGGGGGCGGGGGGGCTCCAGGTATTCTGATGAACCTGACAGGCCACTGAAGGAAGCAGACTTGACAGATTGGCCCAACCAGAACAACAGGAACATGGATGCAGAAAGAAGGACTCACCGTAATGCCTGGGAGCCTGATGGTCTGGGAGGTGATCTGAAGGGCCAAGACAGTCTGGGCAGCCACCTCAGTGACCAGCAAGAGACAAATAAACATGTGATTGGCCAAGAGGATCCAGACAGCAAAATGATTGGCCGAAAACATCTAGGCAACCACGTGATTGACCGAGATGATCTGAGCAGCGACATGATTGGTGAGGATGGAATGACACTTGACAAAACATCGACAACAACAGCAGCACACAAATGCAAGAGTGACGGCAGCCTGTCAGACGGGGGCTTGAGTGGTGCGGGACGGGTGGGCATGGAGGCCGAGGATGACTGGTGGGACGGCGAGGGGCGCCCCACGGGTGAACGCTGGCCGCCGCTGGGCGCTCCTGATGACCAGGAGGAAGATGGAAACTGCTATGACTCATGGTAAGTCAATGGAGCTTCACTGTTTTCAATGGTAAGTCAATGGAGCTTCACTGTTCTCAGGCCAAGTTAAAGATTTAGGCTGACTTCAGAATCTTGGTTTTCTTTTTGTGAATCAAATGGTAGACTTTGAACAAAATAGCTAATTATTTGCCTGATTGGTCAAGATGCAGTTTGAGAAGCTTATGTGGCATGACACATCAAATGACAGGCAGGAAAAACTTGATATATACCCATGGCAAATTAGTTGGCTGGCTTAACCCGGTAGCAGCGACGGGCCAAATTTGTGGCTTTACCGTGTAGCAGCGACAGGCCAAATTTGTGGCTTTACTGTGTAGCAGCGACAGGCCAAATTTGTGCCATGAAATAAACACCCAAAAATAGATGATATATAATCTGATCACAAATGCTTTGATATATATTATGAAATGGTTTGTGTGAGGGGTGATTTTTTCTCATTTTTCTCACTTGGAGGGAGCATTAAGAAACATTATCCCCGCTGCTACCGGGTTAAGGGCATTAAACCCATGTCAAACTTATAAGTTCACTTAAGTTGTGACAAAATCAAATGGCTGACCAGAAGTTATTATAACCTGTAGCAAACTTAAGAAACTGAATTGCCTCTCTAAAATTTAAATAACAGACATTGCAAGCTCATGAAAAGTCAGTAGCAACTTTTCAGGCTTGTTAGGTAAGAGTCAGTGCTGTGTTGCTGGCATTTCATTTTCTTATTCTTTCCCATTCTCTTATTTCCATTTGTATTTCCCTCACTCCAACAATTCTTTTCTCACCACTCCCCTCCTTGCAGGTACCACCGAGACAGGAGCTGTGAGGGAGGCGATGGGGGAGTGGGGGAGGCCGAGAGGGAGCGACTCAGACAACTGGAAGAGGAGCAGGATCAGCTGAGCAACTCTCTTATGGCCCTCACCTCACACTTTGCCCAGGTAAGAGGTTGGGTGAGGGTGGTGTACTGACTCATATTTCCTCACAGCCCTTATCTCACATCTGCAGAGGAAAGGGTGATGGTGCACCAGGCTTTACAGAACCTGATGCCAGACTTTTAAAATGTTTGAGTACCCTTTATCTCTGCTCAACTACAGCGTAAGCTCATGTAGATGGCGATCTGTATATATTGACCCTCCAAATCTATTGTATGTTTAGTTGAATACATTTAGCCCCCTAGAAAAGCTGCACCCATGTAAAAGCTGCTATATAGAGTAAGCAGCACAAAGTTCACCCCCATGATATCCCTCCACCACCCACCTCGTGTAATAAGTGGTGGGTTGTGAAGGCAAGTGCAATAGTAATGAATCGGTGGTGTAAAGTAGCCAATACAAAGCCCACCAAACCTATGTGCCAGCAGGAGGTCAGTCTAGCACCCCTGTAAATAAGCTGGCAGTGGGGTGTGGAGTCAACAAGTCTACACATGAAGATTATTTTCTAAGTCAATGGAAAAGAGATTGTATCTGTTCGGTACCAATAAGAAATTTGAAAAGGGAAAATGCATGCACCTTGTAGTATGAGGTGAGAGGTTAGTGGGTTAACCCCTTGACCCTTCTTCTGTACCGTGAACCTAAAGAAACGCTCATTAGAACCCAATTGATCCTCTCTTTGACCTTTAGAAATAGTAGATGTGAGAGGCGAAAGTGTCTTATGATACTGACCAAAATGTCATGGTGTTTCCTCTCCCCCTTCCCTCACCCTCCACGCCCACACACAGGTACAGTTCCGGCTGAAGCAGATTGTGGACGCCTCCCCAGAGCAGAAGGAGGCTTTGCTCACACAGCTGGAAGAGTTTGCCAACAGAGGGATTCCTGACATCAGGAACCCCACCACTGTCTGTCTACCCGTGAGTATGCCTGTGATAATATAATGGTGATTATAACTTGCAGATTTCTGAGTAGGGAGTCAGTCTAATTGCAAAAAAGAGAGAAAAAAGGAAGGAATGTAAAAGTAGCATAACCTATCAGCATTTTATAATATTTCTTTTTAGATTATGTCAGATATCAGTGATTCTTTAGGAACCTCTTGTCTTGCTCATCTCTTGCCAGTTGTCTCTCAGGGAATGGAGGCATAAGCTAATATAAAGAACAGCTGAAGTGCGTGTACTTGCAGAATAAAATGTCTACTGAGGATGGTGTAGTGTAATTGGTTTTAGGAAGGAGAATAAGAGAAGGATGGCATTAGCTCAAAAAGTATGTGAATGGAAGAGTGGAAGTAGTGTTGAAGCAGTACTGTGAGCCTGGCGTCTAAGGTCATGTAGCCTGCTAGTTACAGGAAAGCTAAGCCTCTCCTCATGTTGCAACACTGCAGATTGCTGAATACACAACATTATGATGGCAAGTCCAGCATGTTAACGTTGACCTAAACAATGTAAAGAATGAGAGCAGATGCATTTCATGTCAAAAAATCATATTCATTTAGATCAGGAAACTGATGAGTGAAAAAATGAAATGCATGAGATTTAACCCGTAAAGGATGGGGATGTTTTGATATTTTGCTGGAAATTGTACATCTTTCATTGTCAATTACTCAGCTCTGCATGGCATGGTGGAAGTAACGATGCAGAACTGAGTGTGGATGAGTGTGACTTTATGGACAGAAGAGTACTACAAGAGAGGAAGTCTTGAAGAAGTCTAAGATTTGATTCTCTGAAAGCCAGAGAACCGGGCAAGAGATAGCCTGGGAACAAATGAAAAAAGGAAATTAGTATCTAATGGAGAGTGAATGTTAAGTAAGAAAAGATACTGCAAGCTTATAATATGACTATACTTATCACGACACTACACAAGTTAGATATGAGGTTGGTATATTGATTAGGTATAAGAGCCAATCAGATAAGATAAGTTGTTGTCAAGTTTCCTTTTAAATGAGAAAAGTCGCAGGGAACAATGAAAAGGTGCATAGTCATGAGGTGTGGTGGCATATCAGGTGTAACAGTGAAAGAATGAAAGATGAAATGGCTAAGTTGTCCAAGATACCACACTTGTCTGGTTCCTGGATAAAGGGGAGAGAGTGGGATGGCAAAAATTTGTATGGATAAGGCAAATGAGCTGGATGCAGGGGAAAGGTCTTCATAAGCTCTTGAAATGGGAGAACAGTATTAGAATATCCATGAGAAGGAGAGTGAAAGGAGCAGAGTTAGGGTGGATGGTGTATAGACAGGAATGAATGGAACCTCTTCTGCCAAGCCCTCACCAAGTAGTAAGTAAAGCTTGAGGAGAGAAATCAGAAGAGAAATGTGGATTGATGCTTTAGGATCAGAATGAACAGTGTGGTAATATTCCAACAACCATCCGCAGGCCAAAGGAGACAAAGGGGAAGGAGACGAGGGAGAGCAGGACTTGAGCACAATGAACAGACAGAAAGAGCTCATCGCCCAGCTGAAGCAACAACTTGATGACCTGGAGCTGTACGTGTATGAGACGGGTGAGGGCGGCCCCCCCCAGGCCCAGGTCATGGAGCGGCAGCGGGTCATCATAGGTCAGTGTGTGGTGGTGGTGGCTTACTGATTTTGGGGTTGCATCATTTGTCCTATGAATTCCATTAGTCTTTATCTCAAAGCTCTTTTGAATGGTGCATTATTTATGACAGTCGGTAAAAAAATAGGACATAGTTTTCATGAAAAAAAAAAAAAAAAAAAATCAAGATAAAGTGGCATTTAAAGGGAAAGTTTAAGTGCCCCTCACATTCTTTTCTCTTCATTTGTTTACAAATTACTTTTCACTTGTTTTAAATTTTCCAGTGGATGCACATTCATAGGTGCTTTATTTTATGCATTTTGCATCTAGTTCAAGGTGTAAATATGGGAGCTGGTCCCCTTTATCCCAAATCATTATTCATGTGCACGCAAGTGGATCAGAAGCAGTTGATTTGATCATTGTATCCAGCTTTTTATTCCCCTGGCTTGTAATCTTCACTCTAGTCCATTCACTCAAGCTGGATTTGTAGCTCCTAGCCGAGCAAGTAGGGTCACTGCTGCCTGGCTGTTGGTGGGTGAGGTGTCTGATGACTCTGATGCCTAACACACTCGTGCAGGTTTAGAACATATTCATATATCTTAGGTCATCTGTTACACAAGATAGACAAATTTTGTTGACCTCATTAAATTAAAAAGTGATTGTACAACTAAAACACAACTTAAAATATTTAATGTTTATACCACATGTTACTAATTTATATTTGCAGCAGTCAGGGAATCGGTTTAAAAATGAAATGTTTTTTTTCATTCAGTGAATCTTCCTGAATACAGTGATACTCAGATTGCAGATAGAGTGCGATATAAGAGCAGATCTCCTAAGGAAGGATTTGTAAATAGTGGTATAAACATTACATGTTATTCTCTCACTCACTGTATTTGCTATATTTTTTACCCTGTGTGTTAAAATATATGAAAAAATACATATGACAGAGTGTGCATCCAAACACATGCTAATCTGCTGCTGACTTGGGTGACTGATATCAACAATCGAGACAGATGCACATTACTTCATAATCTCTGAACTCAATATGTTTTTAATTGACATTAATATATCAGAGGGAGAAACTTGAGTTAGTTGGTTCACATTACTTGGTAATTATTTCAAATAAAATGATTTATATGGACATCATATGTTTAATGAGTCAGCTGGCAGAAACTTTACGTGGAAAAAGGGCACTTCTGCAGGCAGGTGTATTTTTGCCTCAATGAAAAAAACTGTAGTGTCTGAGGAAAAGTCAGAAACGAGGAGGTAGAGAATTGCATAAGCAGTATCTATACATTTCTTCTGTTATCAACCAGTTTGGAAGGTGTTGCCAGAAGCAGTAAGTCTTTGAGAGAGAGGAAAAAAAAAAAAAAAAAAAAAAAGTGATATTCATTCCGTAAAACATTTGTAACAGTGGCAGTATTCATACTGATAAATCTTGTCTTCCAGAACAACTGAAGGACCGACTCAACCTCAACGTGGACGAAATGGACCAGCTGACTCTAGAGGACCTGCGGCGACAAGTTGACCGCGGTGTGAGGGAGGTGAGTAGTGGTGGTGATGACAACAGCGGTGGTGCTCGTGGTGGTGGGGGCAGGTTGGAGTTTGTCCATTAACCAAATAATATTAAATTGCTAACTTAACTTCAGGCTCAAGGGCCAATGCACTTGAGCTGAGCACCGAGGCCACGTCCTGCTTTAGAGTATGCCCCCAACTTTACCTTACTCTTACTAATACACTCTTGGCTTAGTCAGTTGCATGTGCCAAGCATGGGGAGAGAAGATGGTGAACAACTAGCCCACTACTTACCATGTGCAAGCCCATTGATTTCTTGTAGTCTCCATATATCCTTGGGTATGCATGGGAAACTTATTTGTCATGAGCTTATAGTCACTCAGTGGAAAGGGGATGCAGTAGGGGGTTAGCACACACAAAGTTGATGGAAATGTGACATGATGAAATCTTGCCAGAAGTGGGAATGGTTGTGAAGCTGAAGGCAATATCTCGTAACACAGTAGTGACCAAAACAGGCTTAGTGCACAGTAACAGTTCTGTGATAATTATTTTTCAGTAAAGGAGGCAACTCAAGGGAAACAAAATTTGGTTAGAGAATGATTTTAATACTTCCCTCTTGAATGTATTTAAGTCCAAGGAAAAGAAAAGTACAAGTGAAAGAAGCCTATCTCAGAGTTTACCATCGAAAGGGATGAAAGAATGAAGATGCTAGTCAACCCTTGCATAAGGAACTCAGATAGCATAGGGATGAGCTAAAGTAGAAAGTCTTGTGCAGTGGGGTCATGGGAGGGTTGGAGACATGAAAGCAGAGATAGAAAATAGAAAGAGTGGGAAAATTGCGGCAAAATTCAAGCGGTGGAAGACTAACCGAAAAGAGTGGGCATTGAGATATTCTTGGCACTGGACTACCCTATATTTGCTTTTTGATATTATTATTATAGTAGTAGTAGTAGTAGTAGTAGCAATAGTAGTAGTAGCAACCACAACATAATCAGCAAAAGTGGTGGAAATGATGATAGCAGTGGCAGCCCTTATAGTGGTGTGGGTGGTGATGGGAACGATACAGATTTTCCAAACTAACCTTGCACATTTACTGTTATGCATTGTGACACTAATACTGGAACGGTGGTCTTCATCACAGATTCACAGACTAACAACAATACTAATGACTAATATCTCTCTCTCTCTCTCTCTCTCTCTCTCTCTCTCCTCTGTCTCTCCTCTGTCTCTTTGTGCGGCACCTCAGCTGATCAACCCACTCAAGATGAAAGAGCAATTGGTGTCTCAACTTCAGACACAAATTTCAGACCTAGAAAGGTTCATTGATTTCCTCCAAGGTAAGTGAGTGAGTGTGTATGTGTGTGTGTGTGTGTGTGTGTGTGTGTGTGTGTGTGTGTATTTACCAAGTTGTGGTATACGACAAAGGAATTACACTCATGCTGCCCGTCTCTATATCTATTATAATCCAACTTGACCTTAACCCGGTAGCAGCGACGGGCCAAATTTGTGGCTTTGCCGTGTAGCAGCAACGGGCCAAATTTGTGCCAAGATTTAACCCCCCCAAAATAGATGATACATAAACTGATCACAAATGCTTTGATATATATTATGAAATGGTTTGTGTGGGGGGGGGGGCTTTTTTCTCATTTTTCTCGCTTAGAGGGACCATTAAGAAACATGATCCCCGCTGCTACTGGGTTAAATTTCATGAATCATCTTTGCATGGATCACATCTTTTTCCATGCGGTTCCAGGCCTCCACTACTCTTTGTGGAAAGCTGTTCTTCTTAATGTCTCTTCTATAGGCTTTCTCTTTCAGCTTCCTTCTATGGCTTCTTGATTCTCTTGTGTCCTATGTTATTAGAGCTTCCTTGTCCACTTTCTCCATCCCATTTAACACCCTACACACTGCAATTGGATTATTTTTTTGCGTGTATTTGTGCATGCGTTTGTGTGTTCGTGTGTGTGTGCGTATATGCATGTGTTCTTGTGTGCATGTATGAGAGAGAGAGAGAGAGAATCAAGATAATCCACACTATCATAAATTTAATTCTCTACATTCTTTTCCTCTTGTGAATCATCATAGCTTTTCCAACCTCAGGGGAAGGAGGGAGCGTGAGGGGGACACAGCACCCCTCAAGAGTGCTGGGCAGCACACCGAGGACTGCTGGGGGTGATGGGGAGCCACAAGCTGCAGACAAACGGACAAGAGCAGAGCAACGGAAACAACAAAAACAACAGCAGAGGTCGGAGGCTGAACAGGTGATTAAAGATGACAATATTGATCAGAAAAAGTGGGTAAAGGTATCGATACAGAGGCCATGTTTTCCACAAAAGGGTTTTAGGAGTTTTACAAAAATGTTAAAAATAATGAGAAAACCAAGAAAACGATAAGTTACATTTGTTAGAGATAAATGGGGAAATAGTAGTTTAAAAAAAGGTGCACTCAACCACTTAAATGGCTAATGTGTTGGATAATTTGTCATGATAATAAAAACAGTGGCTTGTTGAGGTGGTGGTTTTCTCTGCCTTTACTACGTGCCTTCCCCCAGCTGCGGCGAGACACAGCGAGCGTGGTGGACCGCGTCACAACCCTCCTGAACATGCTGTCCTTTGGTTGCGGCGAGAATGGCAGAAGCAAATTCCGTCGCAACACCCTGAAGAAGACAGCACAGGGCAGCCACTATGGGTGAGGCTGGGGGGGGTAGAGAGAGAGAGAGAGAGAGAGAGAGAGATTTATATAGATTTACATAGGTATCCAGACAGCACAATCCCTGTGGTCCAGAATAGGTGATCTGTCCTTAAACCTTAGCAAGCATTAACCCGGTAGCAGCGACGGGCCAAATCTGTGGCTTTACCGTGTAGCAGCGACGGGCCCAATTTGTGCCATGACATAAACCCCCCAAAATAGATGTTACATGATCTGATCACAAATGCTTTGATATATATTATGAAATGGTTTGTGTGAGGGGTGATCTTGTCTCATTTTTCTTGCTTGGAGGGACCATTAAGAAACATGATCCCTGCTGCTACCGGGTTAAGGTGGAAGTAGGGGCAGTCAAGTTTGGTATTACATGAATTAAGTTTGTTTCACTGAACTACTAAAGGTAAACGTATATTTCATTCGCTAACAATAGTATTGGTGAGGAAGAATTTGGTGCAGTCTGAATTTAATTATTTACATTTAAGTTCAGTGCCATTTGGTATTCATCCACATTCATAAAGCCTTGAAGTGTTTGAAATTTTCAGTCTGTTTCCCTCAAAGGTGGCAGCTCTCAGAGGAACATGTTAATACAATCTTGTTTCAGGGACTGCCTCCTCTCACAATCATAGCTTTCTTTATTATCTACCCTGCTTTCTTCAAATACCAAGGACTCATTTTACTCAGTTTGCAAGTAACAGTAATAAGTAGTGTAATAGTGATGTGAATTAGTCAGCCTCCCAACAGTGTGATATACTCAAACCGTAATTTCTGTTGTCTACAGTTGGTTTTCTTTTTAGAAGTAACATATAGTGGGCAGCTTACTATTTAGTCCTTGCCCTGCCTCATACTGCTGCAAGATTCACCCATCACCCACTACATCCTCTTCACCCCGTCCTCTCCTTTCCTCAGGGACCTCCGTGCTGCCCTGGAGGTGGCAGTAGCGGATGTGGAAGAGGCCATCCGGCCTGACCCAAGTGGAGACAGTGAGCAGACCAGTGACTCGGAGGCAGAGGTGGAGGGAGGGGAGGCCGAGGGGACGGGACTGGGCAGGGCGCGGACTGAGGTGACAATGGCGGTGAGGAAAAACTTAACACCTGCGCTTCGGGACTTAATGCAACATGGACTCATGCCAGTAAGTTTCACCCCCAGGCTCTGTGTGTGTGTGTTTATTGACTTATTTGTAATATCCAGGGCCTCAACTCAAGCTCAGGTAGTCCTGTCTCCCAATCTATATTTGTCCAACTTTTCCTTCATTTTATGGACACTGCCCGCTTCAACAGTGTCTTTGTTTAGTCATTCCCATCATACAGAATTATTTGCACAGTTCAGTATGTCTTAACAGTGGAAAACAGTTTCTGCTTTATTAAGTTTGATTTTGTTTAGGCTCCTAGGGTATTATTTTTGTTGTTATTATTATTACTATTACTATTATTATTATTTTATTGAATGTTACCCATCACCAGAATTGAACTAATTATTTTTATTACAATCATACCTTGCTTTACGTAATTTTGACTTGCGTGAAATTCATTGTATGATAGCCACATGATAAACTATGTAAAGGTACATTATATAATTTTTTTCCCCTCAGGTGGGTCAGAGCCAGTCATTGGTGCCATTCCTGAGCTGCCTGCCGCACCCCCCCTCCCACCGCCCATCCAAGCTGATGCACGCCTGGGACCTCATCTTGCAGTACTACCACCTCAAGAAGGGACACCAGTACAACCACACACCCGCGCGGAGGCTGAGCCAGGTGAGTGTGTGTGGATGTTTGCATAGTTGCAGTATTGAAGAAATGAACTTCAGCTTGCATTTTTTAGGTTCTAGGTGTACGTCCTCACCAACCCAGTCACATTAGAGCAGGGTTACTCTGAAGCATTCTAGCATTTAACCCTTTCGATGCTAAATATTCGCAGTGAGGACTAGCGTAACTTGCCGGTGGTGCTAAATTCTCGCTGCGAGCGCCAGTCGCACTCAGATTTCCTGCGTACGAGTGTGTAACAACACAATTTTTTTCTCACCCCACAGCATTGCCAATTCATTGGGTTTTCCACTAAATTTGGTGTAAAATCATATCAGCCTAGCGCAGAAAAGTGTGTAAAATCTACAGACAAGTAACTGGTGGATGTTGTTGTCCAATATTGCGTCATTTTTGCATAGCTTCATCATCTGACTGATTTTTTGACCAAATAGTTGTAAATTTTGCAGTTGGCAATACTACCCTGCCAACACCCCATCAAGAGATCTACTCAGTAGTTCCCTCAATATGGTTGACCGTCGCGCATGCACGAATGTACGTCTTCACAGGCAACACCCCATGAACATGCCTGTACATTTGCAGGAGAGGCTAACATAACCGAATCTTATAGATCTTGGCCTCCTCTTTCCAATGGTGTTTTTGTTTTTTAGCTGTGATGAATAGTTTTTGAGATATAACAGTTAAAAAAGCGAGCACTAGCGTCACTTGCTGAAAGTGCCTGTATATTCGCAGGAGAGGCTTGCATAATCGAATTTTATAGATCTTGGCCTCCTCTTTCCAATGATGTTTTTGTGTTTTAGCTGTAATGAATGTTTTTTGAGATACAGAGGTTAAAAGAGCGAGCACTAGCGTGGTGGTGCTAAAAGCTCACTGTGGGCGCCAGTCACACTCACAGGTAGTACCTCCTCAACGTGCCTATATGTTCGCAGGAGAGGCTTACATAACCGAATCTTATTGATCGTGGCTTCCTCTTTCCAATGGTGTTTTTGTTTTTAGCTGTGATGAATAGTTTTTGAGATACAGTGGTTAAAAGAGACCCCCCCCTCCCCCTGCTGGGCTGCCCGAGTGTGCCGGGGGGGATAATCTCGCTGCGAGCGATTAGCAGTGAAAGGGTTAAGGATGATTAAAGTTTCAACGGTATAGTGGTGCCCTCTCTTAACACATACCGTGCGATCTGACCCACCAGTGGGTCTGGTGGTTTATTCCCTTGTGGCAGCCTGACCCACCAATGGTCATTTTGATGCTAATTTCTGTCCTAATTATCCAATATATGATGCACTTATTAATATTTTTTTGTATTAATGATTCTCTTTCTATGGATAAGGCATTAACCCTCTCACGCACTGTAAGTTTCCAATAAGTTTCTGTTGCACTCACCATGCATTTCTCAGGCCCGACCGGCCTTTTTTTGCTGCCGCGATACTCTACATTCCTGGACGTATTTTACCCTCACAGGTATATTGTACCCCAATAAATTTGGTATCATTGGCTTCATAAAGACTTGTACTAGATAAATAAAAATAAATAAAAATGAAGGAAAATAAACAATACAAACTCGTTTCAAGTCTCCGTATAGAGTAATGGAGACAATAAATCCTAAGTACCAACTCTTCCCCACTCGCTAGCTCAAAATTTTGTGGGCCAACTTTTTTAGCCGAATATATGTTTCGAAGCGGAATTTGGTGAGGATTCTCATGGTATCCTCAAAATCCTCAAATGCCTATTGGTTCCCGAGTTACACCAAGAAAACTAATTTTCCCCTCTCCCAGCGGAGTAGGCTAACAACTAAAAATCGCTCCATGCTCCTCAGCTACGCTCCTTAGAAAGGTTGCCATATGTTACCATTAAGGAACTTATCCTAACAAATGACGCTTCCAAATTTGACGAACTTTCACCAAAAATTAAATTTTTAATCAATTTTTTAAACTTTTATGACGTGTTTCGCGGCATCGTGTGCCAGGACCTTTTTACGCTTGATGACGCGGAAACGCATCATTGTGCACGAGAGGGTTAAAGAAAGATAATCAATTTTAAGAATATGGTTTATTGACCATTAAACCGTTTCAATTTTACCTGGAATTGAGACTTATGAAATATGGTAAATTACATTTTTTTTTTTTACTTGAGTGGTTGAAAATTAAATTTTCCTCAAATATCCCCTATAATTTTCCATCATAGAGTATAAATATCGACAAAAAAAAAAAAAAAAATAAATAAATAAATAAATAAAAATAAAAATAAATTCACAATGAGAAAAAAAAATCTTTCTGTTCACAACACATAAATATCCTTGGCTTGGAACACATAATGAATAAACAAAAAATGTGCATTCCCATATTTTGAGTTCATTGTTCTCCCTTTGCATGATATTAGCCATGATGTTTCACATTGAAGCAATCCAGGCACAAAGGAACACAAAGGAAGAACAAACAACAGCAGACCTGATGGTCCTTATGAGGCTGTTTGTGACAAGCTACACTAACTATCTAATCAAAGGCAGAAGATGAAGGACAGCACATGAATGGACTTCCCTCACAGCCAGCACAAAAGGTTGACACTTTCTTTGCTCTTTTTGCTGCAATTTTCCATCCTTCGTTCAATGAGGAGTCATAATTTGAAGATGGATTGTAGGATTCACCACAGAAATCTTCATCACCAGAGCCATATTCTGGAATGACACTCTTCGCGGTAGACAAATTGATGGGTTTCATTACCAGTAAAAAAATACAAGTTGAATTGGTTAATTTACTGTATTGTAAGGCAATCAGTTGAACAATTGTAATAAAAATCATATACAGTAGCTTATATTCATATAGAGGGGTTGCACGTGACATCATCATCAGCGATCAGCTGATCACTTCTCGGCTGCCCCGCAAAGGCCTGCCATTTTGGAGGCACATATTTACCGCAAGAGAGCTCCTCAGCTTTTCCCCGCCATGTTACTGTGTTGGTGTTTGTGTTAGTTGCCCATCTATTACTGTGTTGGTGTGTGTGTTAGTGTCCATCTGGTACTGTGTGGGTGGGTGTGTTATTGGCCCATCTGTTACTGTGTGAGTGTGTGTGTTAGTGTCCATCTGTTACTGTGTGGGTGTGGGTGTTTGTGTCCATCTGTTACTGTGTGGGTGTGGGTGTTAGTGTCCATCTGGTACTGTGTGAGTGGGTGTGTTATTGGCCCATCTGTTACTGTGTGAGTGTGTGTGTTAGTGTCCATCTGTTACTGTGTGGGTGTGGGTGTTTGTGTCCATCTGTTACTGTGTGGGTGTGGGTGTTAGTGTCCATCTGTTACTGTGTGGGTGTGGGTGTTTGTGTCCATCTGTTACTGTGTGGGTGTGGGTGTTAGTGTCCATCTATTACTGTGTGGGTGTGGGTGTTAGTGTCCATCTGTTACTGTGTGGGTGTGGGTGTTAGTGGCCCATCTGTTACTGTGTGGGTGTGGGTGTTAGTGTCCATCTATTACTGTGTGGGTGTGGGTGTTAGTGGCCCATCTGTTACTGTGTGGGTGTGGGTGTTAGTGTCCATCTGTTACTGTGTGGGTGTGTGTGTTAGTGTCCATCTGTTACTGTGTGGGTGTGGGTGTTAGTGTCCATCTGTTACTGTGTGGGTGTGGGTGTTAGTGTCCATCTATTACTGTGTGGGTGTGGGTGTTAGTGTCCATCTATTACTGTGTGGGTGTGGGTGTTAGTGGCCCATCTATTACTGTGTGGGTGTGGGTGTTAGTGTCCATCTATTACTGTGTGGGTGTGGGTGTTAGTGGCCCATCTATTACTGTGTGGGTGTGGGTGTTAGTGTATCTATTAATGTGTGGGTGTGGGTGTGTTATTGTCCATCTTTTACTGTGTGGGTGTGGGTGTTAGTGGCCCATCTATTACTGTGTGGGTGTGGGTGTTAGTGGCCCATCTATTACTGTGTGGGTGTGGGTGTTATTGGCCCATCTATTACTGTGTGGGTGTGGGTGTTAGTGGCCCATCTATTACTGTGTGGGTGTGGGTGTTAGTGTATCTATTAATGTGTGGGTGTGGGTGTTATTGTCCATCTTTTACTGTGTGGGTGTGGGTGTTAGTGGCCCATCTATTACTGTGTGGGTGTGGGTGTTAGTGGCCCATCTATTACTGTGTGGGTGTGGGTGTGTTAGTGGTCCATCTATTACTGTGTGGGTGTGGGTGTTAGTGTATCTATTAATGTGTGGGTGTGGGTGTTAGTGTATCTATTAATGTGTGGGTGTGGGTGTGTTATTGTCCATCTTTTACTGTGTGGGTGTGGGTGTTAGTGGCTCATCTATTACTGTTACTGATAGGTGCTACACTGCCACTCGCGGTAGGTAGACAGGGGCCGCCAAGTATAGGTCAGTGGGCTTTTTGTGAACCCCTTACGTTCTTATGTTCTTACTAAACACCGCCCGGGGATGCCCGGGGTTAAATTAGTCATATATTCATTGTTCTTATCATCAAATATATCTTGAAGTTTGATAATAAGTGTATATACTGTATGTCCATCATCATTTGGCAGCCTAATGGATAGTTGTATAATGAAGCCTAGCCTCACTTTCCAGATTTTTTGCATATTCACTTAGATTGTCTAATAATTATAACCATGAAGATGGGAGGCACAGGCCAGCCATTATCAGGGGGCAGGGGCTCAGCTGATCGCTCTTGCCTCCCAAAATGGCTGACAGTTGTTTTTCCTAAAACCAAAGCGAAGCGATGTGATGTTAGTGCAACCCCTCTATATATGCACAGAAAAGCCATCTTGATGGCCTGCCCCAAAATGGGTCAGGACGCAACAGATTCATAAAACACTATATTGTTGCAGCCTGCCCCCATGAGGGTCAGGCTTTCTGCCAGATGCAATTACGCTCTTCAAGCCACAAGCTTAACACCCACCTCTTCTCTGTCTGGTGGCTACCAGCAAACTGGAGATATTCATGTTCAAATCATTGCAACATCGTGATGGCGGGGTTGCTGCCAGCAGCAAGATATGTGTTAATGTTGGCTAAAAGCAACAGAAACTGTGCCAAGAAATTGTATATGAGTAACTGAACTTTTACCTGTCTCTTTTTGTAATAGTGCCCAGTATGCCCAATAGTATAAGAGATATTTTAATGTGCAACATATTTCGGTTGGAGAAACTGCATGTATGTAATTATTTGTTTCCAGCAAGAAAAGCAACTTGAACGTTTGTGTTGACCTGCATAGTTTCCTAGTGATGCCAGACAGTAAATGCAGACCAAGTTTGTATTGTACTGGCTGGGACGGGCCATTGTCCTTTTTGATTAATTTCCTGCTCTCTTTTATCTACATCTAGTTATTGATCAACAAAATGATCTAGGTACTGTTATTAAAGCTTATTTTACTCTCATGGAATCATTCCTTAGTTTCCTTGAATGCATTACTGTACTCAAGTTATCTGGCAAGCCTGGCTATTGGTGTTCTCTCAACTAAATGAACTTTTTTTAACAACCATGAAAAAAAGACAGTAGCCATTACCAGTCAGCCAACAGTCCTCTCTCATTTTTAAGTCTATTCTTTCAGCACAATCCTAACTTAGGTACTTTGCTATTCCTTATCATCTAGCCTCACTAGGAAATATATGCAGGGAAATTCCAATGTTGGAGTTTCATTTCTTGCTGTAGTTGCAGCAATATTGTTGGTAACTCTGGGCAACTTGATGTCTAGGAGGCTTAGTAATAGACTGAAGAGATGCAGTGGCTCGGTGTGGTGCTGGCCTTGGCTGAGTCCCATGTTGTGCAGGAAGGTCAAACATGTTCAGCCTTGTTTTTGAGTCAAGGTGCTGCCCTTTATTGAGGCTGACTTATCATGAATTCTGTCTTCAAATTTGCAGGCATCCTTCTCTCCTAATTAATCTTTAGACTCCTTGGTTACTCTAGTGCCTGTGGAAAGAAAGCCATTATTCTCCAACTTATATTACTGCTTGTTTTCTGTAAACAGTCTTCAACACATTTGTGTTGTGTGTAATGCAGTTACCCACACATCACCACTTGGTGCATAACATCACCCCTAACTCTCTTTGGCTTCCACAGAGCTTCAACTTGGAGATTACTGGAAGCGGTGTGGTCACTAACAAACAGTCACTGCTTGGTGTTATTGGCTCCATCATCTCCACTCACACGCCACTCAAACGCTCTGCTGACTCACATCTCAAGGCCTTTGTTTCGTCTGCTCTGAAGTAAGTGCCTCTGTCCACTTCATGTCTGTTCTTTCTTTGTCTCTCTTCACTTAGTTTGAGAATCTTGCTGACCAAAAGGTAGAGTAATAAATCTGTAACAAACTATTTGTGGGCAGCCATGTGGCAAGCCACCATTCCTGAGCCAGCGTCAGCACTTCTTGTTTGTTACATTCTGTCCACTAATATGTGTCCGTTACCAACATGTTTACATTCAGTAGAGCCACTACATATTTTTGTATACAATATTTAAAATGTTGAATAATAAATAGTCATATTGAGTCATTTTATTGTTATTTAGTAATGTGTTAAGACAAATACCAACAAAAATTCACTAGCTGGCGGAATAATGTCAGAGTACAAAACCTTTCATGCCTGAGGTAACTTCCCTGAGCATGAGGTTTGGAGTTCCTCCCTAAGGAACATGAATAACCAGGAGGGCTTGCACAATGCATGCGTGCCATCAACATTCTCTGCTGACTCCTGCTTTGCAATGTGGCATGAATCATTAAGACATTGTTTACCACAAGACTTGGTCGGAGGCAGCTGAGCTATAGTCACCATTGTCTGGCTGGTCCTCGGAGCTTCTTCCTCATCTGGGATTTGTTGTTGACTGGGTGATCTTGTCATCTATAACAGATAAAAAAAAAAAAAAAACATAAGATATTCTTGTCTTGGATTTTTTCTAAGATGACAAGAAAATGGCAAAATTATGAAATTTAATCCTATAAGGATGTTGTTGAAAACAACCATTCAGACAGCCCTCCCACAGCACAAAATGTACCTTACACCACTTACATGTTTGGCAAATAATCATGAAATGTTACAAGTGCAGAATTACATTTTCTTGTATCAATAAAATAGGAAAATTAAATAATAAAAGCAAGATCTGAAAGCAGCCTGTTTAAGTGAGATCATGACTAAGACTGCTATTTATATGATGCATTTCAAAGAGAAATCTCTCCAATATCAGGCGGTGAGGATGCACACAATCACCATCTTTCTGTAGATGTCAGGGTGTAGTCCCAGGCACTCCAGCACACCTACACTGCCAGCAGGTCTTAGCATCCTGCTTGTTATTGGATGGAGGGTTGTTTCTTATACTGTCTTGTGTAGCAAAATTTATTTTAATTTCTACCAAGAGTGAAGAAGAATGAAGACAATGATGTTGGCTAAAACTTGTACAAATCAGACACTTTTAAAAGCTTCATTACAGTCAGGTTTGTAGAAAGTTGTGGAAAGGTTACCAAAAAATTACAGAATTGCCAGGTTTTCCCTTTCGGGCTTCAATTGAGAAGAAACAAAATGGTGATGATGTTTTCTTATCTTGCCAAGTAATGTTTACTTGCCCTGCATCCATCCTGACTCATAAAGTGTGTGAATATTAAAACCCCATGACCGTTATGTAGAGATAGAGGGTCAGAAGTGGTGACGCGTCAGTGCTGTCAGTGGGGCCGAGTGTTACACATATATGCGATGGCTCGTTGCAGTCAGCAGGGCTGAGCGTTACACATATACATGACATTTTAGAGCTGTCAGTGTGGGGTTGTATGGGTTAAGATGTTAATCTTGATTGAGAATTATGCAAGGTGATACTCTGTTTTGCACATATGAGGTCGTACCATCTACATTTAATATTTTGTCTCTCCCTCCTATGATACTAAAACTTTTGCTTTCATGCCAATTCTCTCCCCAACAGCCAAAGGAAGTTAGTGGTGTGGCTTCGGTTAATCTTCCGCACACAGGCGCTGATGGAACAATACTACCAGCCATGGAGCTACACCAGCCTGACAGGTTAGTGAAGTGGTTGTGTGGACACAAGATAGTGCAGAGAAGGCTACTCAGGGAAACCTTAACCCTTTCACTGCGTGGGCTTGGGACGTGACTATCCCCTCAGGCGCAGTCGGGCAGCCCAATGGGGGGTCTCTTTTAACCTCTGTATCTCAAAAACTATTCATCACAGCTAAAAACCAAAAACACCATTGGAAAGAGGAGGCCCAGATCTATAGGAGTCAGTTATGTATGCCTCTCTTGCGAATGTACATGCACGTTCAGGGAGTGTTGAATGTGAACACTTACATCAGTGCGTGCGCAATGATCAGCCATTTTGAGGCAACTGTGGACATCTCTCCATAAGGTTCTGGCAAGGTAGTATTTCCAACTGCAATATTTACAACTGTTTGGTCAAAGCATCAGTCAGGTGATAGTTGAAACTATGCAAAAATGCTGCTATATTGGACAAGAACATCCACCAGTTACTCGTCCATAGATTTTCCACGCTGGGCTGTATGATTTTCCACCAAATTTAGTGGAGAACCCACTCAATAGGCGCACCTAACAATACCATAGCCAATCCAGGATTCAGGACGTTTCCTAAGTAAAAGAAGGTAATGTTATACTTGTATTTCGTAAAGAATCCTTTTAACCAAAAACGAACTAAAATTATGAGTATTCTTTTTCTTGAACACAACATTCAATAAACAACAGAACATTAATATGAAAATACGTATAGCCATTGTTGCCAGATTGTCGTTCTCAGAGCATAGTATTTAACGGTTTCTGACGCCTAACTATTGCCAAGAAACATCAGGATCTTACTCTTTTAACGATAACTATAAATTAGTTTTGTTTTTGGAGCCCAGAAGACAGTTTTGGGGCTGAGTGTGACAATCAGGCAATAATCTGTGACCGAGGCAGCAGCAGCCTGGCATATTGTGGGTGTCAGATACCTGAAATAGCATACTTTTACTGCGCAAAGCAGGTGATGTCACTTATTGTGACTTCGTGAGCTTTCATATTTATCTTTTTGTGTATATTTCACGGTGGCAAAAACTTAAATTACTAGTTTCATTTTTACCCGTGACACGAATTTGTGACTGTTTATCACAATAGAATTTCACTTTAATGAGTGAATCAGACTCCACATAAATATTACCAGTGTGTGTATGAATGAATACAAAGATTAGCACATACTTTGATTTAACTCTAGGATGTCTCGTGGATCATTAATAAATAAAAACAAAATATCCGGCTAAGCTACTCTTTAGCCCATTACCTTTAATGGCGCCCAAAAAACAGTCCCTCCACCAAGTTTGTACCCTACATTTGGTGTTAGGTGCACCTATTGGCAATCCTGTGTTGTGAGAAATATTGTTGGAACACTCATACGCGGGAGATTTGAGTGCGGCTGGAGCTCGCAGCGAGCATTTAGCACCACCAGCAATTACGCCTACCCCTCGCTGCAAGCGTTTAGCAGTGAAAGGGTTAAGAGCATGAAGAGGAACAATAAAGTGTATATGTTACAAGGCTATTGTTGTTTAGGGATGTTTGTGAGTGTGTGTGTGTGCGTGTGGTCCCCATTCACTGCCGGATGGACAGATGGCACGGATTGAAGAAGACTGCCTGTCCATCTCTGCTCTGCTCAGGAATCAAACCTGTGACCTATTATTATGAGGCGACCCTGCTAAACCACTACACTACAGAACTTTGTGTGTGTGTGTATTTACCTATTTGTAGTCTACTGGGCCCGAGCTAAGCTCTAATAGTCCTGTCTCTATATCTACATTCATCCAACCTTTCCTTCATTTGATGGACACTGCTCGCCTCCACCACTTCTTCCCACAAGCTGTTCCATGTGTTAACACTTCTATGTGGAAACTATACTTTTTCAAGTCACTCAAACAGGTTCCTTTATAAGTTTCTTTCCATGTCCTCTCAGCCCCTGCATTCTCGTAGTAGAGAAAAGATTATTTCTATCCACCTCATCAAACTTATTTAACAACTTATACAGTGTGATCAGATCTCCTCTCGCCCTTCATTGTTCCAGTGTCGTCAAGTCCATCTCCTTCAATCTATCTCCATACGTCATATTCGAGAGTTCTGGAACCATTTTAGTTGCAATTCTCTGTGTTCTTTCCAACTTTCTTATATTTTTCTTTTTGTGAGGTGACCACACAACTGCAGCATATTCAAGTTTCAGTGTTATCAGTGTTGTTATTATTTTCATCATCATTTCCTTGTCTATAAAAGGGAATGATACCCTTATATTTTGCATCATCCTGTAGATTTCTCCAAATAACTTGTTTATATGTTTTTTCTGGGGATAGTGTGTCTTGCATCGTTACTCCCAAATCTTTTTCTTCATGTACCACCTTTAAGTTTTCTTCTCCCACCCTGTATGTTTTCCTCGGTCTCTTTTTACTTTTTCCCATTTCCATAACATGGCATTTATTTGCATTAAATTCCATCTCCCATAACTGGCTCCATCTATACACTCTATCGAAGTCTTTTTGTAGTTCTTCACAGTCTTCCTCCGTCTTCACTTTTCTTATTAACTTTGCATCGTCTGCAAAAAGACTCGTATAGCTTTTTATACCCATTGGCATATCATTTATATATATTATGAACATTATTGGTGCCAGAACTCCACTCTCTACTTTCCTCCAGTTTGATTTCTTTAATCACCATTTTCATTTCTCTTCTTGTTAAGTAATCCTTTGTCCACTCAACGACCTTTCCACCCATTCCTCCCCATTTCTGTTGTTTCCAGATTAACCTCTTGTGCAGAACCTTGTCAAAAGCTTTTTTCAGATCGAGATATACACATTCAGCCCATCCTTCTCTCTCTTGCACCACATCTATTGCTCTTGAGTAGAAACATAGCAAGTTGGTGACATACGATTTCCCTTTTCTAAATCCAAACTGTCCTTCATGTATCATGTTTCCCTTTTCTAAATGTTTTTTTTATTATACTTTCACAGATCTTGCACATTGCACTTGTTAAAGAGACTGGCCTATAATTTAATGGTTCAGTTTTATCTCCACTTTTATAAATTGGTACAATGTTTCCTCTTTTCCACTCTAAGGGCACTTTTCCTGTATTTATAGAGCATGTTATTATGTCAAAGTGGTTCCAATAATTAATTTCTACACTTTTAGCACTTGACTGGAGATTTCATCCGGTGTGTGTATGTGTGTGGGGGGTGGGGTGGAATGGAACATTATTCTATATAAACAGATGGAGTCTTGAAGTATTCAGTGGGAATTAGGTGAATAAATAAATTCATGTGTCCATGAGGGTGTACCTTCCTCTCCATGTCTTCTTTTGTCACGCAGGGTTTGAAGATGCCCTCCGCTCACTGGATCGACTTACGCCCTACAACTTCCGTCTGCCCGTCGACTTGGCTGTCCGTCCATTCCAGAACATGAGGGATGCTTTCTGAGGCAGCAGGAGTCACGGGAGGCGGTGGCGGCAGCAGAAGGAATGAACAGTATTATTACCCTATTCAACTTCATGGATACATATCTTGTCATTCTGCTTCATCACATACCTGTGGAATTGCATTGAATCTTGGCAGTGTGTGTGGTTGAGAGAAACTAGACAGGTGCATAATATACTGTAGGTGTATTACATGGAAAACAACTTTTATGTGTGCGTGTGAGGGAAATGTGAGAACACTGCTTTATTTAAGAAGATGGTGAGAGGAACTCTTGCATGAATGCCTTTCAATTGAGTTGTTTCAGAACAAAAAGACTAACTTTTATTTTGTTCAGCGGAGCAGCAGCATTTGATGGCAAGAAAAAAATCATGACTTGAGGGGTTGTCTTTCCTTGGCACTTATGCTTTCTAGTCTAGATGTGGGTCTGTGAAACACACACACATGTCTTGCCTGAAAACATGAAAGATAATTGCCAAGGTGGATGCTCTTGACCAAAAAGGATGACTGGTATTCTTTTAACCTTAACCTGTCCCCCAGCTGGTTTACTACCCGCACACTTGCGGATTTTCCTCCAATTACACAAAGGTGGCTGCAATGGAATTTTCACAGCACCACCAAATATTCACGGTCCTCAAGTGGGTTTCGTGCCCTAAACTTTGAGTAACGACTACATAGTCATACTCCGCCCCACATTATTAATTGGTTATAAACGCCATGACGTACCCATTATTTTACATAAATCGGACATAATGCCTTAAAAACTTCATTTTACGTTACAGTTTGAGAAAATTTTTGTTAAGTAAATGCCATTATGTCTAACTTTATGCCACTCAGCAACTTGGTCTACTCCAGAATAAAAGGACGTGAGGTCAGTTAGTCAAACAACAACAATAAAAGAAACAAAAACAGTGAAAATATAGAATAAGCACAACATGTGGAAGGCCACTGAAAAGTATGAGTTAGACGAGAGACTGAGTCATTCCTGAGCCTTTATTAGCGTGAGCAAGAAATGGGTCCGCTCATTGACTAATTGTATTTCTCAGTTGTAAACACACGGAATAGTTGAATTAATTTTCAAATTTACTGATGGTTTAGGCTTGTCAGCACCAGATGTAACTCATAACTTACCCAAAACTAGCTTTCCCAACATGCATGACTCAGGTCATACATTCCTTTGTTTACAGTCACCACAGCCCTCACTGTATCACTGCCACCATCTCATCCTCATCGCATTGTTGTACGAGTCGTTTTTCATTTCTCAATGCTTCGCAACGATGTGACGAGGGCGAGGTGGTGGCGCTGAAGTGCTGAGGGTGACGGTGCTTGTATACAAAGCAAAGTATTAGGTGCGCTGTGTGTATTAGGAAAGATGGTTTTGGATGAGTAAGCGGGGCATTACTGTGTTTGTAATAAGTTCACATAAATTACAGTACATTTTTTTTTTTTTATTATTATTATTTTTTTTAACGTGTACGCCTATAGTGCTGGTAGGCTTTCTTGAGGGGCCTGGATGGTAGTCGGCCCCAGCCTGTCATGGCTCAGGCAAATGTTTATAGTGGCGCCATCTTCTCTTCATGTAGCTGATGAATGATGCTATTTATGATATTTTATACTGCTTTCAGTTAACAGAAACGCTTTATTGGGTTCGGGGGTCTGTTTCCAAGCCCTCGTGGATGAGGGGGACAGGTGGATTTTTTTAGATGAATGACAAGTACAATGTGGCCTTTCCTCCTTAGTGCTTGAATGTTATGATTTATCAGTTCATTGGATGACAGATACACAAGTACTGTAAATACAATAGAAGGAATAATTAACATAAATGGTCTGAGTGCATGAAAAAAACTACATTTGCTTTGGACATCATCTTTCCCATGACAAAAAGATTTCTCAACGAACAAAACTCCACACCATCAACCTAAGCCTTCTGTGCCCCCTCACACAACTAGTCACACTGGCTTACACCTGACACCCCCCACACAACACAGGTGGGAGGGAGTTTGGAGGTGTAGTTGGTGCAGTGCTGTTTTAATAATTCTTAAGATGCTAACAGGTGAAGCTGTCCTCCATTTAATATTACGGTCATTATTTATTTAGTTTATTATCTATTTATTTATTGTTTTGAGAGAGAGAGAGAGAGAGAGTATATATATCAGAATATGTAATACAGAGAACCCTCAAAAGTGAGATTTTAATGAGTCTTGGCCACAAATCATGTCTGTGCACACTGCTGAAGTACAATCAAAACTTGGGTGTGGATCAGGATCAGTTGATGAGAACAAAAATCAAATATGACCATCTGAATGACCTTAAGTTCAATAAAGAAAATTATCAAAAACATTGTTAGGTACTGATAGATTTCCAAAGGGCTATTTTTCTTGTTAATTTAATATAGACTACAAATTGCACTATTGCTATTCAGTTTCTTTTCATGTTATTCCTTGATTTCTTAGTTTCCATTACTCGTTGAAATCTGAAAAGGTTGGAAGACAAGAAAATAAGTATTCTCATTCAGATAGAACTTGGTCTAAGCCAATTTAATGTCGCTTTACAAATTTCTCTATCTTATTTATATGTTCCGGGACAGAGTACAGTTAAGGAGCACTCAGAAGACACAGCTACAGTCAGAACAACCACTCTGGCTGTGTCGCCATCAGATGGGTGTCCACACTTGTGAGGTTTCTCTGTACCATACACAGATGTAGACTTTACTACAATGAAAAGAAAGCTAAAGGTAGATAACATAGGACTTTTTGGTATAAGCTGTATGTAACGTACTGGAACAATGCTATATATCACTGTATGGGGTGTTTGTGTGTTTGGAAAAGTCAGAAACTGTGCAGCCAACATAACATTTCCTGTCATCAGCCCATTACTTGTAAAAATTTGTGTATAAAATAAAGTATATTAGAGCAATGCAAGATTACTGTGTGGAGACTGATCTTCCATCTTGTGTATGCGTATGCCCAACAAGGATAAGATTGGTTAGTAATAAGAGAAATGAGTAATCAGATAGGATGATACAAGCAACATATTCGGTAAAGAAGAAACCATTTTAGGAATAAGTGAGGGAAATGGGAGAGGACAGAGTGGAGCTTGCAAAATGAATGATTAGTGTGAGTCCTCTTAGAAGGAATAAGTACATAGGGAAGTGGCATTTTGAATCTGATAAGTGTGGCAAGGGAGCAGTGATAAGTGTGAGGGGGGAGTGGAAGTGATAAGTGAGGGGGTGGAAGTGATAAGTGTGAGGGGGAGTGGAAGTGATAAGTGTGAGGGGGTGGAAGTGATAAGTGAGGGGGGTGGAGGAAGTGATAAGTGTGAGGGGAGTGGAAGTGATAAGTGTGAGGGAGTGGAAGTGATAAGTGTGAGGGGGAGGAAGTGATAAGTGTGAGGGGGGGAGTGGAAGTGATAAGTGTGAGGGGTGGAAGTGATAAGTGTGAGGGAGGAGGAAGTGATAAGTGTGAGGGAGGGTGGAAGTGATAAGTGTGAGGGAGGGGTGGAAGTGATAAGTGTGAGGGAGGAGGAAGTGATGGTGTGAGAGGAGTGGAAGTGATAAGTGTGAGGGAGGGAGTGGAAGTGATAAGTGTGAGGGGGGAGTGGAAGTGATAAGTGTGAGGGAGTGGAAGTGATAAGTGTGAGGGAGGTGGAAGTGATAAGTGTGAGGGGTGGAAGTGATAAGTGTGCGGGCGGGAGTGGAAGTGATAAGTGTGAGGGGGAAGTGGAAGTGATAAGTGTGAGGGGGGAGTGGAAGTGATAAGTGTGAGGGGAGTGGAAGTGATAAGTGTGAGGGGAGTGAAGTGATAAGTGTGAGGGGGTGGAAGTGATAAGTGTGAGGGGGGGGAGTGAAGTGATAAGTGTGAGGGGAAGTGATGGGGTGTGAGGGAGGGGTGGAAGTGATAAGTGTGAGGGGGAACATAAGAACATAAGAACATAAGAGCAGGAGTCTGCAAGAGGCCGGTAGGCCTGTCTGAGGCAGCTCCTTTGACCCTAAGCTCCGTGTATCTAACCCCACCTATTATCGCTGTCCATGAATTTATCTAGTCTATTTTTGAATGTGACAATTGTATTGGCACTCACCACATGACTAGCCTATTCCACTCATCCACCACCCTGTTAGTAAACCAATTTTGCCTATGTCCCTGTTGAATCTGAATTTATCCAGTTTAAACCCGTTACTTCGTGTCCTACCGGTTCTCTTACCAACAAAACCTTATGAATGTCTCCCTTATTAAAGCCCTTCATCCATTTATAAACCTCGATCATGTCTCCACGCACCCTTCGCCTTTCTAGAGAATGCAAGTTTAACTGTTTGAGTCTTTCCTCGTATGGCAAGTTTCTCAACCCTTGAATCATCTTAGTCATCCTCCTCTGCACCGATTCTAACATTTTGATATCCATTCTATAGTAGGGTGACCAGAACTGAACCGCATAGTCAAGATGAGGTCTAACTAATGCTAAATATAGTTTGAGGAAGACTTGGGGCTTCTGTTGCTTACGCTCCTTGAAATAAATCCCAGTACCCTATTAGCTCGATTTCTAGCTTGAATGCATTGTGCCCTTGGACGGAGATCAGAGCTCACTAAGACCCCTAAATCCCTCTCGCACTTTTAGACCTACTTAGGAGATTGTCATTTAAGCAATAGTTATGTGAGGGGTTGATCCTACCTACACTCAGAATACTGCACTTCCCTACATTGAACTCCATCTGCCATTTATCCGCCCAGTCATATAATCTGTTGAGTTCACCTTGGAGAATACTAGCGTCCTGATCCGACTCAATTACTCTACCGATCTTGGTATCATCTGCAAATTTACTAACATCACTACTAATTCCTGTGTCTAAGTCATTGATATAAATAATAAACAAAAGTGGACCTAATACCGAACCTTGTGGGACCCCACCGTAACACATCCCCAGTCAGATCTTTTACCATTGATTTGCACTCTTGCTTCCTATTGCTAAGCCACGCCTTGACCCAGTTCAAAACTTTACCCTCTACTCCGTGAGCCTGTAATTTAAGCAACAGTCGTTGGTGAGGAACTTTGTCAAACGCTTTACTAAAATCAAGATAGATTACATCATAATTTTCATCTCTGTCAACCGCCTCAAATACTTTATTGTAGAAGGACAAGAGATTGGTGAGGCATGACCTACCTTTTGTGAACCCATGCTGCGAGTCGTGAATTAAGCTATGTTTCTCTAAATGCTCCCGAATGTTCCTGGCTATTATGGACTCCAGCATCTTCCTATAACCGATGTTAAGCTAATTGGGCGATAGTTTGAAGCAACTGACCTGTCCCCTTTTGAAAATAGGCGTCACATGAGCTACTTTCCATAGGCTCGGCACATAGCCAGTATTTACAGACATCTTAAAGATGTCGGTTAGTGGGTCACTGATTATATCACCTAGCTCCTTTAATACCCTCGGAAATATCCCGTCAGGACCTGGCGACTTGTTCTTCTTAAGCTTATCTATCTCATCCTGAACTACTTGCCTGGTAATGATTATATCCCTCAATTTATCGCCATCCCGCCCTCGTACACCTGAACTCTTTCCAGTATAGTCGTTCGATCCTCCTGTGTGAATACTGAAAGGAAGTAGTCGTTCAACAATGTGCTCATATTTTCGTAATTTTCTACTAGCTCCCTGTGTTTGTTTTCAGCGGTCCAATTTTCTCCCGTGTTTTGTTCTATACATCTGAAAGAAGCCCTTAGGATTACTTTTCGCCTCATTTGCTACTTTGATCTCATAGTTCTTTTTGCTATCCTGGTGTTTTTCTTAACTAATCTAGATAGTTCGACGTACCGGCCCCTGAGATGTGTTTCCCATTCTTTATTTTCTGATAAATTCCTTCTTTAACCCAATCTCGTGTTTTAGTCCACGAGTCATCCACTTAGGATCATTGTTTTCTTTTCTAAGTGTTCGCTGTGGTATATGCTGTTCTTGCCCCTCTACTATTACTCTAACTAAATTATTGTAAGACATTTCTACCTGGTTCTCCTGGCTCTCCAATCCGCAGTTCTGGCCCTCATGAATCCCTAAATTATCCCAGTTTACCCCTTCAAGATGTCTTGAAGCCCTCGTAGTTTGCTCTTCTAAAATCTGGCACTAACACTGGGTTTGGATCACGGGTTACCGCCCAGTCTAACCTAAAACGAACCGTTCTGTGATCACTATTTCCTAACTCTCCGCCCACCTCCAACTCACGTAGCAAGTTCCCATTATTGGTTAGGACTAAGTCTAATATGTTATCTCCTCTGGTAGGCTCAGTAACTACCTGCTTAAGGAAATTATCTTGTATAACTTCAAGAAAGTCCTCGGCTTCCAGGTCACCCACTAGATCTTCCCAGTCTATATTCCTATAATTAAAGTCCCCATTACGCAGACATTTCTACTCATACTCGCCCTGCCAATCTCCTGTAGTAATATACTCGTGTCCTGCCTGTTAAGGTTGGGTGGCCTGTATATAACTCCTAGAGTTAGTTTTTCTTTCCCTTTGTAAACGTCCACCCAAACTGATTCTGAATCCATGTTAGTTTTGACTGAGTTGTTAACTAAACATTTAAGTGAGTCTTTAACATATAGCGCAACTCCACCTCCCTTTCTGCACCTTCTGTCTTTGTGAAACATCTGATAACCCGTTATTTCAAATTCTGACCTAAAATTTCTATTAGCAAAGTCTATCCATGTCTCAGTGATCGCTATTATGTCAAAATTTTCTGAACAAGCTTCACCCCTTAGTAAGTCTATCTTGTTTCTGAGGCTCCTGCTGTTAGTATAGAAGATTCTTAGCCCGTCCTCTGTTACTCCTCTAGAATTACTTCTAAGCTGCCTGGTTATATTATGAGCTAGTTGTCCCCTCCCATTACTCCTCCCATTGCTCCCATTACCTCCCCCCTCGCCTATACTAAAAATCCCTCAGGGTACCAAGTGCTCGCTCAAGGGAGTCTGAGAGAGCCTCAACACCCTTGAACGTCAAGTGTATCCCGTCACGGGCGTAGAGGGCGTCGTTGCCAAAGAAGAGGTCCCAATTGTCGACGAACAGCCACCCATTGCGCTCGCAGTGCTCAGCAAGTCTGCTGTTCACTGCTATCGCCCTGGACAGCCATCCATCGCCAACGCCCCTCCTTGGCAGGACGCCACACACTACTGGTGACCCACCAGCGTCACGTATCCTGCCTAACAATTCTCTAAAACGCCTGAGAAGGTCCTCGCTTGGCACACGAGAAACGTCGTTTCCGCCACAGCTGAGAAAGACAATGGGGTTCGATCCTCGCTTGCCATACACGCCTCAATCCTGTCTGATATATGGCCCACCCTGCCCCTGGGAAACACACCCTCGTCCTGTTCTTATCCTTGGAGCAAAAATACCTGTCAACATAACGAACCTGACTATCACCAACAACAAGAACCCGACGGTCGGAAGGGGGCCAGGAGGGGTGGGTGAAGGGGAGGGAGAGCGGGAAGGAGGGGAGGACCTGCTGTGAAGAACGAGGAGAAATTGTGGAAGAGGTGGAAGGTGGAAAGGGGGAGGAGGAGGAAGAGGAAGAAGGAGAAAGGGAGGGTGAGGTGGTGGAGGGAGGAATGGACGAGGAGAGGGAGGAGGAAGAGGGGGAAAGGGAAGGTAAGGGACAGGTGTTGGAGGGAGGGACGAGCGAGGAGGCGGAGGACAAGGAGGAGAAAGAGGGAGAGGAGGAGGAGGAGGGGGAGAGTGGGCGGGAAGAGGGGAGAGGGGGGACGGAAGAGGAAGGCGAGGAATTTGAGGCGGAGGAGGAGGAGGAGGGGGAGGGGGAGGAGGAGGAGGAGGAGGAGGAGGAGGAAGGAGGAGTAGGTGAAAGGGAGAGTGAGGTGGGGGAGGGAGGGACGGACGAGGAGAGGGAGGAGGAAGAGGGGGAAGGGGAAGGTGAAGGACAGGTGTGGGAGGGAGGGACGAGCGAAGAGGCGGAGGACAAGGAGGAGGAAGAGGGAGAGGAGGAGGAGGAGGAGGGTGGGCGGGGAGAGGGGAGAGGGGGGACGGAGGAGGAAGGCGAGGAGGAGGAGGAGGAGGAGGAGGAGGAGGAGGAGGAAGAAGAGGAGAAGGAGGGGTGGGAAGCGGGGAGATCGGAGATGGTCGAGGAGGAGGAGGAGGAGGAGGATGGGAGGGGCTGCTGTGTGGTTGAAGACAATACTAGAGGGGAGGAGGACGAGGAAGAGGAGGAAGAGGAGGGGGAGGAGGACGAGGAAGAAGAGGAAGAGGAAGGGGAGGAGGAGGAGGCGGGGCTTGTTGCTGCTGCACTAACCAGTAAGTGTACCTGGGCGGCGAGAGTCGTAACCCTATTCTCTAACTCTATGATCCTCTGATCATCCTTCTGAGTCTTAACGCAGAACCTACAAACGTCCTTGGAAAGAAAGTACTGCTTGGCCATGCGAAGGCCACACCCAGAACAACGCTTGAGGGACGTCATGGTGAAGATATGGGCGAGGCAAGACGGAAACAATTAGGCGCGTTAAGACGATAACAAAGTACGCAGCTGCGGTGAGGTCGTCAGGTCAAAAATGTGTATCTAGGAAAACAAACCAACAGCTGGGGTGAGGTCGTCAGGTCAAAAATGTGTATCTAGGAAAACAAACCACAGCTGCTGTGAGGTCGCAGTCAGGTAAATTCCCCGGGGAAAAGGGTGTGTCTCGGGTAAAAAGGCGCGGTTATTTCTACCCACCAAGACAAAACATAGGCCAATATTAATACACTGAGAAATCACTTATGTAAAGAAGATAATAACTGTGTTCACTAGGTTTGCGCGGAAAGTGGATTATCTAGTGTTTTTGTGTGGACTTAGAAATTAACGTAGCTTGGCGCGCCTGATTCACGTAGTCCTATTATCACAGCACAGTAAAGTATCCTAATAATAGAAGGATAAGAAAACACAAAAGCAATATAAAAAACACAAAAGCAATATAAAACCGTGTAGCACTGGGTTGGCGTGAAAGAATGTTGAATTTAGTGTAGATGTGGGAAGCTTAATATACTTGTCCTAGGAGTAACTGTGGATCACTATCTAACTAAGTAAATACTAAATCAGAACACTTAGCGGTCTGTAGTAGAAGGCAGGGTAATCCTCCTGGTTTTGTAGTCCTCCAGTACAGCAGCAGTTACACAGAAGCACAGAACGCCTCACAAAACAGAGGAAAGAGCGAGTTGGCACCACACAGCAGCGGGGCAAAGTCACGTGTGAACGTGTGATAAGTGTGAGGGGGGAGTGGAAGTGATAAGTGTGAGGGGGGAGTGGAAGTGATAAGTGTGAGGGAGGAGTGGAAGTGATAAGTGTGAGGGGGGAGTGGAAGTGATAAGTGTGAGGGAGGGAGTGGAAGTGATAAGTGTGAGGGAGGGAGTGGAAGTGATAAGTGTGAGGGGGGAGTGGAAGTGATAAGTGTGAGGGGGGAGTGGAAGTGATAAGTGTGAGGGGGGAGTGGAAGTGATAAGTGTGAGGGAGGGAGTGGAAGTGATAAGTGTGAGGGAGGAGTGGAAGTGATAAGTGTGAGGGGGGAGTGGAAGTGATAAGTGTGAGGGGGGAGAGGAAGAGATAACTGTGAGGGAGGAGTGGTAGTGATAAGTGTGAGGGGGAGTGGAAGTGATGGTGTGAGGAGGTGGAAGTGATAAGTGTGAGGGCGGAGTGGAAGTGATAAGTGTGAGGGGGGAGTGGAAGTGATAAGTGTGAGAGAGGAGTGGAAGTGATAAGTGTGAGGGAGGAGGAAGTGATAAGTGTGAGGGGGAGGAAGTGATAAGTGTGAGGAGGGGAGTGGAAGTGATAAGTGTGAGGGAGGGTGGAAGTGATAAGTGTGAGGGAGGTGGAAGTGATAAGTGTGAGGGGGTGGAAGTGATAAGTGTGAGGGGGGTGGAAGTGATAAGTGTGAGGGAGGAGGAAGTGATAAGTGTGAGGGGAAGTGGAAGTGATAAGTGTGAGGGGGTGGAAGTGATAAGTGTGCGGGGGGAGTGGAAGTGATAAGTGTGAGGGAGGAGTGGAAGTGATAAGTGTGAGGGGGGAGTGGAAGTGATAAGTGTGAGGGAGGGAGTGGAAGTGATAAGTGTGAGGGAGGACGGGGAAGTGATAAGTGTGGGGGGGGAGTGGAAGTGATAAGTGTGAGGGAGGAAGTGGAAGTGATAAGTGTGAGGGGGGAGTGGAAGTGATAAGTGTGAGGGAGGGGAGTGGAAGTGATAAGTGTGAGGGAGGGGAGTGGAAGTGATAAGTGTGAGGGAGGGGAGTGGAAGTGATAAGTGTGAGGGGGGGGAGTGGAAGTTACCAGCATGGGAGTCGGAATCAATGTAGGGCCGCCACATCCACAGGGGGGGGGGGTGGAGGGGGGGACAGAGGGGGCAGCTGGGCAGGGGTGGCATTAATTACAAAAAAAAAAAAAAAACGCCCCCCTTAAAAAATACCCGCTTAGGGGTTTTATGTATTTTTTTTTCAATTTTGATTCTATACTTGAAATGGCTAAGTTTTACATAAGAAAATATAGTTTTTAACATACTGCTAAATGAGTTCCACATACATAGCCTGTACATAACAATTTCATAACCCAGTAACCCTTTCACTTAGCTACCGATGACGACTTTGCCCATTTACAGAATAAAACGGCATAAAATATTAAAGTAGAATTGTTCATCATCTAAACGTACAGTAACCTGTACCATAATCTATATAATTACGAACACGTTGTTACTGAAATCTTTACTGCTGGGCAGGGACCGATACCTGGGCCAGCATGAGCCAAGCAGGACGGCGCCACGATAACACTTGCCTGCGCCATAACGGGCTGGGCCGACCATCAGGCCCCACCAAAAAAGCTTGCGGGCGTCATAGACTGACACGTAAGAAAAACAAAAAAATCTAAATCGCTCTTCTGAATCCTATAAATTCATTTCAAAACTTCAATTAAATTCCCACGTAGACTACGTCGTTCCATAGAATGCAAGTCTCTCTCTCTCTCTCTCTCTCTCTCTCTCTCTCTCTCTCTCTCTCTCTCTCTCTCTCTCTCTCGTTCCGTCTTTGTTTCTGTCTGTCTGTACTTCACTAACGTTGGGAACTTTGGTTGTTCGATCGCAACTGTTCCTGAGAGTGTAATTATACGTCCTTTAATAGCATTTTCTTTTAAGAAACACTGCTTTACTTTGTAAATAAGTTTTCTCTCTATTGTATGGCTCACGATGGCAAGTGGTTGGGGAAACTTCCCTTGCGGGCGGCGGGCTGGCGGCCCTGGGGAAGTGACTGCTGGGGTCACCGGGACCACACTGGCACCGTCGGAAAGTAACGTTGTCAAGGGTAGTGGAATTTATGCAGAATAAGTTATTTTTCTAAAAACCGAAACCAAACTATACAGTCTTATTTGACAATTAAATCTAAAGAGGTATCAAATTTTTTTCGAAGTTGCTGATAGCTGGCCTGTCACCTGTGGACAGAGGAACACCCGAGGGAGCCAGCGCCCGCACGGCCTTGATATTTCCACTAAAACTGCATGTCTACAGTCCTCCCGCGGCGCCCTGCACACGACCTTGGCTCATCCTTCATTCATCCTAGTTAGGCTATTTATGCCAAAATTAACCGGAATCTTTAGCTACTCTTTCATCCGTTTCGTCGGTCAACTCTTCTTTCGGATGTGTCTCATCCTTCCTTCGACTTGGAACACTTTCTAGAGAGGGGTATCCAGACACGCACTCACATAACCGAATCTAATATGCTTTCTTGGAGCGACCTCCTTTCATTTGACTGCTATGCTAGTGGGCTATATAGTTTTTTCTCGCTCTTATTGTTTCGCTCTAGACTGCCTCCTCTGTCGTAAAATAAAAGAAAAAGGGAACAAGCGAGTATTAATTAATAAACGGAGAAGGGAGAGGTGAAGGGAAGAGAGGGAGAGGGGAAGGAGGGGATGGGATGCGAGATAGGAGAGTGGGGAGGAAAAGAGAGAGAGAGAGAGAGGGGGGAAGAAGATTGGGAAGGGAAGGGGAGAGAGAAGAGGAGGGTGACAGGAGTGGAAGGGGTGAGTGAGGAGGTGTGGAGAAGGGAGATAAGGGGGATAGGAGGGGCAGGAGAGAAGGGCAAGGGGAGGGAGAGGGGAGAGGGAGAGAAAAGTGGTCAACTACCCTAAATAAGTCACTGTCAAGGTCACTCTCCCTCACTCCATCACGCTGACGCCTCTGAAACTCATAGCGTAGGAGGAGGAGAAGAGAGGAAGGGGAGGAGGAGGAGGAGGAGGAGGAAAGGAGAGGGGGAGGAGGAGGAAAAAAGTAACCAATGAAAAGAATATAAAAGCGAAGGGGAGGGAAGAGAATGACAATAATCGATAAGAGGAGGAGAAGGGAAAATATTAGTATAAAGAAGGAGGAGGAAGAAGAGAGAAAGGGGAAGAAAAGAAGCAAGATGAAGGAGGGAAGGGGAGATAGGAAGAGGAAGAACAGGAAGATAAAAAAAAGAGGAGGAGGAGGAGAAAGGAAAAATATTACTATGAAGAAGGAGGAAGAAGAAGAGAGAAAGGGGAAGAAAAGAAGCAAGATGAGGAAGGAGGGAAGGGGAGGAAGGAAGAGGAAGGACAGGAAGATAAAAAAAAAGAGGAGATGAGAGAATGGGGAAGGTAAGAGAAGCGATACAGGTGAAGGAGGGATTAAAAGGAGGAGAGGAAGGAGGAGGAGGAGGGAAAGATGATAGAGAGGGAGGAGGAGGAGGAGGAGGAGGCGGGAGGGAAATATTGCGAGAAGGGAATGGCAGAGAAAGAACAACGTGTCGAAGGAGGAGAAATTGACCTTTTTTCTCTTCCTTCTTCTCCTCCTCCTCCTCCTCCTCTCCTTCCATTTCCTTCCCCTCGTCGTCGTCTTCATCCTCCTCCTCCTCCATGTTCGTTGCTGTCACTTTGTTTGTCTGTCTTTGTCCTTCGGTTACTAAAAGGTCTTTCACTAAAACTAAATCATAAAAAATTGGGTTACTATCTCAAACTTATTAACTCTCGACTGAAAATTGGTGACCGTGAAAAATATTGAACTTCTTTGGTCGGACATACGAGAAAATGTAATAGCAAAAATAACGGGATCATGGCTACTCCTTGCCTTGTTTTTCCTTCTTCAATCCCTCTTACGTCATAATATATCCTTGTCTCAGCTCTCCTTTTTTCTCTCGGCCGTGTTTTGTTTCCGCCGAGCCCAGTGTGTCGATAGTGGCCTGATACCTCCGCTCTTCATCATGTCGGTCATCTCTTACTCTCTGTTAAGGTATGTTGCTGTGTTTGTTGTTCCGCATCGCATTTTGAGGTGTTTCGAAGTGTTTGTCTTGTAACGTTGACACTGTCGTTTCCGATGTACTTTCCCTCCGTCTCACGTTGGTCATTGAGTTTTGAATGCAATTGTTTTCATCCACCTCCGCCTCCTGCTGGGCCTGGCGTGGCTTCACCGCTGCCGTTTGCGTCACTCACGGGGCGCTGCGAGGAAGTGACAGTCTGACTTTACCGCACGTTTTTTTCTGCTTTTTATTTATTTATTTTTTCAGTCTAACTGTATTTAACTTTTTTTGCATTTTAAGTATATCTATCTTTTCTGCATTTTAAGTATATTTTCACTTTCTTTTTGCATTTTATCTTCATTTTTAGTGTTTTGAAAATTCTTTCGGGCTCTTTCCACATTCCAGATTCACTCCTGACATTCTTCTCCCGGCTCCTCATCCTACAGAGCCTCGTGCAGCACGGCAAGAACCTCGCTGATGTCAGAGGCACGGTGAAGGTTCCAACGGAGGTCGATAAATGGTCCGTGTCAGGGATAACCTCCAGGGCCGAGGCACTGTGTCCATGGCGTGAGACTCAAGTTGGCGGTAATCCTCCTGGCAGGGTCTACCGACTTGATCAAGCCACGAACTCCGGTGAGCAGGGTCGGCTTCTGCCACATGCCAGTACAGCATTGACGTACCGTGCAGGTATATAATAGGCCTTGAATCAGTCTCACGGAGGAATCGCTACTTTGACAAAGTTATTCCAGCGATATCATATGCTTATGTATAGACACTTCTTACTAAAGGCATCAATCCGGCCCTCCAAGTCACTATCTAGTATTTAGTGTCCATGTCTCACAGCCGTAGAGTAAGACAGGGAGCACGAGGGACTTGAAGATCCGGATCTTTGTCCTTCTACACAGGTATCGGCAGCGCCATATACTCGTGCTGAGCGAGTCCATAACACCGTGGGCCAAGCCAGTCAGTCGTAAGACTTCCTGGCAAGACTCACCGTTGTTTTGCACTACGATACCAAAGTAAGTCAAATTTTCCAAGATCTCAACGTCCTCGTCACATGTATGAACAGACTGTACTTTTTCATCTAGCAAGCCTCAAAACACCTGTACCTTGGTCTTGGCCCAGGAGACATGAAGTCACAAATAATGATGATTTAATGATTGCGTTGGACATGCCCACGTATGTGTGTGTACATGAGAAATATTTGCCATAAGTTGGTATTTGTTAGGCAAATGAATTTACAGTTTTTGGGTAAGTAAGGGGGGAGCATAGGTTATAGCTGCGCTTGGCTGCGGTGCTCATTTCCGAAACGTTGGCCCTTTCAGCCTGTGGAGGGAAGAACTAATTACCCCGGGGAGCGGACCAGTGTGAAATCCTGGATTGCGACAGCTTTGTGGTTCTATCCCAAAACTAAATTTTTAAGAAACTCTTTACATTTTCTGATCTCTTTACCTGTAAAGGTGCGAACCTCCTAATGCATGAGGCATCAATGGAATATGGCGTCTGGGCCTCGAACACCACAAGTGGATGAAGCCTGTTCAAACCAGTAAGTTCACCCCAGGATACAATTCCTTTGCAAAACAAACAAACAAACAAAACAACAACAACAAAAAAAAACAGCAACACCAACAACAAGACGTTTTCTCCTCCATCTCTCGGGCTTCAGAGTTCCAGCAAAACACTGTCGTAATTCATCAATGGGATTTTTCACACAACACCTGGCCCGTGTGTGTGTGGGTGTGGGTGTGTGTGTGTGTGTGTGTGTGTGTGTGTGTGTGTGTGTGTGTGTGTGTGTGTGTGTGTGTGTGTGTGTGTGTGTGTGTGTGTGTGTGTGTGTGTGTGTGTGTGTGTGTGTGTGTGTGTTCCTATAATTTCCTCCTCCTCCTCCTCCTCCTCCGTCTATTCCTCCTCCTCCTCCTCCTCCTCCTATTCTTCATCTTTTTTCTCATCCTAATCATCATCCTCTTTTTCTTCATTCTCTCCATCTCCATCCTCCTCCTCCTCCTCTTCCTCTTCCACCCACTTTTCCTCATTCTCACTCAATCCTGTTCTTTTTCTTCTACTTTCTCCCTCCTCCTCCTCCTCCTCCTCGATCCTTCTCCATTCTCGTGACTGACACACACAGGGAAGGACGTGAAGGACAGAAGAAAGGAGAAATGAAAGAAATATTATGACGGAAGAAAAACCAACAGCAACAGCATCATCACCGTCATCATTACCATCATCATCAGCAGCAGCAACAGATCATACATTATAGCGACGGATGAAAAATTTAGAAAAAGGAGCAAAATTGAATGCAAAGGGAATATAGAGAAAAAGAAAGATAAGGAAAGTTGAGGGAAAGAGGAGGAAGAAGAGAGAGAAAGAAGAGGAGAATGAGAATGAAGACAAAGAATAGGAGGAGGAGAAGGAGAAGGAGGAGGAGTTAAACGGAGGGAGAACATTCAATCTTCATGGACTTCAAATCGTGAATCTCAAACCGTGAATGCTGTTGCTATCGTTATTGTAGTAGTAGTAGTAGTAGTAGTAGTAGTAGTAGTAGTAGTAGTAGTAGTAGTAGTAGTAGTAGTAGAATTAGTAGAATTATTATTATTATTATTATTATTAGTAGTAGTAGTAGTAGTAACAGGGGCACCCACACACGCGGCAGTGGTGGCAGGAGTTGTGTTGTATCGGTGGCAGTAAAGTCCGTCGCAGAAGCAGCAGCTGTAACAGTTTATGGCGGGCGTGTAAATCCCAGCAGGAACCTCCCGCTAGTTGACTCAGTGTCGTTGGGCATCACGAGTTTCAACAATGGTTCGAACAGAGACTAACGATCAACAAATAACGCGCGGCACACACTCAGGCCGTGACGGCGGGACGATTGGGTAAACGACTGGCCGTGCAGGACAGCCTTGTTTTGCTGCCGCTGACCCCAGATCGGCTGCCTTACACAGCTCGCCGTATATAGACTACCGGGGGTCTGCGTAACGTTATTTTTCTTCTTTGTTGATGTGTTGTAAGAGTCCATGAATTGCTCACTTGATGCACCACTCCTTTGCTAAACAGAATTTTGGAATAAAGAATTATGTTGAACGGTATTTTTTTTTTTTACAATAAAGGAGGAAACTCAAGGGAAAAAATAAAGATTAAACAAAAAAAAGCCCGCTGGTGTTGCTCCAGCAAAGAGTTGATAGAGTAGCCGCAAGAGGGTAAAAATCGGATGCATAGGTGTCTTGATGCTCCCGTTTTGAAAGCGTTTAATTCACAGGCAGGAAGAAATACAGACAAGAAAGGTTGTAACTTGTAGCAGACATATCTGGCAGCACTCATACTTCCGTGCCTTCACATCTTTGCTCATTTATATATATATATATATATATATATATATATATATATATATATATATATATATATATATATATATATATATATATATATATATATATATATATGTGTGTGTGTGTGTGTGTGTGTAGACGTCCAAATCCTGCTCCGGGTGTGCTTGGAGAGGGAAGCGAGTGAGGGAGCGTCACGCCCTCCAGGCGCTGTGCACTGACGCAGGGCTGTGGAACTGATGGGTGCCGAGCAGCGCCCCGAGACTTTGGAGGGACTTGCCCAAGTCAGTGCCGGTGTACCAGTCTGTATTTCCCCCCCGTCTGAGATTCCCCCAGGGGAAATTCTGGCCCAGGATAGATCTCCCCCAGGGGGAATTTTGACCCAAGATAATATTCCCCCCTCTGGCCAATAATCCCCCTCCCCTCACACACACACACGTACACATAACCACTGCCGGAGCAGTGCTCCCCTTGTGTACTACCGGCTGACTCTTCGTGTATGCATCAGTAACTTTCTGCGACTCTTGAAGTCTGCCGACCAGCATCGCTGAGTGGCGGAAGATTACCCACACGCCGCCCAGACCTTCAATAACTCTAACTTCAGCGACTTCGGCCAAGTGGAGCACCGGAGGGGAGCATGGGCTAAGCAAGTGACACATCACGGCAGCCACTATCAATAAAATACATCTGCGCCAATATCGGACTGGGGTTGTCTACCAGGCTCCTCAAAAGAGCCTACCGGCGCTCTAGGCAACACGTAAAAAACAACAACGAAAAACTCGCGGTGCCGAGGAAGAGAGTGGGTAGTCAGAGTTCCTGAGGCGGCGTGAGTCTCGGCAGAGGGTGCTGCCAGCAGTATTATACTTTATCGATATGAAATGCGTTTGATTCAGAGCATCGGGAGGAAATCTGAGATCCGCAGCATCGTGGGATTTCTGATTTATATTGCGAAATAAAAATGTTCTGCTGTGTGAGTGTGTGTCCAGCCTTCTTAGTGTGGCGCAGAAGGGAGGCTGCAGCGCGTCCGTGCTCCAGTGCTCGCCCACAGCTGCATGAACTGAATATTGGGCAGCCATAAATCAGATACACTGTGAACGACCTGCTGGCAACATGACGGTGACTTCCTTTGTTTTGGCAGACTGGTGGCGGCGAAGCACAAATGGAGGAAGCTGAGCCACTGTGGCGGGCCTCTGGAGATGTTTGGAGAGTCCTGCATGACCCGTAGAGTGTGTGTGTCCTTCCTCCTGGAAGTGGGAGCGAGGACTTGAAAGCCTTTTAATAAGAACTGGACACACTTTGACATCGTGGTGAATGATAATCGTGGGCTTCCCCTTTTTTTTTTTTTTTTTTTTTTTACTTTCAACTGCTTCTTCCTTTCCAGTTATTCTCTTTCCCTAGTTTTGTTTTTCTCAGCTGGAGTTTCTTATATTTCTTCTTTCCTCTTTTTTATATACATCTTTTCTTCTTACATTTCTTAATTTATTTCTACTTAATTAGTTTCTTTTTTCCTCCTCTTCTTTTCGCACCATCGCCATCACCATTTTTGATCTCTCCTCTTTTTTTTCTATCATCATCGTCATCACCTTATCTCTTTCTCTTCCTTATCTTTTTCGTCATCGTTTCCCTACTCCTCTTTTTATCATATTTTTTCACAGGACCCACCCAGCTCGAGGACTTGTCAATCTGGACCCCTACCGACAAGTGTTTAGGTCGTTCATTACTTACAGACTGGTGTACGACGGAGACGCTAACTCGTAATTCCTATTGGGGAAACAAACTTATTCTTTCGATGGGAGTAAAAATAACTTTGCGGAGTAACTGAGAGAATACACTTGCTCTGGGGCACTAAGTCGAGTAAAGAACGTGTGTAGTATAGTATAGATATAGTATTTAAGTGCTTGTACTGTGTGAAGGAGGAGCAGGAGAGATATTGTGGGAGTGAGAGAGAGAAGATAAGAAAGAGAATGGTGACAGGGTAGAAGGGGGAAGGGAAAGGGAGGAACAAAATGGAAAGGAGAGACAGGAAAGAAGGAAATAAAGTGGAAAAGTAAAGTTTAGCAGGAGGGAATGAGGAAGCTAATATTGCACGTGATAACTTTCCTGTGAGACTGAAGGTGACTGGGGGAGACAAAGGGACGCCCACAAAACTCATGACGCATACAAATATCATGGCTGCGGGAAACCAATCTTGTAAAATACGACGTTTAAGAAATCTTGTGTTCAGGGAGCCATCGGGAAAAAGGGGCATCGTGAGGGTAAAGCGATCCATCCTTATTGTACGTCTGTCTGTCTGTCGTTGGTGGTGATGACGCGGGAAAGTGGGGCAGATGAGCGCCACGGGGGAGGGGCGGAGGAAGTGTTATCAGGGGAATGTGCGTGAGCGCGGATTAAGGCGGGAGGGTTATCGCAATATACGTACAGAAAATACCCGGATTTATCTTATCGGTTTCAAGTGGAGCTTTGCCCATGATGGTGTCTATTGGTAAGGTGTTGCAGCGTCGTGTGTTGCGCTGAGAGTGTGTGTTACAGGGTCGTGTGTTGCGCTGTGTTGGTGTTGCAGCGTCGTGTGTTGCGCCGAGAGTGTGTGTTACAGGGTCGCGTGTTGCGCTGTGTTTGTGTTGCAGCGTCGTGTGTTGCGCTGAGTGTGTGTGTTACAGGGTCGTGTGTTGCGCTGTGTTGGTGTTGCAGCGTCGTGTGTTGCGCCGAGTGTGTGTGTTACAGGGTCGTGTGTTGCGCTGTGTTGGTGTTGCAGCGTCGTGTGTTGCGCTATGTTGGTGTTCTGAGCGGATGTGTTGCACTGGCTGGTCGAGTGTTGTGTACTGGTGGATAACTGGACCTGTATATCGTGTACAAGACATGCATATACCACAGACGCAGCCCCTCTTTTTTTTTTTTTTTTTTTATCGAGGCGAAAATGTACTTGCCTGTAGAGTTGCCATTTTTCCTTGTAAAGTTTTCTGCTACCTGATTGGCTGAATATACGAACCACCAGGCAATGTGAATCAAAATTTATTTACTAACTCAAGTTTCACCCTCAGATATCTTATGTCAATTAAAATGATGATAAATAATGAGATCCTCAAACGCGCGGGTTTAACATCAGTCGCCTGAGTCACCAACACAAAACGAAACAAAAAAGATGCAAATGATATGAAAATTGAAAAGAGAGGCGAATGACATGAGAGAGAAAGAAAGAGAGAGTAGAGATTTAGGAAGAGAGACGGAGTGGTGATAAATGGAAAGTAGAAAATTATATAAAAATGAGAAAAAGCGAAAAAATACTTCAATGAGAAAGAGGAAAATATGAAAAATGAGGCAAATATGAAAACCAGAGAAGACAAATAATTTACATGTTTTCGGACGCACTCTTCTCCATATATATTTTTTCACATAATTCAACGCAGGCTGGACAACAGTGGCCATGACTAATGTTATATTCATTGGCTTCATAGTTACAGATGGGGGCGACACTACTGATGGATTGTGTTATCTGACGCACAGCGATCTATCGGTGCGCGATGTATGGTGACCCACGTGATGTATCGTGACATTTCTCACTCATGCTCTCACCTGACTCATTTGAGCAGATTCTGAACTACAAAAAGGTTCATAATTACATGTTTTTCCTGTGTTTAGTGCAATCTGTCCCAGTCAGCGTTAAAATATGAACAAAAAAATACATATGAAATAGATTGCATTCAAACACATGCTGCGTTGCTGACCTCGGCGACTGATGTCAATAAATCGAGACTTATCAGCACATTACCTTATCATTCAACACGGTATCATTTTTAATTAACATATCTGAAGTAGAAGTAGTTGTTGAGTTGATAAATAAGTTTTGATATCTGTTACCTGGCAATTATTTATACAGTGATGCAATTTGGACATCGTATATTCAACCAATCAACTAACAGCAAACTTTCCTATAAAAAGGGACACCTACACGAGGAAGAGCATTTTCGCCTTGATAAAAAACAAACAAAACTATATAGTGGCACGTACACTGTGTGGGTTGCCGTGATACACTCTATACCAGGCTACAAGGTGCGGCAGAGAGAAGTTTTAAAAGGTGTTGCTGGTACTGGTGTTACGATCAGCCAGACTACCCTTCCTGTGGCCGAGACTTCCCCCTCTACCTGGTTCTGTAAGTATGCGTCAATGTGCACGTGTTCTTACCGTTGTGTTGAGGCGGCTGCTACTCCATGAACGTTTTTTTTCCCCTCGATGCAGAAGACACCAAGAACTAAGCGACCCCTTGCCCCGCTAATAAAAAATCCCATTCATTATTATTATTATTTTTTTTTACAGCTAAGGAGACAATTCAAGGGGGTAAAGAAAAATATATAAAAAAGCCAGCTACTTACTGCTCCTGAATAGAGGTCAAAGGAGTGGCCAAAAAGAGAGGTCAATTTCGGGAGGGGAGCAGAAAAAAACGCGAAAGGAAAGATGCCGGAAAAAAGAAAGATAAAACTTGATTCCACTAACTACTTCTTTCCTCCTCCTCCTCCTCCTCCTCCTACTACTACTACTACTACTACTACACACAAAGGGAGCGAGAAAAGAAGACGGATTGAGTCGAGATGGAGGGAAGAAAACAGATAACGACAGATATTAAGTAGTTGAGTGCTTGTAATGCGTGCAGGAGAGGGAGAGAGGAGACGGAGGGAAAAAAAGAAGAGGACTGGAAGAAAGTGTTTACGAGTGAAGAGGAGAGGGATAAAAAAGATAAGGAGAGGAGAGAGGAGAGAAAGAAGGGAAGGGAGGGAGACAAGAGACAGGAAGAGTGAAAAAAGGGGGGTAATGCATAGTGGAATAATGGAGGAATAAAGAAAGACGAAGATAAAGATGAAGGGGGAAGGAAAGAAGAATGAGAAAAAAGGAATGGATGGGAAGGTGAAGAGAAAGACGGAATGATGGCGAAAGGGAAGTGGGAAACATGAAGATTAAAAAGACAAAAATATGAAAATGAGA
>NC_066538.1:14818409-14843409 GCF_024679095.1 Eriocheir sinensis
GAGGGCGTTGAAGGGGGGAAAGGTCGCTGGGGTCTGTAATATCAAGGCAGAGATGTAGCACTTGATAAGAGTCTAAGAGAAGGACAGTATTGCAATTATTAGAATATTACTTGGGAAAACGTAGGGAACATGTTATACACAAACCCGGATTGACATGAAGAAAAGAAAGTTGTATTTACGAGGCTTAATATTTAAATAGCTCGAGAAATGTAGCACTAGGAAAGTATTACAAGTAGAAAACATTACTTGGGAAATCGTGGAAGGTGAAAATGTTATACACAAACCCGGATTGACATGAAGAAAAGAAAGTTGTATTTACGAGGCTTAATATTTAAATAGCTCGAGAAATGTAGCACTAGGAAAGTATTACAAGTAGAAAACATTACTTGGGAAATCGTGGAAGGTGAAAATGTTATACACAAACCCGGATTGACATGAAGAAAAGAAAGTTGTATTTACGAGGCTTAATATTTAAATAGCTCGAGGAATGTAGCACTAGGAAAGTATTACAAGTAGAAAACATTACTTGGGAAATCGTGGAAGGTGAAAATGTTATACACAAACCCGGATTGACATGAAGAAAAGAAAGTTGTATTTGCGAGGCTTAATATTTAACAGCTCGATGATTTGTAGCACTAGGAAAGTAATACAAGTAGAAAAACATTACTTTGGAAATCGTGGAAGGTGAAAATATTATATACAAACTCGGATTGACATGGAGAAAAGAAAGTTGCATTTACGAGGCTTAATATTTAACAGCTCGATGATTTGTAGCACTAGGAAAGTATTACAAGTAGAAAACATTACTTGGGAAATCGTGGAAGGTGAAAATATTATATACAAACAAGAAATGATCGAGAAGAAAAAAATTAATTACCAAACGAATATTTAACAGCTGGAGGAATGTAACACTGGAAAAAGACTAAGAGTGGGAAAGTATTACAATTAGGAAAGCAATATCTGGGAAAACGAAGGAAATAACACTAGGAAAAGAGTTCAAAAGACAAATAGGTAATTATTACAACTAGGAAAACATTACTGGGGAAAACGAAGGGAAAGTATTACACAGAAACAATATATGACCGAAATGAAAAATGTATTACCAGGCAAGTATTTAAAAGCGGGAGGAACGTTGCACTTGATAAGAGGCTAACAGAAGGGCAGTATTAAAGTTAGGAAAATATTACCTGGAAAACGTTGGTGGTGAAAATGTTATATAGAAACAAGAAATACTCGGGGAAAATGTATTACCAAGCGAATATTTAACATGTAGCACTTGAAATGAAGACAAAATATGAAAAAAATGTTTGAAGAAATTATACACAAAAGTAACAGAAAACAGCAACAAAAACACGAGCTAAAGAGAAGAAAATAAAGCAGAGAAAAGTAAAATCCAAGAAAAAAAGGAAATGAAGAAAGAAAGTGAAGACAAAATATGAAAAAAAAAATTATGAAGAAAATACACGAAAATAACAGAAAACAACAACAAAAACATGACTTGAAGAGAAGAAAATAAATCAGTGAAAAGTAAAATCCAAGAAAAGAGGAAATGAAGAAAGAAAATGAAGACAAAATATGAAAAAAAATGAATGAAGAAAATATACGAAAATAACAGAAAACAACAACAAAAACATGACTTGAAGAGAAGAAAATAAATCAGTGAAAAGTAAAATCCAAGAAAAAAAGGAAACGAAGAAAGAAAATGAAGACAAAATATGAAAAAAAATGTATGAAGAAAATATACACAAAAATAACAGAAAACAACAACAAAAACATGCGCTAAAAAGATAAGAAAACAAAGCAGTGAAAAGTGTAAATAAACAAAAAATCAATAAGTCTTAGAAGATGGCACAGGAACAAATAAACAAAAAAAAAAAAAAGAATTAGAACTTATGGAAACAAATGCGAAGGAAATTAAGAAATACGAAGCGGGAGATGAAACATAAAAAAGCAAATAAGAAGATGAAGAAGGAGGAGGAGGAGGAGGAGAAGAAAAAGAGAAAAAATAATTAAAAGAACGAGCGAAAGAAGGAGAAAGAGGAAAAAGATAAGAAAAGAAAACAACCCGAGATAAAAAGTAGGAAAAGGAGAGAGAGAGAGAGGAAAGAGAAGATGAACACGAACCTCGCGCCAAAACGTTTGAGCTAAGGGGGGAATGAAGGGAGACTTGTAAGAGGTGTTGATGAATGCACTAAGCAGACATATTTCTTTTAAGTGGTGGTGGTGGTGTGATACGGTGGGGATAGTGGGAGTGGTGGTGGCATGGGTCGTGATGGTGGTAGTGGTGGCAGTGACGTAGTGGTGATGGTAGTGGTGGTTGTGTGGTGACTCTTGTATTCACTCCGAGGTGGTGATGGGGTGGTGATGGGGTGGTGATGGAGTGGTGATGGGGTGGTGATGGGGTGGTGATGGAGTGGTGATGGGGTGGTGATGGGGTGGTGATGGGGTGGTGATGGGGTGGTGATGGGGTGGTGATGGAGTGGTGATGGAGTGGTGTCCCTCTTGATAACCATACATCACCTTATTCCTCCCCCTCCTCCTCTCCCTCCTCCTTCCTTTCTTCCTCTTCCTTTTTGTTGATTCTCTTTTCTCTATTCAGTACTTTCTCAATAGTTTTCTTTTTTCTCTTTCCCTTTTTCTAATCATTCTTCTTTTTCTCTTTCTCTCGCTTCTCTTTTCTTTTTTTTACTCCTTTTTTTCTCTTCATTTTCTTTCTCTTTCTTTATCTCTCTTTGTTTCCCGCTCTCTCCATCTCCTTTTCTATCCTTGTTAGCTTATTTCACTTTCCTCCCTTCTTTCCTCTTTTCTTGTTTTCTTACTTTGCTTTATTTTTTTTTTTCATCCTTTCCGTGTTTCCTTCTTTCCTTTCGTCTTTCATTAAGCTTAAGTCACACACGCCAATGTTTTCTTGCTTATTTTCTTCTTTTATCTTTTTCCTATCTTTTCTGTTGTTTCTAATAGTATTCCTCTCCTCCTTCCTTCTTTATTTTCTTAGTGTTGTTTTTTTCTTTTTCCTTTTTTCTAATCTCTTCTTTTTCTCTTTCTTTCGCTTCTTTTCTTTTTTCTTCCTTTGTTTCTTTTTCTTTCTCTTTCTTTCTACCTCTTCATTTTTCTTTCTCTCCCTCTCTTTTTTTTTCTCTCTTTCTCTCCTTTCCACTCCCTTTTTCCTTCCTCTCCGTCGTTATTCATATCCGGCCTCTGTCTTCTCTTTTCCTTCATCTTCGCTCCCTTCGGTAGAGTAATCCAATCAGACAGGGACGCTAGCGTTCTCCAGGATGAGCTTGACAAACTATATGATTGGGCGGGGAAGTGGCAGATCGAATTCAATGTCGGGAAGTGTAGCATTCTGAGTCTAGGTAGAAATAACCACTCACACAATTACTCTTTAAATGACACTCCTGTAAGCAGGTCTGGGCGTGAGAGAGACTTAGGAGTCTTAGTGAGCGCTGACCTCCGTTCTAGGGCTCAATGCATTCAAGCTAAAAATCGAACGAACAGAGTACTTGGTTTCATCTCAAGGAGCGTAAGCAATAGGAGCGCTGAAGTCATCCTTAAACTTTACTTAGCACTAGTTGACCTCATCTCGATTATGCGGTTGAGTTCTGGTCCCCCTACTATAGAATGGATATCAAGATGTTAGAATCTATACAGAGAAGGATGACAAAGATGATTCAGGGGGTGAGAAACTTGCCTTATGAAGACAGGCTGAAGCAGTTAAATCTACACTCTCTAGAAAGACGAAGGTTGCGAGGAGACCTGATCAAAGTCTATAAATGGATGAAGGGCTTTATTAAAGGGGATGTCAATAGGGTTTTGGTTGTTAAAGAACCAGGTAGGACGCGTAGCAATGGATTTAAGTTAGATAAATTCAGATTCAAAAAAGACAGGCAAGAATTTGTTTACTAATAGAGTGGTGGACGAATGAAATAGACTTGACAGTCATGTTGTGGGTGCCAATACCATAGATACATTCAAGAAGAGGTTGGATAAATTCATGGATAGTGAGATAAGGTTGGGTTAGGATTACACGAGACTCCTTACGTTCTTATGTTTTCTCTTTTCCTTCTTTCCTTCATTTTTTCTTTCTTCCATTTTCTTTATCTTCCTCTTTTCCTTCCCGTTTCTTTTATTTTTTCTCTCTTCCTTCTCTATTTCCTTTAACTTTTCTCTCTTTCCTTTTGTGGTGTATCTTATTTTCCTTCCTTCCTTTTTCGATCATTCTTCCCTCCTTTCCTTTTATCTCTTCTTTTCTCTCTTTCTTTCCTTTTTTCCCTTCATCTTTTCTCCCTCCCTTCCTTCCTTCCTTGCTTCCTTCCTTTTCTCCCTATATGATTTCCTTATTCCTTTCATCCTATTCTTTTTCCTTTCTTTTAGTCCTCTCTCTCTCTCTCTCTCTCTCTCTCTCTCTCTCTCTCTCTCTCTCTCTCTCTCTCTCTCATTACTTCCATTACCCATGTCCTTTTTTTTCCTCTCTCTCTTCCTAAACCTGCATCTCCCTCCCGCCCTCCCTCCCTCTCTTGCTTCTCTCACCACCCTTATCTCCCTTCTTCCCTTCCTCTCTCCCTCTTGCTTCTCTTCCTACTCCCCCAAGCCCATTTCTCTTCCTTCCTCCCTCTAACTCTTCCTCTGTCTTTTCCTCACCCCGATCTCCCTTCCTTCCTCCCTCTCTTCCTCTGTCCCATTTCCTCTCTCTCCCTCTTGTTTCTATATGCACGCTTATCTCCCTTCCTTCCTCCGACTCTCCCTCTCCCTCCCTCCCTGGTACGCTCGGAAGTCCTGCAGTATTGATGACATTTTGAGAAAGTTTTGCCGCTGTGTCCGTCGCCGCAGAGAGCCCGCGCGCTGAGCCTCCGTCACAAAGGGTTCCTGTATGCCGTTTTCTGCTTAGCTCCGACGAGGCCTTCAATGTTTTAGAATCCTCCTCATCCTCCTACTCCTCTTCTTCTTCTTCTTCTTCTTCTTGTTCTTCTACTTCTTGTTCTTCTTGTTCTTCTTCTACTTCTACTTCTTCTACGTCTTCTATTTCTTCTTCTTCATCTTCTTCTACTCCTTCTTCTCCTCCTCTTCCATCTCCTTCGCTTTCGTCATCTTTTTCCCGTTCTTAACATCCTCTTCCTCTTCTTCTTGTCCTTTTTGTTCTCCTCCTCCTTCTCGTCCTCCTCCTCCTCCTCCTCCTTTCGCATTCTCCTTCTCCTCCTCCTCCTTCGCGTTTGCCTCCTTCTCTTTCTCCTCCTTAGCATCTTTCTCTTCTTTTCGTTCTTCTTTTTGTCCTCCTCCTCCTCCTTTTCCTCCTTCTGCAGCCTTGTGTAGGCCAACCGGCCTCTTGCAGACTCCTTACGTTCTTATGTTTTCTCTTTTCCTTCTTTTATCCTTCATTTTTTCTCTTTTTTCCATTTTCTTTATCTTTTCTCTCTTCCTTCTTTATTTCCTTTAACTTTTATCTCTTTCCTTTTGTGGTGTATCTTATTTTCCTTCCTTCCTTTTTCCTTGATCATTCTTCCTTCCCTTCCCTATATCTCTTCTTCACAGTCGAGGACATCGAAACCATTCCCGAGGGCCCTGACCCGCCGAGTGAGATCACGCCCCTGGAAACTGACACAATATGCGACCAAGAAGTAATAAAGTACTTGGACAAACTCGACACGAACAAGTCAACGGGACCCGACAGTTTGTCCCCGCGGTTATTAAAAGAGCTTAAGCAACAAATACTTCAACCACTCACTAACATATTCAACCGGTCAGTTAAACTAAACAAGGTCCCGGAAGACTGGAAGATGGCGAACGTAACACCGATTTTCAAAAAAGGGGACAAAAGCGTTGCATTAAACTACAGGCCCATAAGTTTGACATCAGTGGCAGGAAAAATACTCGAAAAGATTACTAGAGATAAATTTGTTAAATTTCTAGAAAACAATAATATAATCTCCGACACCCAGCATGGCTTCAGAAACAAGCGCTCCTGCCTAACGAATTTATTAGACTTCTTCCAAGGTATATATAAGAACTGGGATGCCCACATCCCCAGTGATGTTATATACCTGGACTTTCAGAAAGCCTTCGACAAGGTACCGCACGAGCGACTCCTTAAGAAACTGCACTCGGCGGGCATCGGAGCCAATCTGATCGCGTGGATAAGAGAAAACAACGAGTACTACTCAACGGACAGCCTTCCGATTGGCTTCCAGTCACTAGTGGAGTGCCTCAAGGGTCAGTGCTGGGACCCATCCTCTTTATCATATATATCAATGACCTAGAATCAGGACTGAAATCCACAATATCGAAATTTGCTGATGACACCAAGGTGGGTGGAGAGGCCCTCACAAATACCGACTGCGAAATCATTCAGAAAGACCTCAATCACATTATCGAATGGTCGGAAAAATGGCAAATGTCTTTTAATGTTGACAAATGCAAAGTCATGCACATTGGGTCCCAAAATAGTAACCACACATACATCATGAATGGGAGACCTCTGCAGGCGATGCAGGAGAAAAAGGATCTTGGAGTCACTATCAGCAGTGACCTGAAACACGCGAATCACTGTAAAAAAGCATACAACAAAGCCAACACTATGCTCGGGTTCATAGCGAGGAACTTCGAGTGTAAAACACCAGACGTGATGCTATCCTTGTATAATTCCATGGTAAGACCTCACCTCGAGTATGCAGTACAGTTCTGGTCTCCTAATTACAGAAAGGACATTGCTTTACTGGAAAGGATTCAACGACGCGCCACAAAGATTATTCCAACCTTAAGGGCTCAACCGTACGAGGAACGACTCAAGCAACTCAATCTCTTTACATTGGAGAAAAGACGCCTGCGAGGGGATATGATTCAAGTCTTCAAGTATCTGAAAAAGTTCAATAACGTCGATTACTCCAAATTCTTTGAACTGCAAACCAACTCAAGAACTAGAAATAACGGTTTACCCATTCAGTCGAGTCGATGTAACACAGACATTGGAAGGAGTTTCTTTTCAAACCGAGTCATCCGCCACTGGAACAATCTTCCCTCAGAAGTAGAAAATGCGAATACCATCAACTCCTTCAAATATAGAATCGACCGTCATTTCGCTGCGTCGGGAGTAAACTGAATAACGAGGGGCTTCCATCTGCTCCTCAATATCGAGGTGCTTTCATCTGCTCATCAAGCCCCAAGTGGCGGTCGAGCAGATTAAATCACACAAGCGGGCGACCTCGTAATGAGCCAATAGGCTTTCTGTTGCCTGCATTTCCATGTTTCCATGTTTCTAGTCACCCCACCTCCTCCTCCTCCTCTTCCTCTTCTTCCTCCTCCTCCTCATCATCATCTTTGCCATTCTCAACATCCTCACTGTTCTCCCTCTTGTCCTCCCCTTAATTTTCTACCTCCTCGTTCTATTCATTCTATTTTCCGTCCTTTTTGTCTTCTGAGATGTAATGTTTTAGAACCCTCCTCCTCCTCCTCCTCGTCTTCCTCCTCCTCCTCCTCCACGTCTTCCTCCTCCTCCTCCTCCTCCTCCAGTCGTGACAAGAGGCGGTGTTGAGATTTTGCAAGGTTGATGGCGGCCCGCGTCTCACTTCCCTTGTCTTGCCGAATCATTAATTTAGCGCGACACGTTCAAGACAAGCTCAGGACACGTTTGCGACGCGTCCCGAACCCGCTTGTTATGCACGAAGGTCAACACTTCACTTGGGTCAGGGGAAAATTGCTTGGCCTGGTTGTTGTTGTTGTTGTTGTTTTGCTTCATTTTTTTTTCTTTTTCGTCTATTGATCAGTCCTCGTTGTCTTCTCTTCTTTCTTCTCCATTTCTCCTTTCTTTTTATATTTTTCTTCTTCTAGTTCTATTCTTTTTTTATTTCTTCCTTATCCTCTTTTCTTATTCCTTTTCCCGTTTTATTTTCTATATTTTTTTTTTCTTCTTCTCCGTCTCTGTTCTTTCGTTAATTTTCTTCTTCCTCCTCCTCCTTTCTTCTTTTTCTTCTTCTTCTTCTTCTTCTTCTTCTTCTTCTTCTTCTTCTTCTTCATCTTCTTCTTCATCTTCTTCCCCGTTATCATTCTTTTCTTCAGGTTCGTCTTTCATCTTCTTTTTCTTCTTCTTCTTCTTCTTCTTCTTCATCTTCTTCTTCTTCTTCTTCTCCTTCTTCATCTTCTTCTTCTTCTTCACCTTCATCTTCTTCTTCCCCGTTATCATTCTTTTCTTCAGGTTCGTCTTTCATCTTCTTTTTCTTCTTCTCTTCCGTCATTCTGTTCCTCATTTCTCGATTTTTCTATTTTCCTCTCCTTCATCATCCTCTTCGTTCCCTTCGTTTTACTTTTTTTCTTCCTCGTTTTCCTGATTATTCTCCTCTGGTATTTTCTTCATTTTCATCATTTTCCTCATAATCGTTCTAATTTTCCTCCTCTTCCTCTTCTTCCTCCTTATATACGTCTTCTTTTTCCTCCTCTTCTTCGTCCACATCCTCATTTTCTTCTTATCTTCCTCGGCCTCCTCTTCCTCTTCTTTTCTTCTTCTTTCTTCGTCCTCCTCCTCATTCCTGTCTTCTTTTCCCTCCTTTTCCTCCTCCCCATTTTCCTCTTTTTCCTCGTCCTCTTGATTCTCTTCGTAATTTTCCTCTTCTTCGTCCTCTTCCTCTTTTTCTTCAGGTTACTTAATTTCCTCTTCCTCACTCTTCTTTTTCCTCTTCTTCGTCCTCTTCCTCTTTTCTTCAGTTTACTTCATTTCCTCTTCCTCTTCCTCACTCTTCTTTTTCCTCTTCTTCGTCCTTTTCCTCTTTTCTTCAGTTTACTTCATTTCCTCTTCCTCTTCCTCACTCTTCTTTTTCCTCTTCTTCGTCCCCCATTCTTCGTTCCCCTCCTCTTCATCTCCTTTCTTTGATATTTTTCTATTTCTTTTTTATATTCATCCTCTTCCTTTCCTCCATTCTAATTTTCCTCAATTTTTATCCTTTTCATCATCGTTCTTGTCCTTATTATCCTTTTCTCCTTCTTTCACGACCTTCTTTCTTTCTTCATTAGTTTCCTTTTTATTTCTAACTTATTTCGTCTTTCTCCTTCCCTCATTACTATGTCCCCACTCTTCTTCTTCTTCTTCTTCTTCTACTTCTTCTTTTTCCTCTTCTTCTTCGTGTTCCTTTCCCTCCTCCTCCTTCCCCTTCTCTTCCTCTTCCTCTTCTTGAAACTATTTGCATTCCGTGATTTCTAGTGTGGTGGTGGTGGTGGTGGTGGTTGTGGTGATGGTGGTGGTGGTGATGAATACTAGTTAGCCACATCACCACCACTAACACCACTATCATTCTCTCTCTCTCTCTCTCTCTCTCTCTACACACACACACAAACGAACTGAACCCAGACTACCATCACCACCACCACCACCATTATCACCACCACCACCACCATCACCACCACCATTATCACCCCCACCACCACCGCGATCACCTCCACTAACTATTGTTTCATCAACTTCTAAATTAATATTGCTTCAAAGTTGCCAAAATCCATCAATTATCAGTGCCCATGAAACCCTGTGACCATGGAGAGAGAGAGAGAGAGAGAGAGAGAGAGAGAGAGAGATAAGAGAAGGAATAGAGAAAGGAAAGAAAGAGAAAAAAAAAGAAAAAGAAAAAAGAAGAAAAGAAAGAGAGAGAGAGAGAGAGAGAGAGAGAGAGAGAGAGAGAGAGAGAGAGAGAGAGAGAGAGAGAGAGAGAGAGAGAGAGATTCATAACATATTTTTCTTCTTCTTTTCTTCGGCTATTCTGTTCCTGTACTTGATTTCTATATATTCCTCCTCCTCCTCCTCCTCCTCCTCCTCCTCCTCCTCTCTCCCTCTTCCTCATTCTCCTGATCATTCTACCTCTCGTTGTTTTCCTCCTTCTCCTCTTTTTATTTACCTGTTCTCCCTTCCTTCCTTTTCCTTCATATTTTCTACCTTCCTTCCTTTTCTTCTTTATCTGTTTCTCCCTTCCTAGAAAATGGAAAGGTGAAAAGATGAGAGGAAAGAAGATAGGAGAATGGGAGGATGGGAAGATGAGAAAATGGGAAGAGGGAAGATGGGATGAGGGAAAATGGGAAGAGGGAAAATGGGATGAGGGAAAATGGGATGAGGGAAAATGGGATGAGGGAAAATGGGAAGAGGGAAAATGGGAAGAGGGAAAATGGGAAGAGGGAAGATGGGAAGAGGGAAGATGGGAAGAGGGAAAATGGGAAGAGGGAAAATGGGAAGAGGGAAAATGGGAAGAGGGAAGATGGGAAGAGGGAAGATGGGAAGAGGGAAGATGGGAAGAGGGAAGATGGGAAGAGGGAAAATGGGAAGAGGGAAAATGGGAAGAGGGAAAATGGGAAGAGGGAAGATGGGAAGAGGGAAGATGGGAAGAGGGAAAATGGGAAGAGGGAAGATGGGAAGAGGGAAAATGGGAAGAGGGAAGATGGGAAGAGGGAAAATGGGAAGAGGGAAGATGGGAAGAGGGAAGATGGGAAGAGGGAAGATGGGATGAGGGAAAATGGGAAGAGGGAAAATGGGATGAGGGAAAATGGGATGAGGGAAAATGGGATGAGGGAAAATGGGAAGAGGGAAAATGGGAAGAGGGAAAATGGGAAGAGGGAAAATGTGAAGAGGGAAGATGGGAAGAGGGAAAATGGGAAGAGGGAAAATGGGAAGAGGGAAAATGGGAAGAGGGAAGATGGGAAGAGGGAAAATGGGAAGAGGGAAGATGGGAAGAGGGAAAATGGGAAGAGGGAAAATGGGAAGAGGGAAAATGGGAAGAGGGAAAATGGGAAGAGGGAAGATGGGAAGAGGGAAATTGGGAAGAGGGAAGATGGGAAGAGGAAAATGGGAAGAGGGAAAATGGGAAGAGGGAAGATGGGAAGAGGAGAAAATGGGAAGAGGGAAAATGGGAAGAGGGAAGATGGGAAGAGGGAAAATGGGAAGAGGGAAAATGGGAAGAGGGAAAATGGGAAGAGGGAAGATGGGAAGAGGGAAAATGGGAAGAGGGAAAATGGGAAGAGGGAAGATGGGAAGAGGGAAAATGGGAAGAGGGAAAATGGGAAGAGGGAAGATGGGAAGAGGGAAGATGGGAAGAGGGAAGATGGGAAGAGGGAAGATGGGAAGAGGGAAGATGGGAAGAGGGAAGATGGGAAGAGGGAAAATGGGAAGAGGGAAGATGGGAAGAGGGAAAATGGGAAGAGGGAAGATGGGAAGAGGGAAAATGGGAAGAGGGAAAATGGGAAGAGGGAAGATGGGAAGAGGGAAGATGGGAAGAGGGAAAATGGGAAGAGGGAAGATGGGAAGAGGGAAAATGGGAAGAGGGAAAATGGGAAGAGGGAAGATGGGAAGAGGGAAAATGGGAAGAGGGAAAATGGGAAGAGGGAAGATGGGAAGAGAAAATGGGAAGAGGGAAAATGGGAAGAGGAAAATGGGAAGAGGAAGATGGGAAGAGGGAAAATGGGAAGAGGGAAAATGGGAAGAGGAGAAAATGGGAAGAGGAAAATGGGAAGAGGGAATATGGGAAGAGGGAAGATGGGAAGAGGGAAAATGGGAAGAGGGAATATGGGAGAAGAGGAAGAGAAGATGGGAAGAGGGAAGATGGGAGGAAGAGGGAAGATGGGAAGAGGGAGAAGATGGGAAGAGGGAAGATGGGAAGAGGGAAAATGGGAAGAGGGAAGATGGGAAGAGGGAAAATGGGAAGAGGGAAGATGGGAAGAGGGAAAATGGGAAGAGGGAAAATGGGAAGATGGAAGATGGGAAGAGGGAAAATGGGAAGAGGGAAGATGGGAAGAGGGAAGATGGGAAGAGGGAAGATGGGAAGAGGGAAGATGGGAAGAGGGAAAATGGGAAGAGGGAAGATGGGAAGAGGGAAAATGGGAAGAGGGAAGATGGGAAGAGGGAAGATGGGAAAATGGGAAGATGGGAAGAGGAAAATGGGAAGAGGGAAAGATGGGATGAGGGAATTTGGGTAGAGGGAAATTGGGAAGTGGGAAATTGGGAAGAGGGAAAATGGGAAGAGGGAAGATGGGAAGAGGGAAGATGGGAAAATGGGAAGATGGGAAAATGGGAGGATGGGAAAATGAAAAGACGAAACAAGAGAAAACAAAACAAACAAACAAAAAAAAACTTAGAGGAATGAGGAAACAAGAAAAGTGAGAAAAAAAGTGAAAAAAAGGAAGAAAATAGAAGAATCAAGACGAGTAGAAAAAAAACGGAATGGAAAACAAAAAAAAAAAAAACAAGAATTACATCAATAACAACAACAACAACAACTACTACTACTTCTACTATTGCTACTACTACTTAACTACTACTACTACTACTATTACTACTACTACTACTACTACTACTACTACTACTACTACTACAACTACTACTACTTCCCTCTCTAAATGTTGCCACACAAATTTGTAGACTATCAGGCTGAGGAGGAGGAGGAGGAGGAAGAGAGGAGGAGGAGGAGGAGGAGGAGGAGGACGTTAATGAGGTGGACACAAGTTGCCTCTGTCAGACCCTCCGTGGTGGTGATGGTGGTGGTGGGGGTGGTGATGGTGGTGGTGATGGTGGTGATGGTGGTAAACTGGTGGCTTTGATGTTTGTGATCGTTTCAGTGTTAGTGATAGCTGTGAGAATGTACACACACACACACACACACACACACACACATACATATAAAGACCTCGCTCCACCCACACCCACACCCACACCTGGCCTCCACATCTTTATCCACCTCCACATTCTAATTAATATATATAGATTGGACACGTGACCCAACGAGAACGAGAAAATAAATTAAATAAAAAGCCTCATCGATTAAACTCTCTTAATTTTTCTTTCGTCCGGGCAGGAATTCCTTTTAGCCCGCGTGGCAGTACACACAAGTAGATTAATTACTACTTATAATCATTTCTTTGCCATCGTCATTATATATATTAAAGTTGGGAGCGGTGCTATTAGGAGAATGAGTTTTGTAATAGGAGCCTTGTTTGAGCTAGTAGTAGTAGTAGTAGTGGTAGTAGTGGTAGTAGTAGTAGTAGTAGTAGTAGTAGTAGTAGTAGTAGTAATAGTAGTAGTGGTAGTAGTGGTAGTAGTAATAGCAGTAGTAGTAATAGTGGTGGCGGTGGTGGTGATGTTGGTTGTAGTAGTCGTGGTGGTGGTAGTAGTGGTAGTAGTAGTAGTAGTAGTAGTAGTAGAAGTATATACAGTGGTGAAAGTTGAAATAAAAGTAGAGAAAATAGTAGTAATGGTAATAGTAATCTTGAGGTCTTCTTTACTTATTATTATTACTTGTGGTGGTGGTGGTGGTGGTAGTGGTAGTAATAGTGGTGGTGGTGGTAGTGGTGGTGGTGGTGGTGGTGGTGATGGTGGTGGTGGTGTCAGCGGTTGTATTACTAACCTTGAGAAAGAGGAGAGGGCAAGGAAGGGAGGAAGGAAGGGAGAGAGACAGGGAGGAAGGGAAGGAGAGAGAGGAGGAAATGAAGGAAGGGATACAGGGAGGTGACGGAGGCGTGGGTGGAGGAAGGAGAGAGAGGGAGGAGGAAAGAGAAACGAAAGAGATACGGAGGAAGGAAGGAAGGAAGGGAAGGAAATTAGGTTAAGGAAGGGAGAGAAAGAGTACTGGAGGAATGAATAAATGAGGAGAAGAGGAGGAAAATGAGGAAAAGAACAAAAGGAAAAAAATAAAAGGAGGAAAGAGAAACGAAAGAGATACGGAGGAAGGAAAGAAGGAAGGAAGGAAGGTTAAGGAAGGGAGAGAAAGAGTACTGGAGGAATGAATAAATGAGGAGAAGAGGAGGAAAATGAGGAAAAGAATAAGGAGACATAGAGGAAAAGGGAGAAGAAAGAGAAAACAAGATTAAGTGAAGGACGAATGAATGAAGGAAGTGGAGGAAAGAAAAGGAAAAGTGAAATAACAAATGTATAGACAAGAGGAAGAATAGGAGGAAGGGGAAGAGGAAGAGGAGTGTAAGAGGAAAGAATATGAGGAGAGAAGAGAGATGAGAGAAAGATGAAGGAGGGAAAGAGAAGAAAGTGTAAAGAAAAGAAGAAAAAGACGACAATAGAAGGCAAGGAGGAATAAAAACTGGAGAAGGAGAATAAGATGAAAAAATACAGAGGTGAAAAGAGAGGAAGAAAGGAAGGAAAAGGGGGAAGAAAGAGGTGAAGAAAGGAAGGGAAAGGAGAGGGAGGGAGGAAGAGGAAGAAAGAGGGAGGGAAAGAATATCGAATAAGAAGATAGAAGTGAGATGGAAGGAAGGAAGGAAGGAAGGAAAGTAAAAGGAGGAAGAAGGTGCAGAGGAAAGAAGGGAAGGAAGAGGAAGAGAGGAGGAAGAAAAAGGAAGGGAAGGAATATTAAATGAGAAGAGAGAAGAGAGTGGAAGGAAGGAAAGTAAACGAAGGAGAAAATTGTAGATTAACGAAGGAAAGGGAGAGAGAGGAGGAGGAAGAAGGGAGGGAAGAGAAAGAGAGAAAGGGGGGAGGAGGAGGAGGAGGAGGGAGAAGGGAGGGAAGAGGAAAAGAAAGAATAGAGAGTTAGAAGAGAGGAAAGAAGGAAAGAAAAAGGAGGAAGGAGAAGGGAGAGAAGAGGAAGGGTAGAAGAGGGAGAAGGGAGGAGACTTGATAAGCTCTCCCTGACGTCCATTCTCATCTCCTCCCCATGTATCCCTTGTCACGGCCTCCTCCCATTATCTCCTCCTCCTCCTCCTCCTCCTCCTCCTCCTCCTCCTCCTCCTCAGCGTTATCCACTTCGTCTTTCCGCTATCCGCCTCGCTTCTTCTTCCCTTCTTTCTTTTCTTCCTTTCCTTTTCTTTTTTGGGTATTTTTTCTTCTCTTCCTCTTCTTCCTCTTTTCCTTTTCTTCCTCTTCCCGTTTTCTAATCTTCCCATCTTCATTTTTCATCTTTTTATCATCTTCATCTGTATCTTCTCATTTCCCCTTCTTCTTCTTCTTCTTCTTCTTCTATTTATATTCTTCTTCTTCCCCCTTCGTCTTCTTCTTCTTCTTCTTCTCCTATTATTATTATTATTATTATTATTATTATTATTATTATTATTATTATTATTATTATTATTATTATTATTATTATTATTATTATTATTATTATTATTATTTGTTTTTCCCCTCCTCTCCTCTTCCTCCTCCTCTTCCTTAATTTATTCCTCTTCTCTTTCTACAATTATCTACACTCCCTCGCTTCCACCCCCTCTCTCTCTCTCTCTCTCTCTCTCTCTCTCTCTCTCTCGTCTTTTTTTTCCTCCATACCTACTTTTATCTCATCCTCCACTGTCTCTTCCTCCTCCTCCTCCTCCTCCTCCTCCTCCTCCTCTTCCTCAATATTATTCTCTCCTTTTTTTTCTTTTTATATATTCGTAACCTTGAGAGAGAGAGAGAGAGAGAGAGAGAGAGAGAGAGAGAGAATTAGGACGTTTGCTTAATTACTGAGAATAAAGAAGGAGGGGAAAGGAAAACGTGATAATAGAGGAAGAGGGGGAAGAAAGAAGGTAAAGGAGGAGAAGAAAAAGAAAATAACTCAATTTTACACACACACACACACACACACACACACACACACACACACACACACACACACACACACACACACACACACAGTTTTCGCTCTTTTTTTTTCCTTCAATTTCTTTCCTTTTTTCTTTTATCCTTTCTTTTTTTATTTTATTTTTCTCGTTTTATTTTTACTTCAATCTGTCTATCTCCCTTTCTTTCTTTCTTTCTTTCTCTCTTTCTCTCTCTTTTTCTCTCTTCCTCTTTTTCTTTCTCTTTTTCTTTCTTTCTTTCTTTCTTTTTCCCTACCTCCCTCACACACACACACACACACACACACACACACACACACACACACACACACACACAGACGCACACACAACAATGCCTATCCTTATAAACAGGTCACGGAAGAATGAAAGAGCAAAAAAAGAAAAAAAAAGAGGAAGAAGGAAAATGTGATAAAAGAGGAAGAAAAAGACAAGGAGGGGAAAGTCTTTTACAGTAGACCATTTTGTACATTCCTCTTCCTCCTCCTCCTCCTCCTCCTCCTCCTCCTCCTCCTCCTCGTACACTCCTACACTAAATTAATTCACCCAATTTACTCTTAACAGCCGCCTCCTTCTCCGTCTCCCTTATCTCCTTTTTTTTTTTTTTCCTATTTCTTCCTCTTCGTCTTCTTCTTCTCTTTTAAATTTGCTTCCTCTTCGTCTTCTTCTTCTCTTTTAAATTTGCTTCCTCTTCTTTATCTTCTTCTCTTTTAAATTTGCTTCCTCTTCGTCTTCTTCTTCTTCTCTTTTAAATTTGCTTCCTCTTCGTCGTTTTCTTCTTCTCTTTTAAATTTGCTTCCTCTTCGTCGTTTTCTTCTTCTTTTTTAAATTTGCTTCCTCTTCTTTTTCTTCTTCTCTTTTAAATTTGCTTCCTCTTCGTCTTCTTCTTCTCTTTTAAATTAGCTTCCTCTTCGTCTTCTTCTTCTCTTTTAAATTTGCTTCCTCTTCGTCTTCTTCTTCTCTTTTAAATTTGCTTCCTCTTCGTCTTCTCCTTCTTCTCTTTTAAATTAGCTTCCTCTTCGTCTTCTTCTTCTTCTCTTTTAAATTTGCTTCCTCTTCGTTTTCTTCTTCTCTTTTAAATTTGCTTAATCTTCGTCTTCTTCTTCTCTTTTAAATTTGCTTCCTCTTCGTTTTCTTCTTCTCTTTTAAATTTGCTTCCTCTTCGTTTTCTTCTTCTCTTTTAAATTTGCTTCCTCTTCTTTTTCTTCTTCTCTTTTAAATTTGCTTCCTCTTCGTTTTCTTCTTCTCTTTTAAATTTGCTTCCTCTTCTTTTTCTTCTTCTCTTTTAAATTTGCTTCCTCCTCGTCTTCTTCTTCTCTTTTAAATTTGCTTCCTCTTCTTTTTCTTCTTCTCTTTTAAATTTGCTTCCTCTTCGTTTTCTTCTTCTCTTTTAAATTTGCTTCCTCTTCTTCTTCTCTTTTAAATTTGCTTCCTCTTCGTCTTCTTCTTCTCTTTTAAATTTGCTTCCTCTTCGTCTTCTTCTTCTTCTCTTTTAAATTTGCTTCCTCTTCGTCGTTTTCTTCTTCTCTTTTAAATTTGCTTCCTCTTCGTCGTTTTCTTCTTCTCTTTTAAATTTGCTTCCTCTTCGTTTTCTTCTTCTCTTTTAAATTTGCTTCCTCTTCTTTATCTTCTTCTCTTTTAAATTTGCTTCCTCTTCGTCGTTTTCTTCTTCTCTTTTAAATTTGCTTCCTCTTCTTTTTCTTCTTCTCTTTTAAATTTGCTTCCTCTTCGTCTTCTTCTTCTTCTCTTTTAAATTTGCTTCCTCTTCGCCTTCTTCTTCTCTTTTAAATTTGCTTCCTCTTCGTTTTCTTCTCCTCTTTTTAATTTGCTTCCTCTTCTTTTTCTTCTTCTCTTTTAAATTTGCTTCCTCTTCGTCTTCTTCTTCTCTTTTAAATTTGCTTCTTCTTTGTCTTCTTCTCTTTTAAATTTGCTTCCTCTTCGTTTTCTTCTCCTCTTTTAAATTTGCTTCCTCTTCTTTTTCTTCTTCTCTTTTAAATTTGCTTCCTCTTCGTCTTCTTCTTCTCTTTTAAATTTGCTTCTTCTTTGTCTTCTTCTTCTCTTTTAAATTTGCTTCCTCTTCTTCTTCCTCTTCTCTTTTAAATTTGCTTCCTCTTTTTCTTCTTCTCTTTTAAATTTGCTTCCTCTTCTTTTTTTTCTTTTCTTTTAAATTTGCTTCCTCTTCTTTTTCTTCTTCTCTTTTAAATTTGCTTCCTCTTCTTCTTCCTCTTCTCTTTTAAATTTGCTTCCTCTTTTTCTTCTTCTTTTCTTTTAAATTTGCTTCCTCTTCTTTTTCTTCTTCTCTTTTAAATTTGCTTCCTCTTCTTTTTCTTCTTCTTCTCTTTTAAATTTGCTTCCTCTTCGTCTTCTTCTTCTTCTTCTCTTTTAAATTTGCTTCCTCTTCTTCTTCTTTTTAAATTTGCATCCTCCCTTTCCTCTCCCTCTTTTTTTTCTTCGCCTGCTTCTTTGGTTCCATTCAATACTCTTCCTCTTCCTCTTAATCCTCTTCCCCAATTTTCCTCTTCCTTCATACTCCTCCTCCTCCTCCTCCTCCTCCTCCTCCTCCTTGCACTTACTCTTAACCATTTCACACACACACACACACACACACTCACACACACCATCACCATCCCTTCCCACCATTATCCCCCAACCACCACCACTACCACCGGGCCCTCCCCCCCCCACCATCCCTCCACTACCACCAGCCAGTATCAACACCCCCTCCCATCACCCACTGCTACCACCTCCACAGCGAGTCCTAACCACCCCTATCGTCGTCATCACCACCATCACCATCTACACCAGCATCACCAGCAGCGATATGGATTTGATGATACTTTTTAATTTGTAGGTTTTATTAATTTTTGTCGTTTATTTATTTATTTATTTTTTTATTTTTGAGTGTGTTCGGGGCCATCGTTCACTCTAGAGGCATGAAAGTGTGAGATAATCGTATAATTGATAAAAAAAAGCAAGCAGAAAATGATAGAAAATATATGATTACTGAAGCAAGGAAACCCGGCAAAAGGGAGAAAGTAAGAAAAATGTGGAAAATGAAGAGAAGAATGAAGGAAAAACAGTTAACCAAAATAAGAAAGCAGGAAAACAAAGGGAAAAGAAAGGAAGATGAACCCACACACACAAAATAAAGAAATAAAGGAGAGAGGAGGAGAAAATATAAACAAAAATAAGACATAAGGAAAACAAAGGGAAAGAAAGGAAGATGAACCCACACACACAAAATAAAGAAATAAAGGAGAGAGGAGGAGAAAATATAAACAAAAATAAGACATAAGGAAAACAAAGGGAAAGAAAGAAAGATGAACGCACACACACACACACAAAAAAAAAATGAAGGAGAGAGTTTAGAGGAGAAAATATATACAAAAAAAGGACAAGGATAACAAAGGCCGATGACATGAAGGCAAACACACAAGAAAATAAGGTGAGAGAACTTGAAGAATAACATTAAGGAAAAGCAACACACTAATTCACGGGTAAAACTGTCCATCTCTCGGGAAGTTTGGAAAGTTTCGTTTAGTCGGCGCAACATCTGTGGTCATTATGCCGGAGAGAGACAGAAGAGGAAGGAATTATGGGAGACGGGGAGAATTACAGGAGACGGGACACAACCCCCGATTAAAACCTGGTACCCATTCACTAGCTGCTGGGTGGACAGGGGCGTAGGGTATCGGAAAAGCCGCCCAAATTTTTCCACTCCGCCCGGGAATCGAACCCATCTCCTGGGGAAGTGAGCAGATTGCCTTCCCTTGCACCGTTTAATATTTGCCACAATAAGAGTAAAATCAAGATGTGAGCACACGCTATACCTACACATGGCCTTCCTTTCTTACTCTTCTGCACTCTCATAACACCACCGCACTCAGGATAAGTTTCTTTACCACACGAATCAATTTATGTTTACAGCAGTTTCTTAAGTCCATGAAGAATTAGTATGGAGAGACCTCTACCAAACTCAAACTAACACTAGGCTCATAACACTACCCATGGAAATACTAACGCAACCTCTACCAAAGCCTTGTGAAACTAACACTAGGCTCATAACACTACCCATGGAAATACTAACGCAACCTCTACCAAAGCCTTGTCAAACTAACACTAGGCTCATAACACTACCCATGGAAACACTAACACAACCTCTACCAAAGCCTTGTCAAATTAACACTAGGCTCATAACACTACCCATGGAAACACTAACACAACCTCTACCAAAGCCTTGTCAAATTAACACTAGGCTCATAACAAAACTACCCATGGAAACACTAACACAACCTCTACCATAGCCTTGTCAAATTAACACTAGGCTCATAACAAAACTACCCATGGAAACACTAACACAACCTCTACCAAAGCCTTGTCAAACTATCACTAGGCTCATAACTACCCATGGAAATACTAACACAACCTCTACCTCATCGAATGTACGTGTGTGAGCCTCTAAGGATTTGGGAGTATGGGCCCAGGACAATCACGGCGGGACTTACCTGTGGCATCCGCGTCGCACACCTGTCCTTGATCACTGTCGGATCGGGTGACGTGCTGATTGACTCCACCTGACGCCGCCGCTGCCTGTAATAAGGAGGGAGAAGGTCAGGTATGAGGAGGAGGAGGAGGAGAGGGAAGACGAGGAAGAGGAAGAGAAGGAGGAGAGAAGTAAGAAGTGATGGTGATGGTTAGTGAAAGTGAAGGAGAATAAAAAAAAAATGGGATGATGACGATATAGAGTAATGAGGAGGAGGAGGAGGAGGAGGAGGAAGAATGAGTAAGGAGAAAAAGGTGAATAGGAAAAGTAAAGAGCAGAAATAAGAAACAAGAAGGAAAGGAAAAATAAAAGTAGATGAACATAGAGATGAAGAAAGAAAAGGCAGAGAAAGGAGAAGCTGGAGGAGAATAATTATAAGGAAGAAAGAAGAGAGCAATAGAAAAAAAATGACAAAAATAAGAAATAAGAAGGAAAGCAGAAAAAAAGAAGTAGATGAAAAAGGAGATAAAGAAGAGAGAGGAAACAAATATAGTGAGTCTTGAGTGCCAAAAAAAAGAGAAAAGAAAGAAAACGAAACAAAAGAGGAAAGAAAGAATGACGTAGATGAATAAAGAATGAAGAAAAAAGCAGAGAGAAAAAAATAAGCGGAAGAATGAAAGAAAAAAAGAAAAGAAAGAAAGAGAGAGAGAGAGAGAGAGAGAGAGAGAGAGAGAGAGAGAGAGAGAGAGAGAGAGAGAGAGAGAGAGAGAGAGAGAGAGAGAGAGAGAGAGAGAGAATAATAACGGAAAAAAAACGAAGGAAAAATTAAGAAGAAAAAGAGAAAGGAAAAAGTCGGATCAGGAAGAAAATATCATAACAACAACAACAATAAAAAAAAGATGAGCGTCGTACAGGCGAACGCGAACCTTATTTTTGAGCGTTCGAAAACTGTTTAGACGGAGGTGATTGGGTTTCGATGCCCTTCTCAGAGCGACTACAGCGGGAAAACACGAACGAACAATATCATTAGTTTTTTTTTTGTTACTCTCTCTCTCTCTCTCTCTCTCTCTCTCTCTCTCTCTCTCTCTCTCTCTCTCTCTCTCTCAACCCCCCCTCCCCCCACCCACCCCCGTCTCGCTCGCTTACAAATGAGATGGAAATGAAGTTATGGTGTTGTCCTGTGATGGTGGTGGTGGTGGTGGTGGTAGTTGTGGTGATGGTAAGTGTTGATGGTAATGGTGTCGGTGTTTGGTGGTGATAGTGGTGCTGGTGGTGATGGTGGTAGTGGTGATGGTGGTCGTCATGGTGGTGGTGATGATGGTATTGGTGGTGGTGATGGTGGTGGTGATGGTGGTGATGAAGAAGAGAAAAACAGATTATGAGAAAGAGACAGAAGAGGAAGAGGAAGAAAAAGAAGGATTAGAAGGAGGTCGAAGAGGAAGTAAGAGGAAGAAAAAGAAGGATTAGGAGGAGGTCGAAGAGGAAGTAAGAGGAAGAAAAAGAAGGATTAGAAGGAGGAGGAGGTCAAAGAGGAAGAGGATAAACAGTTTGCCGTAAAAAAGTGGAACGCGATGGATCGACAGACAGCAAAAAATTGTTGTCTGTTATCTGAAGAAAGGCAGTGAGCAGCGGGCTTTTTTTCACATTTGTTTCCTTTTTTTGTGCCCTTGAACTGACTCCTCTGGTGTAAAATAAAAAAAAGGCGATATCGAGTTCACAGGATCCAGGAACTGACTATCGAGTTCAAAGGATGCAACGACTGACTAACCTACGACAATGTTACCTATCCCATACCGACGAAGGGCGAGAATGGGACAATGTTGAGTTCACGTGATGCAGCAAGTGAATATATACAACTATATATATCTGTGGAGGCGTTTATTATTCTCCTTCACGGCTTGGGAAAGGACGCATTGAAGTGGACGGTGTCAGTGTGTCGTGTCAGTGTCAAATGGTACTTCCTGCCGCGGTGTGAAGGGCGTGAAGGCGCTCTCGGCAACGGACAGCGCCCTTGAAAGTAATGAGCCTGACAATGGCTGTGTAGATGATTTTATTTTGGGTTTATTTTTATACTTTTTACGTGCAAACTATGGGAACGGTAGGCTCAGGAGGAGGAGGAGGAGGAGGAGGAGGAGGAAGACGAAAAAAAGACTAGAAAGGACAAATAGAAAACAAGAAGGAAAGCAAGAATTCTCTCTCTCTCTCTCTCTCTCTCTCTCTCTCTCTCTCTCTCTCTCTCTCTCTCTGCATCTGTTGTTATTTTCCTTTTTTTCTTTTTTTCTTTATTTCTTGTCATTTTACTCTCCCCTTTTCCTCTTCCCTCTTTTCCTCCTTTTTTTCCTTTTATATATTCTCCCTGTGTTTCTTTTTCTCTGTACTTTCTATCCTTCTCCTCCTCCTCTTCTCTTTTCCTCCTCTTCCTCCTCCTCTTCTATCTATTCTCCCACCCTTCCTCTCTCTCTCTCTCTCTCTCTCTCTCTCTCTCTCTCTCTCTCTCTCTCTCTCTCTCTCTCTCTCTCTCTCTCTCTCTCTCTCTCTCTCTCAACTCTCATATTCTTCTCCTTAAGTGAATGAATAAAGAGTTAACGAAGAAAAAGCAGAGAGAAAGAAAATTAAAAGAACGGTGGATGGCCCCAGTCTGTCAGTGGAGCAGACGGATTTTATTTATAGTGTCTGCCGTGATGTATGACACTTGCTTGGTCTATGCTGCCCCCCGGTGCTCCTCTTGACCAAAATCGCTGGTTAGGGTTGACTGAAGATCTTGGCAGCATGTGGGTAATCTTCCACTCGGCCATGATTGAAAATTGTGAGCGACTTGCGGTGGGATTCGAACCAAGGTACACGGGATCACGTACGCACTCTGACCACTCCATTTGGTCCCTTCCTATACAAGACGATCGCGTGACAGAGGATATTTTCTAATTCCTCATCTTTATCCTTTATTTCCTTATCATTCTTTGCGTTTTGTTATTTTATGTCTCATCCTCGTTCTCATCTCTTCCTCCTCCTCCTCTGCCTCTTTCTTTTCCATTTCCTCCTTCTCCTCCTGCTCCTCCTCCTCCTCCTCCTCCTATCAGTCATTACTCACCCGCTGTGCCCGCGTCCTGACCCCGTGCATTGGAGGTAAGAAACAGTTTAGCGCGACAGGCAATGATGGTGAGTGTTGGCGGTAATGGTGATGGTGAATGAAAACGATTATGAGAAGAGGAAACAAACGTGTGTGTGTGTGTGTGTGTGTGTGTGTGTGTGTGTGTGTGTGTGTGTGTGTGTGTGTGTGTGTGTGTGTGTGTGTGTGTGTTGTAGATCTGTATTCCATTTTGCTTGTCCCCACTTCTTCTTCCTCTTCTTCCTTTTCCTCCTCCTATTCCTCTTCGTCTTCCTCTTCATCTTAATCTTCCTCTTCGTGTTCCTCCTCTTCGTCTTCTTCGTTTTCCTCTTCATTTTCCTCTTCCTCCTCTTCTTCCTCCTCCTCCTCCTATTCCTTTTTCCGTTTTTCTCTGTTTAACCGTTTCTATATTTTTATTTATTTCTTTTTCTCGCTTTTTCTTTATTTTTCATCATTATCGCTTTTTCTTATCCTCATTTCTGTTTTCTCACGGTTTCTTCTCCTCTTTTCTTCCTCTTCCTCTTCCTCTTCTTCTTTATCATTCTCTCGTCCTCCTTCGAAACATGGCAGACATTTTTTTTATCCAATACGTTTTTGTTTTTTCCTTCTTCCTATCTTCTTTATTTCTTGCTTCTCACCTTCTTTATCAAATGTTCTGTTCTTCCTTCATACATGTTCTTCTTTCACTTTCTTGTTGTTGTTATTCTTCCGTTTAATATCCTTTGTTTGTGTCTTTTTATTCTTTCTGATATTTGCTTTTTACTTCGTTTTTCTTAATTTTTTCTTTCTTTATTTTCTATTGTCTTTCTTTGTCTTCCGTATCTTTTATTTGTACGGTTTTTCTTTGTCTTATTTTTCTCTATTATTTTTTCTTTTTTTCTTCTTTTCTTTTTCTTCTTCCTTCTCTTCTTCCTCTTCTTCTTCCTCTTCTTTTTTCGTCTTTTTCCTCCTTCTCTTTCCTTTTTTCTTTTTCTTCTCTTTTCTTCTTCTACTTCTACTTCATCTTTCTCTCCTGTTTCTTCTGTTTCTCCTTCTTTCTCTTCTTCAATATCTTCATTTTCTTGTTCTTTTTGTTCTTCTTCTTGTTCTTTTTGTTCTTCTTCTTCTTCTTTTTTCTTTTTTCTTCCTCTTCTTGTTTATTCCATCTTCATTTCTTCTTCTTCTTCTTCTTCTTCTTCATTTCATCTTCTTCTTATCTTTTCACTTCTTTGTCAATATTTTTCTCGTAATTTCTGACCGGTAATTTTTTTCCTTCTTTGTTATTTCTTTCCTTTCATCTCTATTTTTTGTTATTTTCCTTATTTTCTCATTTCCCTTTTTCATCACCATTTTCTTTTTCTTCTTTTCCTTTCGTTATTTCTTTCTTGTCGACTTTTTCTCTTATCTTTTCTTCCTCTGTCTCTTCCTTCTTCTTGTTCCCTTTCTTCTCCTCTTCTTTTCTTCCTCTTCCTCTTCCTCTTCCTCCTCCTCCTCCTCCTCCTCCTCCTCTTCCTCTTGTGTGTTAATGGTCAGGTACGATGGCTATATTTTACCTTGCTTCTCTCTCTCTCTCTCTCTCTCTCTCTCTCTCTCTCTCTCTCTCTCTCTCTCTCTCTCTCTCTCTCTCTCTCTCTCTCTCTCTCTCTCTCTCTCTCTCTCTCTCTCTCTCTCTCTCTCTCTCTCTCTCCTCTTTCTCCTCTTTTCCTTTTCCTTTTACTCATTTTCTTCTTTTCTTTTCTCTTTTTTTTCTTTCTTTTTCCCTTTTTATCTCTTCATTTCTCTCTCTCTCTCTCTCTCTCTCTCTCTCTCTCTCTCTCTCTCTCTCTCTCTCTCTCTCTCTCTCTCTCTCTCTCTCTCTCTCCAAGATAAGCGGTTAGCCAATGCATCTCTCTTCTCCTTCATCTCGAGAGCACTTCTTC
>NC_066538.1:14848409-14905909 GCF_024679095.1 Eriocheir sinensis
GCCTAACGAATTTATTAGACTTCTTCCAAGGTATATATAAGAACTGGGATGCCCACATCCTCAGTGATGTTATATACCTGGACTTTCAAAGCCTTCGACAAGGTACCGCACGAGCGACTCCTTAGAAACTGCACTCGGCGGGCATCGGAGCCAATCTGATCGCGTGGATAAGAGATTGGCTCACCGACAAAAAACAACGAGTACTACTCAACGGACAGCCTTCCGATTGGCTTCCAGTCACTAGTGGAGTGCCTCAAGGGTCAGTGCTGGGACCCATCCTCTTTATCATATATATCAATGACCTAGAATCAGGACTGAAATCCACAATATCGAAATTTGCAGATGACACCAAGGTGGGTGGAGATGCCCTCACAAAGACCGACTGCGAAATCATTCAGAAAGACCTCAATCACATTATCGAATGGTCGGAAAAATGGCAAATGTCTTTTAATGTTGACAAATGCAAAGTCATGCACATTGGGTCCCAAAATAGTAACCACATACATCATGAATGGGAGACCTCTGCAAGCGATGCAGGAGGAAAAGGATCTTGGAGTCACTATCAGCAGTGACCTGAAACACGCGAATCACTGTAAAAAGCATACAACAAGGCCAACATTATGCTCAGGTTCATAGCGAGGAACTTCAGTGTAAAACACCAGACGTGATGCTATCCTTGTATAATTCCATGGTAAGACCGCACCTCAGTATGCAGTGCAGTTCTGGTCTCCCAATTACAGAAAGGACATTGCTTTACTGGAAAGGATTCAACGACGCGCCACAAAGATGATTCCAACCTTCAGGGCTCAACCGTACGAGGAACGACTCAAGCGACTCAATCTCTTTACATTGGAGAAAAGACGCCTACGAGGGGACATGATTCAAGTCTTCAAGTATCTAAAAAAGTTCAATAACGTCGATTACTCCAAATTCTTTGAACTGCAAACCAACTCAAGAACTAGAAATAACGGTTTATCCATTCAGTCGAGTCGATGTAACACAGACATTGGAAGGAGTTTCTTTTCAAACCGAGTCATCCGCCACTGGAACAATCTTCCCTCAGAAGTAGTAAATGCGAATACCATCAACTCCTTCAAATATAGAATCGACCGTCATTTCGCTGCGTCAGGAGTAAACTGAATAACGAGGGGCTTCCATCTGCTCCTCAATATCGGGGTGCTTTCATCTGCTCACCAAGCCCCAAGTGGCGGTCGAGCAGATTAAATCACCCAAGCGGGCGACCTCGTAATGAGCCAATAGGCTTTCTGTTGCCTGCATTTCCATGTTTCCATGTTTCCATGTTTCCTCCTCCTCCTCCTCCTCTCCCTCGCCCTCCTTGTCCTCCTCCTCCCGCTGATGGTAAAAAATGAGTTGTTTACTGTAAAATACTTCAGCTGTGTCGATGGCTTGGGCAGGTAACTGAAAACAAACGACAGCTGAGAGATGGGCGGAGGGGGAAGGGAAGGGAAGGGAAGGGAAGGGAAGGGAAGGGAAGGGAAGGGAAGGAGAGGAAGACGGAAGGGAGGAAGGAAGAGGAAGGGAAGGGGAGGGAAGGTAAGGGGAGGGAGAATTTGAGGTCATGGAAAAGGGAAAGGAGGGAAGAGGAAGAGAAAGGGAAGGGGAGGGAAGGGAAGGGAAGGGGAAGGAAGATAATGGGAAGGAGGACGAAGGGATAGGGTGCAGGATAAAGGTAGTTGGAGGTGGAGGGGAAAGGGAAGGGGGAAGAAGGGGGTGAAGGGAAATGAAGGGATGGGAAGGAACATGAAAGGAGGGATGATAAAATGTCGTGGAAGGGGAGTGGAAAGGAAAGGGGAAGGCTAGGGGAAGGGGAGGAAAGGAGAGGCAGGAAAGGGGAGGGGAAAGAAGGGGAAGGGGAGGAGAGGCAGGGAAGGGGAGGGGAAGGAAGGAGAGGAGATGGGAGGCAGTGGAAAGGGAAGGGTAGGAGAGAAGAGGAAGAGGGAGGAAAAGGAAGGGAAGGGAGAGAATGAGAGGGAATGGAAGGGACGGTAAAAGGAAGGAAAGAAAGAAAAACGAAATCAAGGAAAGATGATGGTGGTAGAAAGAAAGAAAGAAAGAAAGAAAGAAAGAAAGAAAGAAAAAATGAATGAATGAATAAATTAAAGGATAAAAGAAAACAAGGCAGAAGGGAGGAAAGAAAACAACAACAACGAATAAAAAGAAATGAGCAAAATAATGAACAAGGGAAAGAATAAACGAATCGAGAATAGAAATAATGAATAAAAAAATGAATTGACGACCTAACTTTTTTTTTATCACCAAAGGAGGCGAAAGGAGGGCGAAAAAGAGAAGAAAAGAGGAATAAAGAGGATAAAGACTGAGGAATGATGGAATGGAAGGAAAGGGAGAGAGAGGAAGGGAGGGTGGGAGAGAAAGAACGAAGGGAGCAAAGGGAAGGAGAGAGTAAGGGAGAAAACGAGGGAATAAAGAAAGGAGAGAAAGAGAAAGGAAAAGAAAAGGAGAGGATGAGAGGGTGAGGAAGGTAAGGAGGGAAAGAAAGGAGGAAGAGGCGAAAGAAAGGAGAAGAAAAAGGCTGAATAAGGAAGGAAAAGATGAAGGAATGAAAGAAAGGAAAGACAGGGAGGGAGAGAGGAGGAAGGGAATGGGGAGGGTAAATGGTATGGAATGAAGGAATGGAAGGAATGGGAGGGAGAGGGAGGGAGGGAGGGAGGGCGAGAGGCCAGCACGCGAGGCCATTCGTCTTGCCCCAAAATATAGAGGTAACAAAAAATAGGTCAGATTTTTCTTGGCGAGGTCCGAGGCGCGGCAAAGACTGGACCAATACGCGTTCTGGAATGGCCCAATACTCGTGTGCGCCTTGTTGACATATCGAAACGCACATGTGTAGGTGTTTAGGAGTACACAGGAGTCAGTATGTATGTCTGGTATATGGTTGTCGTCTAAATACACACACACACACACACACACACACACACACACACACACACACGATCCTCCCTCCCTCCCCCACCACACACAGTTTTTCCTCGAAGTAGTAATGTAGACTCCCTCCCGTAAATATTTTCCCACGCCGCCTCCTGCTTGTGTACGGCTGTTCCGGCTAAAGGCTTGACTGACACCCTCGCCTTCCTCCTCCTTGCTCTGAGACACTTCATTGGGCACCTTAGAAGTTATTTCCGCTCCTTTAGTGTGTGTATGCTGTGTTGCGCTGCTGTTGTATATATTTTCAGATTTAGATTATTTTCTTCCTTTACTACTACTACTACTACTACTACTATTACTACTACTTCTACTACTACTACTACTACTACTGCTACTATTGCTCTTCCTCCTCCCCCTCCTACTACTACTACTACTGCTACTACTACTACTACCACTACTACTACCACTACTACTACTACCACCGAGTTTTGGCTAATGTTGCCTCAAAGACTGGTCCTCTAAGCTCCCCCCTTGAGATGGAGTAAGCTGGGTCACGTCACCTGTAGATAAACACGCAGTTGGTTGGAACGTGGAGTTGACGTCTCGGAATTTTGACGTCAAAGTGAAGAATGCATATCTTTTTCCGTATACGAGCTGCCCATGGCCCCGGTAGGCTCTCTTCAGGGGGCCTCGTGGATAGACCCAGCTCGTTAGTCGCGGTTAGAGGGGGGGACGAGGATCGGGGGAAGAAGGGAGAGGGGGTAGAGGTGGGGAAGGGGGGGAAGGGGAAGGAGTCGCTTGCATAACACCACAGCCTCGAGGAAACATTTAATACAGAGAAGAAAGTGAAGACAAGTATATTTTTTTCTTCTTTTTAAAATATATACACAGCTGTGTGTGTGTGTGTGTGTGTGTGTGTGTGTGTGTGTGTGTGTTAATTTTCCTTCCGGTGTTATGTTACTTAATTCGTTAGGGTCATGTGTGTGTGTGTGTGTGTGTGTGTGTGTGTGTGTGTGTAGCTCTCCCACCCACCCTCCCACGCACCCACACACACACACACACACACACACCTCTCCATCATGTCACATCTCGTCTGGAAATTATATCACCTCTGAACACGCAAGAGAGAGAGAGAGAGAGAATTAGTATTAATATTTCTCAACAGTTACGAGGCTAATGTGGCTTTTTAATTACATTTTTGGGATGGAGTTATTCAGAAATGTTGGATTATATCAAAGTCGAGGTTTGAAACACTCACTCGTAAAAAGGGATATAGGAATTCAACAAAACCAGATAACCACGCCTTGAAAATGTTGATAAAGACGAATATAATCTTTAAAAAACCCATGCGCTAGTCTACTGTTACCTCGCGTCGGCTCGGGATTAATCTGAGCAAGGAATGTGTGTGTTCTCTACCATTTCGATAAGCCTGTTTCCCTCGACCATTTCGATAAGCCTGTTTCCCTCTACCATTTCGATAAGCCTGTTTCCCTCTACCATTTCGATAAGCCTGTTTCCCTCAACCATTTCGATAAGCCTGTTTCCCTCAACCATTTCGATAAGCCTGTTTCCCTCTACCGTTTCGATAAGCCTGTTTCCCTCTACCGTTTCGATAAGCCTGTTTCCCTCAACCATTTCGATAAGCCTGTTTCCCTCTACCGTTTCGATAAGCCTGTTTCCCTCAACCATTTCGATAAGCCTGTTTCCCTCTACCATTTCGATAAGCCTGTTTCCCTCAACCATTTCGATAAGCCTGTTTCCCTCAACCATTTCGATAAGCCTGTTTCCCTCAACCATTTCGATAAGCCTGTTTCCCTCAACCATTTCGATATGCCCGTTTCCCTCAACCATTTCGATAACCCTGTTTCCCTCTACCATTTCGATAAGCCTGTTTCCCTCTACCATTTCGATAAGCCTGTTTCCCTCAACCATTTCGATAAGCCTGTTTCCCTCAACCATTTCGATAAGCCTGTTTCCCTCAACCATTTCGATAAGCCTGTTTCCCTCAACCATTTCGATAAGCCTGTTTCCCTCAACCATTTCGATAAGCCTGTTTCCCTCAACCAGTTCGATAAGCCTGTTTCCCTCAACCATTTCGATAAGCCTGTTTGCCTCTACCATTTCGATAACCCTGTTTGCCTCTACCATTTCGATAAGCCTGTTTCCCTCAACCATTTCGATAAGCCTGTTTCCCTCCTGCCTCCCATTCGTCGCGTCCCAGTTAAATGTTCGGCCGGTTGTAGTTCCCAATAATCACCGAGAGTCTGTTTTGTGTCATGGTATTAGTTTCCTCACCAATGGCAGAATCGTCGGGTGGCTAATGTTTTGGGAGTTCTGCAATCGGTTGTTATTTGTGGTGATCTGCACGTAAATTGAGTCGTAATTTTATGTTTAGTTTGTCTATTCTTGCGGCAGAGAGCGTGCTCCTGAGGTGATATATGACGCCTGTAATTTTGTGCTTGTTTATTTATGAAGAATTTCGAGGTGGAGGAGGAGGACGAGGAGCAGGAGGAGTATGATGATGATGATGATGACGAGGAGGTGGAGGAGGAGGAGTAGGAAGAGCGGGAAATGATGTAAGAAGGATAAGGAAAAGTAGAAGAAGAAGAAGAAGAAGAAGAAGTAAAAGAAAGAAAAGCAAAAGGAAGACAAGAACGACAAGATAAAAGAAGCAGAAGGAAAAGAAAGACGACGAAAAAGAAGAAAAAAATAAGAAGAAACAAGAAAGATAAAGAGAAAAAAGAAGAAAAGAAGGAGAAAAGAAAAAAAAAAAAGGAGAAAAAAAAAGGAGAAAAAAAAAGGGAGAAAGAAGTAGCACAGAAGGAGAGAGGGGAGAGGGGAGGAGGAGAGGAGAAGGGGAGAGAGGAGGAGGGAGGAGGGAGGAGGGAGGGAGGAGGAGGGAGGAGGGAGGAGAAAAGAAAGGAGGAGGAGGAGAGGAGGGAGAGAAGAAGGAGAGGTGGGGAGGGAGGGAGGAGGGAGGAGGAGGAGGAGGAGGACCAGGAGGAGGAGGAGGAGGAGGAAGAAGAGGAGAAGAGGGTGGAGGAGGACCAGGAGGAGGAGAAGAAAAAGGAAAGAGAAAGAGGAAAAAGGAAGAGAGAAAGGAGAAAAAGAAAAAAAAGAAGGAAAAGGAGGAGAAAAAATGAGAAGAAGAAGGGGAAGAAGAAGACGGAGAGGGGGAGGAGGAGGGAAGGGAGGAAGAAGAAGGAGAGGGAGGAGGAGGAGAGGAGACCAGGAGAGGAGAGGAGGAGGAGGAAATGAAGGAGAGGGTGGAGGAGGAGGCCACAAGAAGTGGAGAGGAGGGAGGAGAAAGAGGGCAGGAGGAGGAGGAGGAGGAGGAGGAGAGGAGGAAGAGGAGGAGAAGAAGTAGCGAAGGAGAGGGTGGAGGAGGACCAGGAGGAGGAGGAGGAGGAGGAGGAGGAGGGGGAGGAGGGTCATTAATTAGCTCAGGTGTCCAGGTCGTCGCAGGTAACCACAAGGAGCGTTTTCTTTGCCCTCAGGAAGCTTTGGTCTCACTTTTGTTCTCGTTCTCTCAAGTTTTCTTCCAGGGTTTTAATTTTTCTTACATTATTTGGTTACTTTTTTTCATTTTCATCATTTTTTTCGCTATTTTTTTGTTTTTTGTCTTGTATTGTTTTGTATTGCATTTGTATTTTTTTTTATTTCTTATTGTATTTTTTTTATTCCGTTTTCTTTCTTTTATTAATTTTCTTTGTTATTTTGATTATCTTTTTCTGTTTTTTTCTTTCTTCCTTCTTTCTTTCCTTTTTTTTCTTTATTCTTTTCTTTGCTTCTTTCTTTCTTTATATTTTTCTTTCCTTCTTTCTCGCCTTCGTTCTCTTCTTTCTTTCTTTCTTTATTCTTTTCTTTCCTTCTTTCTTTTGTTCTCTTTCTCTTCTTTCTTTCTTTCTTATTTTCGTTCTTTCATTTCTTTTTTCATTCGTTTTTTATCCCATTCCTTCTTTCTTTTTCTTTTATCTTAATTTTGGTATTATTTGCCATGACAGACTCTCTCTCTCTCTCTCTCTCTCTCTCTCTCTCTCTCTCTCTCTCTCTCTCTCTCTCTCTCTCTCTCTCTCTCTCTCTCTCTCTCCTTCCTGAAGATAAATTAAATTGTGAGAGAAAGAGGTGGAAACATGTTTTCTTGTGTGTGTGTGTGTGTGTGTGTGTGTGTGTGTGTGTGTGTGTGTGTGTGTGTGTGTGTGTGTGTGTGTGTGTGTGTGTGTGTGTGTGTGTGTGTGTGTGTGTGTGTGTGTGTGTGTGTGTGTGTGTGTGTGTGTGTGTGTGTGTGTGTGTGTGTGTGTGTGTGTGTGTGTGTGTGTGTGTGTGTGTGTGTGTGTGTGTGTGTGTGTGTGTGTGTGTGTGTGTGTGTGTGTGTGTGTGTTTTCTTTTTTAATTTATTTCCTTTTTTTCTTTTTCTTATTTTTTTCATATTTTCTTCTATTTCTTCTTTTAATTTTTCTTTTCTTTTCTCTTTTCTAATTTCTTTTCTTTTTTCTTCTTTTTCTTCTGCTTCTTCATTTTTTTCTTCCTCTTCTTCTTCTTCTTCTAATTATTCCTATTCTTATCCTTAACTTTTTATTTTATTTTCATTTTTATCTTTTTTTGCTTCTTCATGTGTATTACTTTCTTTTTCTCTATTCTCTCATTTCTTTATTTTCTTTTCTTCTTTTACTTCTTTTTTCTTCTCTTTTTCTTCTTTTTTTCTTATTTTATTCTTTTACTTTTTCTCCTTCCTCTTCTTCTTCTTCTCCTCCTTCTCCTCCTCCTTTCTCTTCTTCCTTCGTTGTGCTCATTATATTTTCCCCTCCCTTCATTATCCCCTTCGTCATTTTTTCCCCCTTCCATCATTCTTATTTTCCCTCATTAGTCTTTCCGTAACCTCTTCTACGACACATTCCATTTTCTTCAGTTCTTCCTTTATCCTTCTTTCATGTCCTAATTCATTGCTTCCTTCATCTCCTTCTTCTTCTTCTCCTCCACTCTTCATTTATTTTTTCCTCTGTCCTTCGTTCTTGCTTGCTGTCTATCTTTCCCTTTTCTCCTTTCTTTTTTTTGGCTAATTTTCAGTGTTTCTGTCTATTATATTTTTGGTGTTCCTTCCTTCCTCTGTTGTGTTTTGATTTCCTTATTATTCAGTATTTCATCTTTATTTTCCACATCTGTTTTTCATATTTTCTTCCTTTTTTCCATATTTTTTATCTTTCTTTAGTTTCTGCTTTCTCATTTCCTTCCTTAGTTATGTTTTTTCCGTTTTCTGTGTTATTTTTTCTTTTCTTTTTTTCTTTTACATAATATTCTTCCTACACTATTTTTTTTCTTCCTTTTTCCACGTTCTTTTATCTCTTTCTTCAGTCTCTGCTTTGTCATTTCCTTCCTTCGTTAGTTTTTCCGATTTCTATTTTCTTTTTTCTTTTACGTAATATTCTTCGTACACTATTTTCTTTCTTTTCATTCCTTCTTTCTTGATTACATTTTTATTTCATTTTCTTTCTTAATTCTTGTATCCTCTTTCTCAGTTCCTTTCTTTCTTTCTCTCTTCTTCTCTTTCTCTTAAACCCTTCCGCCTTTCCTTCCTTCCTTCCATCTCTCCTTCCTTCTTTTTCTCTCCCTTCCTTCTTCCATTCATTCATTCGTTTTCTCCCTTCCTTCTTACTTTCTTCCTTTTTTAATGCTTCTTCTCTTCCTTCCTCCTTCCTTCCTCCCTTTCTCCCTTCCTTTCTTCCTCAATTCAGTCTCTCCCTTTCTCCCTAACTTCCTTCCTCCCTCCCTCCTTACTTTCTTCCTTAATGCGTCCTTCTCCCTTCCTCCCTCCCTGCTCCCTTCCTTCCTTTCTTCGTTCCTCCCTAATTTAAAACAACAACAAAAAACAACAACAACAACATTACAAGAGCTCCTCCTTCCTTTGACCTCTTTCTCCTTCGTTTGTTGATTATTTAGTGTGTGTGTGTGTGTGTGTGTGTGTGTGTGTGTGTGTGTGTGTGTGTGTGTGTGTGTGTGTGTGTGTTTCTAATTTAACATCGCTTAATGTGTCACGCGCCACCACACACACACACACACACACACGCACACACACACAAACATACAAAGAATAATGTTTTGACTCTTTTTAAAGAAGAAACTAAAAAAAAAAAATGCTAAAAATGAATGAAAAGAGACATGTTACAGACGGTGGAGGAGGAGGAGGAGGAGGAGGAGGAGGAGGAGGAAGAGGAAAAGGAAATGATGACCACAATCTAAACTGCAATTATGAAGTCCTTTACGATCCTTGAGAAAACTTTTGTATAATTCTGAATAAACACGACAGAGAGTGTATTATTATTATTATTATTATTATTATTATTATTATCATCATCATTATTATTATGTTATCACCAGCACAACTACACCAGAGTTAATACCATTAGTCTCCTCGCGGCGCCTTTCAACATTGCAATCAACTTTATTTCCCAATCAACTTCACTTTTCATCCCACACTCAATTATTTATACATCAAGCACTCACCACCACGCCCCACCTTTGCTCGGCTCCCTTACCCTTCCTCCTCCTCCTCCTCCTCCTCCTCCTCATCGCCATCGTCCTTGCTCTCCCCCTCTTCCTCGTCCTCGCCCTTGTCTTCCTCTCCCTCGCACACATTTCACCTCCTTACACTTCCTCCTTACCTTCCTCCCTTTCTTATTTTTCATTATCAAAATCAATAGTCTATTCTTAAGCACACACACACACACACATACTCTCTCTCTCTCTCTCTCTCTCTCTCTCTCTCTCTCTCTCTCTCTCTCTCTCTCTCTCTCTCTCTCTCTCACACACACACACACACAGACAGACAGACAGACACACAGACCCCCCCCCCCACACACACACACACAAAGATTTAGGGAAAGGAGAAAATGAGGTTGGGGTTGTGCTCATAAATGGTTGACAAATTAAAGACAAAAACTGAAAGAAAAGGAGTTAGAGGAAAAAATATAGTTAAACACGACCCAACAGGAAACTCGAGCAAACAGAAAATAATAGATAGTCGGCTCTTGAAAAAAAAATACACGCTGGAAAAATTACAAAAAAGAAAGAAAAAAAACTTATAAATTGACTTTCAAATACGAGAGGGGAAAATTTTAATGTGTAAAAAAATGTGTAAAAAAAATGTGTGAAAAATGTGTAAAAAAAACAAACTACAAATTAACTTTCAAATACGAGAGAGAGGAAAATTTTAAGCAGTGTAAAAAAATAATATAAATGATGATTGTTCTTCCCAAAATGCGTCATGTGTGCCCAAGGAAAATATCTACGCTCATAAGTGAATTTGAAAATGTTTGACAAAATTATATTAAAACGGTGGGCGGGAAGGGAACGAACGAACACGACTCGGCCTTTTGAAAATACAATTAGGATGGCATAATTAGGGAATAACACACACACACACACACACACACACACACACACACACGCTAACAAAATTATTTCACTATCTCCTTCACGACAAAATTGTATGAAAAAGATTATCATATATATTACAATAGCTTGGAGAGAGAGAGAGAGAGAGAGAGAGAGAAATATTAATTTATGGTCATTTTTGTAATTCCTCAAATGTATGTAATTTTTTTTATTTTCTTTACTTATTATTCCTTTCATTCCCACTTCCTTTATTCTTTTCCCCTTTTCTTTGTATTCTCTGATTCTTCTATTACTTCCCCTTCCCTTTCCTCCTCTTATTCTTTCTTTGTTTCTCATTTTTCATCTTTCCCATCTTTCTTCTGCTATACTTTCATTCCATATTATCCTTTCCTTTTCTTTTTTTCCTTTATTTGTTTTCCTCTCTTTTTCTTTCCTTTCCTCTCCTCTTCCTTCCTCTCCTTTCCCTTACTTTCCTTTCCATTCCTTTCCCTTTCTTTCCTTTCCTTTCTTTTCTTTTCTTCTCCTCTTCTCTCCCTTCCTTTTCATTTCATTCCTTTCCCTTATCTTGCTTTTTTCTCCTTTTCCTTTGCTTTCCTCACTTTTCTCTTACTTTTCTTTCCTTTCCTTTCCTCTTTTCTTTTCTCTTCCTTTCCTTTCCCTTCCTTTCCTTTCTTTTCCTTTCCCTTCTTTTCCCCTCCTTTCTCTATTTAAACATTTCCAACTACCCCATCCAAAGCTTCTCTCTCTCTCTCTCTCTCTCTCTCTCTCTCTCTCTCTCTCTCTCTCTCTCTCTCTCTCTCTCTCTCTCTCTCTCTCTCTCTCTCTCTCTCTCTCTCTCTCTCTCTCTCTCTCTCTCTCTCTCTCTCTCTCTCTCTCTCTCTCTTTTCTTTCTCTCTTTTCCTTTCCTTCTTTCTCCTTCTCCTTTCTTTCCTCTTTCTTTCTTTTCTCTTTTATTTCTGCTTTATCTTTTCTCTCTCTCTCTCTCTCTCTCTCTCTCTCTCTCTCTCTCTCTCTCTCTCTCTCTCTCTCTCTCTCTCTCTCTCTCTCTCTCTCTTGTACTTCTGTTCTTTCCTCTTGATCTGTTTATTCTTCCTCTTTTTTTCTCTCCTCTTTATCGTCTGCCTCTTTTTTTTCTCTCCCCTCCTCTCTTCTCTTCTCTTCCCCCTCTCACTCTTTTTCCTCCTCTTCCTCCCTCTCACATTTTTCTACGCACACACTCCTCCTCTTAGTTCCTTCCTTTCTTCATTTTTTATTTTGCTTTCTTTTTTCCTTCTTTACTTTTTTCTTTCTTCCAAGCTTTCATATTTTTACTTTTCCATTTTTATCTTCCATCTCCTCCTCCTCCACATTCTACTTCTCCTCCTCCTCCTCCTGTTCTTCTGTTTCCTCCTCCCCCTCCTCCTCCATTTTCTCCTTCTCCTTCTCCTTCTCTCCTCCTCCTGTTCTTCTGTTTCCTCCTCCTCCTCCTCCTCCTCCATTTTCTACTTCTTCTCCTTCTCTCCTCCTCCTGTTCCTCTGTTTCCTCCTCCTCCTCCTCCTCCTTCACTTTCTACTTCTACTTCTCCTCCTCCTCCTCTTCTGTTTCCTCCTCCCCCTCCTCCTCCATTTTCTACTTCTCCTCCTCTTCCTCCTCCTGTTCTTCTGTTTCCTCCTCCTCCTCCTCCTCCACTTTCTCCTTCTCCCTTTCCTCCTCCTCCTGTTCTTCTGTTTCCTCCTCCTCCTCCTCCACTTTCTCCTTCTCCTCCTCCTCCTGTTCTTCCGCTTCCTCCTCCAGCCACTCATTATAACTGCACAAATTCCCACAAGACGAGAAACAGGTGTAAGTATCATCAATTTTCACTAAAGAATATTAATGAGACCGTAGAATTAAGCTACAGGCCAGTATACCTCTCTCTCTCTCTCTCTCTCTCTCTCTCTCTCTCTCTCTCTCTCTCTCTCTCTCTCTCTCTCTCTCTCTCTCTCTCTCTCTCTCTCTGTCTCTCTCTCTCTCTCTCTTCCTCTCTTTTTCCTATTCCTGTTTTACTTTCTTCCTTCTTTTCCTTGATTTTTCTCTTTTCCCCTTTTCTTCCTTCCTTCCTTTCCTTCTCCCTTCCTTCCCATCCTCTTTCTATTCTCCTACTTCCATAAACATAACATCAGTAGCAGGCAAAAATCCCGAGAAAATTTTAAGAAACGAGCCGGTCAATTTTATAGATAACAATACAATTTCCGAGATCCAGCACGGTCTCAGAAACAAGCGATCCTGCTCAACTATTTTATTTCTTTGATGGTATATATGAAAACTAGGATAATTACGTCCCTAGTGATGTTGTATATCTAGATTTCTATAGAGCTACTGACGAGGTGACCCACGAACGACTCGATGACATTGGAGACAATCTGAGCGCATTGATAAGAGACTGGCTTAATCATCACTCCACTCTCCTCCTCCTCCTCCTCCTCCTCCCATTTTCCTACTTCCACCCTTCCTTTTCCTTTTTTTCCTAGTTATCTTTTCTTCTCCTTCCCTCCTTCTTTCCCTTCCACTCCTCTTCCCTCTCTTTTTCTATTCCATTGCCATCCTTTCTCTTTTACTCAGCCCTCTTTTTTTTCCTTCTTCTTCTTCTTCCCGGTCACTAGTGGATTACCGTACGGGTTAATGATAGGACCTTTCTTGTTTATTCTATACATTATTCATTTAGCAATAACACCCAATGGCAAACAGTTAACCCGGTAGCAGCGGGGATCATTTTTCTTAATGGTCCCTCTAAGCGAGAAAAATGAGAAAAAATCACCCCTCACACAAACTATTTCATAATTTACATCAATGTATTTGTGATCAGTTTATGTATCATCTATTTTTGGGGGTTTATATCATGGCACAAATTTGGCCCGTCGCCGCTACACGGTAAAGCCACAAATTTGGCCCGTCGCTGCTACACGGTAAAGCCACAAATTTGGCCCGTCTGTGCTACACGGTAAAGCCACAAATTTGGCCCGTCTGTGCTACACGATAAAGCCACAAATTTGGCCCGTCGCTGCTACACGGTAAAGCCACAAATTTGTCCCGTCGCTGCTACACGGTAAAGCCGCAAATTTGTCCCGTCGCTGCTTCACGGTAAAGCCACAAATTTGGCCCGTCGCTGCTACACGGTAAAGCCACAAATTTGGCCCGTCGCTGCTACACGGTAAAGCCACAAATTTGGCCCGTCTCTGCTACACGGTAAAGCCACAAATCTGGCCTGTCTGTGCTACACGGTAAAGCCACAAATTTGGTCCGTCGCTGCTACACGGTAAAGCCTCAAATTTGTCCCGTCGCTGCTACACGGTAAAGCCACAAATCTGGCCTGTCTGTGCTACACGGTAAAGCCACAAATTTGGCCCGTCGCTGCTACACGGTAAAGCCACAAATTTGTCCCGTCGCTGCTACACGGTAAAGCCACAAATTTGGCCCGTCGCTGCTACACGGTAAAGCAACAAATTTGGCCCGTCGCTGCTACACGGTAAAGCCACAAATTTGGCCCGTCGCTGCTACACGGTAAAGCCACAAATTTGGCCCGTCGCTGCTACACGGTAAAGCCACAAATTTGGCCCGTCGCTGCTACACGGTAAAGCCACAAATTTGGCCCGTCTCTGCTACACGGTAAAGCCACAAATTTGGCCCGTCTGTGCTACACGGTAAAGCCACAAATTTGTCCCGTCGCTGCTACACGGTAAAGCCACAAATTTGGCCCGTCGCTGCTACACGGTAAAGCCACAAATTTGGCCCGTCGCTGCTACCGGGTTAATTCCAAAACGATCACTTCCTTTGCAAAGCGCCTCGACCATTCCTTTGTTGAATCAGGAGTGAACTGAATTTCCCTACGCGAATGTACAGGAAGAATTATGTGTATTTTGCAGGTGACGCGGAATAATCTGACGAATAGAACACATCAGCACAGCGGCAGCCTCGTTGTAAGCCGATACTTTCTGTTGCCTGCTCGTCCATGTTTCTTTACTTCCGTGGCTCCTCCTCTTCCTCCTCCTGTTTCTCCTTCACTAACCATAAAAATAAACATACAGCAACTATGCAATAAGAGCAAGTGGAGAAAGCTCGTTCTTCTCTCTCTCTCTCTCTCTCTCTCTCTCTCTCTCTCTCTCTCTCTCTCTCTCTCTCTCTCTCTCTCTCTCTCTCTCTCTCTCTCTCTCTCTCTCTCTCTCTCTCTCTCTCTCTCTCTCTCTCTCTCTCTCTCTCTCTCTCTCTCTCTCTCTCTCTCTCTTTCTCTCTCTCTCTCTTTCCTTCCTTCTCCTTCTCTCTTTCTCTTTCTCCTTCTCCTTCTTCTTTCCTTCCTTCCTCCTTCTTTCCTTCTCTCCTTCTCCTTCCTTTCTCCTTCTCCTCCTCCTTCTTTTCCTTCCTTCCTTCTCCCTCCTTCTTTTCTTCTTTACAGCTTTGCCTAAGTTCACCCCTTGAAATTCTTAAAAGATTTTTTTTGAGACTAAAGCTTTTTTTAAACATTTTTAGTATTTTTTTTTTTCTTCCTTCTGTATATCGTTTTTCTTCCTCTTTTCCTTCCTTCCTTTCTTTCTTTCTTTCTTTCTTTCTTCTCTTCGTTCATTCTTTGTTTCCATTTTTGTTTTCTTCCCTGATTCGTCCTCGCTAAAACTCCTTTCTTTCATTTTCCTTTTATTCTTTTTCCTTCGTTCCTCCTTTCCTTCCTTCCTTCCTTTCCTCTTCTCTTCTGTCGCTCCTTCATCCCCTCTTCCTTCCATTCTCTCACCCTTTCTCTCTCCTTCCTTCCTTCCTTCCTTCCTTCCTTTCCAATTCTCTTCTGTAACTCCTTTATCCCCTCCTTCCCTTCCTTCCCTTCCTCCCTTCCCGTCCTTTCTCAACCTTCTCTCTCCTTCCTTCCTCCCTTCCTTCCTTTCTTCCTCCTTCCTCCTCCTTCCTTCCTATACGGCTTAATCCAGCAGAAATTAGGAGAGAGAGAGAGAGAGAGAGAGAGAGAGAGACACCCCCCCCATCAGGTGCATTAAAGCCTCTAAATATTATGGTTCGCGGCAGGAAGCTAACCAGGTGTGCCGCTCTCTCTCTCTCTTTCTCTCTTTCTCTCTCTCTCTCTCTCTCTCTCTCTCTCTCTCTCTCTCGCTCTCTCTCTCCTTTTTTTTCCTTCCGTTTTTTTCTTTCTCTTCTCTTTCTCTTTCTTTTTCAGCTTTTCTTTTTTTTTCTTTATTTTCTTCTTTGTTTCTTTCTCTTCGTTTGCTGTATCTTCATTATTTCCTTTTTTTTCTTCCCTTCAATTTCTCTCTCTCTCTCTCTCTCTCTCTCTCTCTCTCTCTCTCTCTCTCTCTCTCTCTCTCTCTCTCTCTCTCTCTCTATATCTCTCTCTCGCTCTCTCTCTCTCTCTCTCTCTCTCTCTCTCTCTCTCTCTCTCTTTGTATTACAATTTTCCTTCCCTCTTTTTATCTTCCTTCATTATTTTTCCTTCTTTTCTCTTTTCATTTTATTGGTTCCTCACATTTCTTCCTTCCTCTCTTATTCCCTTCTCTCTCTTTCCTTCTCTCCCTCTTCCCTCCCTTCCTCCCTCGTTCCCTCCTTCTCTCTCTCTCCCTCTACCTAAACAGCCTGACTTTAGCAATATACACACAAGACACACGGAAGATTGACTTGGTGTGAGTGTGTGTGTGTGTGTGTGTGTGTGTGTGTGTGTGTGTGTGTGTGTGTGTGTGTGTGTGTGTGTTGACGTGGCATGTGTAAAATAGTCTCATTTGTCCACACACACAAACACACACACACACACGCACACAAGCACACACACACAGACAAGGAGGTTCTATTCAATGTACAAGGTCAGCTGCAAAAAAGAAAACAACAACAACAACAACAACAACAACAACAACAACAACAACAACAACAACAACGTATACATCAACAACTTAAGTCCAAGGGCCATATGTATGTCTGTTTGTATACAATTTCTTCCTCCTCTTAATAAATCATGTCTGCTTGCCACTTAGGTTGTGTGTGTGTGTGTGTGTGTGTGTGTGTGTGTGTGTGTGTGTGTGTGTTCCTTCTTTTTCCTTCATCTTTCTTTCCTTCCTTCCTTTCTTCCTTTCTTCTGTCCCTCCTCCATTCCATCATTCCTTCTTCCTCTCTCTCCATCTCCCCTTCTTTCATCTTTCTTTCCTTCCTTCCTTTTTTCCTTTCTCCTGTTCCTCCTTCATCCCATCATTCCTTCTTTCTCTCTCTCCATCTCCCCTTCTTTCATCTTTCCTTGCTTCCTTTCTTCTGTTCCTCCTTCATCCCATCATTCCCTTCTTCCTCTCTCTCCATCTCTCCTTCCTTCCTTCGTATCTCCACCTCTTCCTCCTTCATTCCCTCTCTTCCTTCCCTTCTCCTTTCCTTCCCTTCCTCCCTCCCTTCCTCTTCACTGCGTTCGTTCATGAGTTTGTTTGGTAAGTGGATGAGAGCGAGTAGGTGAATGGATGAATGAGTGGACGATTAATAGATGAGTAAATAGATAAATGATTGAGATAGTGGAGGAAGGATGTTAAGTAATAGATAATGTGGAGTTTGATCAATATTTTAAAACTTTCGTTGGATTTGACTTCTTCTTCTTCATTTTCTTCTTCTTCTTCTTCTTCTTCTTCTTGTCCGTCTTGTTCGTCATTTTCTCTCATCTTCTTCTTAAATTTTTTCTTCATTTTCATTTTCTTTATTTTTCCTCTTTCTTCTTTTCTTCTTTTTCTTACTTTTTATCATTTTTTCTCTTTACTCATTTTCTCCTATTCTTCTTCATCTCTTCTTCTTCTTCAGTCTTCTCCTGCTCCTCCTCCTCCTCCTCCTCCTCTCTATCTCCTTGTTATTGTTCTTTGTTTTCTTTATTCATATTCTTGCTGTTTTCTTCTCTTCTTCCTTCTCCTCTTCCTCTCTTACCAAATTTCTCTTAATCTTTTTCCTCTTTCTCCTCCTCCTCTTCTTCCTTTTCTTCCTATTCCTCTTCCTCCATTTCTTCTTATTCCTTCTCTTCCTCTTCATCTTTCTCTTCTTTTCCTCCTGTTTCTCCTTTCTCTTCTTGTTCTTCTTCCTCTTCTTCTTCTACAACTACTTCGTTTCTCCTGTTTCCCCTTTTTCGTTATTTTCCTCATTTCTTCTTCTTCTTCTTCTTCTTCTTCTTCTTCTTCCTCCTCGTTATTATATATATTTGCGAGGCTTAATATCGTTTCTGTTACACCTTCTTCCTCCTCCTCCTCCTCTTCCTCCTCTTCTTCTTCTTCCTCCTTATCTTCCTCCACACCAAACCACCTCTTTCCTCCACCATCACAACCGCCTCCATCACCATTTTCTCGACCATCACCATTACCACCACCACCACCACCACCACCATCATCACCACCACCACCACCATCATGACCCTTCCTCTTCCTCCTTCTACGTAACACCATCATCACCACTATCAAAATCTTCCTCTTCCTTCTTCTTCTTCTTCTTCTTCATCTTCTTCTTCTTCTTCTTCTTTTACTTTTCCTCTTCCTCCTTCTTCCTCCTTCCTATCCTCTTCCTCGGTCTTCTTCTCAGCCTCCTCCTCCTCCTCCTCCTCCTCCTTCTCCTCCTTCCTTTTCTCTTCCTCGGTCTTCTTCTCAGCCTCCTCCTCCTCCTCCTTCCTTTCCTCTTCCTCCTCCTCCTCCTCCTCCTCCTTCCTTTCCTCTTCCTCCTCAGTCTTCTTCTCAGCCTCCTCCTCGTCCTCCTCCTTCCTTTCCTCTTCCTCCTCCTCAGTCTTCTTCTCAGCTTCCTCCTCCTCCTCCTCCTCCTCCTCCTCCTCCTCCTCCTCCTCTTCTTCCTTCTTCTCCTCCTCCTCCTCCTCCTCCTGCTCCTCCTCCTGCGTCACCTGCAGCCAATGAGCAAGAAGACGACGATGAGAGAGAGAGAGAGAGAGAGAGAGAGAGAGAGAGAGAGAGAGAGAGAGAATTGATATTAGGGCAAGGAGGTCACTATCTCTGTCTGTGTATATTAGTTAATTGCTTTGTTTATTGCTGTCATCATCATCATCATCATTATTATTATTATTATTATTATTATTATTATTATTATTATTATTATTATTATTATTATTATTATTATTATTATTATTTTTGCTACATATTTTATCATTATTATTACCCCTCCTCCTCCTCCTGCTCCTCCTCCTCTTCCTCCTCCTCCTCCTCCCATCTTATTTTCCCCCCCATTTTCATACAGATAACAGAAAAGGAAAGAGAATAAATATAAATAAATAGAACGGAAATAAAGAGAAACGGAAACAAAAATAGAAAAGAAAAATATAAATGTTAATAGAAATAAATAACAAATAATAGAAATAAATATAAATAACAAACAAAAATAAATGGAAACATAAATACAGAAAAACAGAATAAAGGTGAATGAGGAAGCTTAGTGAGCGAAATATTGGTAAAGGAAACATCGTAAGGAAAGGGAAGGTTAATTATCATCTCTCTATGTAGTGTTGTCCTAACGAGCCGCCGAGATAACTAACGCCTCACCTGTGTTGTTAATTGGGTGCTCAGGTGTCCCATTGTCCCCTCGTGTGACGGCCGCCTATTGTGATGCCCTACCCTGTGTCTGTCTGTGTGTCTGTCTGTGTGTGTGTCTGTCTGTCTGTCTCTCTCTGTCTCCCTCTCTCAAAGTAACCAGATTTTGTTGTTGTTTGTGTTACTGATGGAGAAAGGAGGAGGAGGAGGAGGAGTACAAAGAGGTACAAAGGAAAAGCAAACAGCAACAGACCTCTTGGTCCTAACACGGCTGTTTGTTGTTGCTACCATCTACTCTAATCTACAAGTCAGAGACACAGGACAGCAAAGGCGAAGGCTCCTCCCCTCCCACCAGTCCCTCCAGCCGAGGCGGGCACGAAAAGGAAGAATACCATGTAGTGAAGAAAAGCTACAATGGAATTTTACATGGACAGAAGGAAGATTATACACAACTAAGCTAACACTACTTTCTGTTAGACCGGAGCAAAATAGCGGATGTTCGGGTTAGCTTCTAAATATTTGTCTAGTCGGTTTTTGAACGTGCAAATAGTTTCGCTTTCGACGACGTTTTGAGGCAGACCATTCCATACATTGATGACACGGTTGAAGAAGAAGTGTTTTGATTCATTTGAGTTGAAACGCTTCCTCGTTATTTTGTATCCATTGTTTCTTGTTACACTTGATTGAGAGACTGTAAAATAATCATGAACATTAACGTTATCGAATCCCTTGAAAATTTTAAACACTTCTATAAGGTCACCTCTTAGCCTGCGCTGTGATAAGCTGAATAAGTTAAGTTCTTTAAGTCTGTCTTCGTACGGTTTGTTTCGCAGTCTAGGGATCATTTTCGTGGCTCGACGCTGCACCCTCTCGAGTTTATCAATATCCTTTCTGTAATAGGGACACCAAAATTGAAAGCAATACTCAAGATGTGGGCGAAGTAACGAATTGTACAGTGTCAATATTAATTTTTTTCTGATTTGTGTTCAAATGTACGACCAATAAATCCGATCAGTTTGCTGGCAGTTTTTAATACTTCTGTGCAATGTTGACTCGGCTTAAGATCGTTCGAAATTATTACTCCAAGATCTTTTTCATTGCTGGCTTCAGAAAGTTGCACTCCGTTAATTTGATAATGAATACTATCGTTGTTGATTCCGATATGAATAACCTTGCACTTTTCAATACTGAAATTCATTTGCCATGTTCGTGCCCAACTACTTAAACGTTCGAGATCAGCTTGGAAGTGTTCTTTATCCGTTGTCGTAGTGACTCTGCTGGCTGTTTATGTGTCGTCTGCAAATTTCGATATTTTACACGATAGCCGCTCGTCAATGTCATTTACGTGCACTAAAAACAGAACAGATCCCAACACCGACCCCTGTGGAACACCGCTTTTGACATCTCGCCAGTCAGATGATATACCATTCATAACAACTCTCTGTTTACGGTCGGTAAGCCAGTCTTTGAGCCACTTATGAATATTACCAGTTATACCGTGAGCTTGCAGTTTACTAAGGAGGCGGTTGTGAGGGACTTTGTCAAATGCTTTTTGAAAGTCCAAATATACAATGTCTACTGAGTGACTTTCATCTTACACATTAAAGATGTAGTTGAAGAAATCGATAAGGTTAGTCAAACAGGAACGTTTGTTTCGAAAACCATGTTGCGAATCCTTAATTAATTAGTCTGTTATCTTAAAAAAAACTTGTCGCCTTTTTTAAAGATAGGAGTTACGTTAGTGAGTTTCCATTCTAGTGCTACTTTTCCTGTGTTTAGCGACTTTGAGAATATGTTCAAGAGGGGCTTGCTGAGCTGATGTTTTGCCTCTTTAACAATACGCGGGGATATTTGATCAGGGCCGGGCGTTTTGTTTACCTTAATATTATCAATAATTTGTACTATATCACTTTCTACAATGTCGCTAATACTACCCAAGGATGTGTCATCAATATATCTAGGGGCTTCCGGTTGCCTTTCGGATAAAATTTCTTCTGTAAAAACGGAGGCAAAAAAATCATTCAATATGTTAGCGATTTCTTTATCATCATTCGTGGATTCGCCATTTACAGTTGCTATTGGGCCAATACTGGGGGTGAGAACTTTTGTATTTCTTACGTAGGCAAAAAATTCTTCAGGATTTGTTTTGCTGGCGCTTGCAATATGAAGCTCTAGGTTTCTTTTATTGAGGCGTATGATTCTTTTTGTTTCTCGGCGTAATCTGTGGAATCAAATTTTGTCTGTTTCATTATTTGTGATCAAGTATTTGCGACGCGCTCGATTTTTATTCTCAATTCGGCGTTTGAGTTGATTGTTCCACCACTTAGGCTTCCAGTTGGCTGCTGGTCGTCTTATACGGAATGGTACGCATAAATTTACGGCTCTACTTAAAATTTCTGTGAATGTTTACCAAAGGAGGAGGAGGAGGAGGAGGAGGAGGAGGAGGAAGGGGAGGAGGAAGAGGAGGAGGAGGAGGAGGACTAGGAGGAAGGCTTATTTTGTATTTCATTACAATAACAAGCATAAAGTGAAGTGAAAGAATGTGTGTGTGTGTGTGTGTGGAGAGAGAGAGAGTTCACAAAGAAAACAACCAACAACCAAATCACACACACACACACACACACACACACACACACACACACTCTCACACACACACACACACACACACACAGTCACAGCGTCATCCTTTACTTGCAAAAAGAGAGGAAGAAAATAATAATACCTGTTCACTAAATCACGGCGAGGCACAGGTGGAGGGGGGAGGGAGGGGAGGGGAGGGGAGGGGGAGGGAGGGTAAGGGAGGTGAGGGGGAGGGAGGGTAAGGGAGGTGAGGGGGAGGGAAGGGAAGGAGGTGAAAGTATGGAACGTCACAATAAATTCAGGACGCCTGCTGGCTCATGACGAGGCTGCCGCTGTAGTGATGTGATCTGCCGACACTTCAGGCCCGCAGCGCCGATCAAGGACCTTGGTGTGTACGTTCAATTCACTCCTGACGCAACGAAATAACGGTCGATTCGAGTATTTAATTTAGAGACTTGATGGTATTCCCGTTGACTACCTCTGAAGGAAGGTTGTTCCGTTGGTGTATGACTCGGTTTGAGAAGAAAAAAAGTTGGAAAGTTTCGTTTAGTCGGCGCAACATCTGTGGTCATATGCCGGAGAGAGACAGAAGGGGAAGGAATTATAGGAGAAGGGAACAGATCTCAGGAGACGGGACACAACCCCCGATTAATACCTGGTACCAAATTTACTGCTGGGTGGACAGGGGCGTTGGGTATCGGAAAAGCCGCCCAATTTTTTCCATTCTGGCCGGTTTGAGAAGAAACTCTTGTTACAACATCGCCTCACTTGAATAGGTAGACCGATATTTCAAGGTCTTGAGAGTGTCTGTAGGTCAAAGAGCTCAAAGAACTTGTTCAGGCACCTGAGGACCTGAATCATATCTCCTCGTAAGCGTCTCTTTTACAGCGAAAAGAGGCTGAGTCGCTTGAGTCGTTCCTCATACGGCTGAGCCCTTAAGAGGAGGAAGAGGAGGAAGAGGAGGAGGAGAAGGAGTAGGAGGTGGAGAAATAACAAATAATAATAATAATAATAAATAATAATAATAATAATATGAATAAGAATAAGAATATGAATAATAATACGAAGAAGAATTAAGGGAAAAGGGTGATGACAATAAATATTAAACTAGTGAAGAGAGAAAAGAAAGGGAGGAGATGAAGAAAGAAGGGGAGAATGAATAGGAAAGGTAGGAGGAGGAGGAGGAGGAGGAGGAATAAGAAGAGGAGAAATACGTGGTGGTAATGGTCATGGTAGTAACGGTTTTAGAAGATGGGAGGAGTGGGAAGACGGGAGGGAGGGGAATGAAGACGACGAGAGGAAGAGAAAGGCGAGGGAGAGACGAATAAATGAGAAGGGTCAAGGAAGAAGAGGGAGAAGGAGAGGAAAAAAAGGAAAAAAAGAGAGGAAGAAGGAGAGGGAAGGAGGGAAGAAGAAGAGGAAAGCAGGAGAGGAAGACGGAAGGAGAGGAAGAAGAGAGGAGAGGAGGAGAGAGGAAGAAGGAGAGGGGAGGGGAGAAGGAGAGGGGGGGAGAGAAGGAGAGGGGAGGGAAGAAGAAGAGGGGAGGGAAGAAGGAGAGGGGAGGGAAGAAGGAGAGGGGAGGGAATAAGGAAGGAGAGAGGGAGGAGAGAAGGAGAGAGGGAGGGCGTGGCGTTGATGGTTACGTAAGGGAAGGGAAAAAAAAGCAGAAGGGAAAAAAGGAGTGGAACAGATCCTTATAATGAAAATTCCTCCACGTGTCCTTCTCTTCCTCCTGAAAAGTCGGGAGGAAAGAGGAAACTAGAGACGGAGAGGCGGAGGGAATGGTGGAGGAAGAGGAGGAGGAGGAGGAGGAGGAGGAGGTGGAGGGGAACAGAGGGGAGAAGTTCTGAAGTCTGTTTGGCAGTGTCTGTCGTCGAGGCGTCAGCTCGGCAATGTGTCCGTCAGCGAAACGTTCGGCGGCAAAACGTCCGTCAGCGAAACGTCCGGCGGCAAAACGTCCGTCAGCGAAACGTCCGGCGGCAAAACGTCCGGCGGCAAAACGTCCGGCGGCAAAACGTCCGGCGGCAAAACGTCCGGCGGCAAAACGTCCGGCGGCAAAACGTCCGGCGGCAAAACGTCCGGCGGCAAAACGTCCGGCGGCGAAACGTCCGTCAGCGAAACGTTCGGCGGCAAAACGTTTGGTGGCGAGGAAACAGATGAAAGAGAAGGGAAGCAGGATAAACAAAGGATAAACACAGGAATAAATAAATAAAAGCAAGGGAAAACAAGGGAAACATGGAGAAACAAGGGAAAACAAGGAAAAACAGAGGAAAACAAGGAAATACAAAGGAAAAACAAGGGAAAACAAGGGAAAACAAGGAAAAACAAAGGAAAACAAGGGAAAACTAGGAAATACAAAGGAAAAACAAGGGAAAACAAGGAAAAACAATGAAAAACAATGAAAAAAACAAGAAAATAAAGGAAAAACAAAGGAAAACAAGGGAAAATCAAAGAAAACAAGGTAAAACAAAGACAAACAAAGGAAAACAAGGAAAAGCAAAAAAAAAAAAACTGAGCTAAATCATTCAGCAATCATTCACAGTTACCCATCGTCAGGTATCCGTGAACCAATTAATGAACGGTGGCTGAGTGGTCTGCGTATGGGAGCGGCGTCTAGGAGCACCCGGGTTCGAGTTCCGCCCACCACTTGCACGCTGACAATTTTCCGCTACCCTTGAGTGGCCTAATTAGACTACCCACGCGCTGTCCTGAAGACTACCTATCAACCAGGACTCTAGAATCTCTCTCACCATAGGCAGAACGTACAAAACAAGACATACCAGGCGATGAAGAACGACCAGGTAGGTGAGAAATGTTGAGAGGGAAGAAGGAGAGGGGAGGGAAGAAGGAGAGGGGAGGGAAGAAGGAGAGGGGAGGGAAGAAGGAGAGGGGAGGGAAGAAGGAGAGAGGAGGGAAGAAGGAGAGGGGAGGGAAGAAGGAGACGGGAGGGAAGAAGGAGAGGAGAGGGAAGAAGGAGGAGGAAAAAAACCCTGGAAATCAGACAACGGTAGAAAGAAAAGAAAAAGACAGGGAGGGAAAATACCGTACGAGGAGAGAGGAAAAAGAGTTAAGGAAAATATTATGCAGGAAAAAGGAGGGGAAAATATTAAGCGTGAAAACGAGGACAACAGAGGAGGAAAGGAGGAAAACTAAGAAAAGCAGCGCAGGGAGGAAGAAAAAAGAAGCAGGTGGAGGAAAGGAGGAAAAAATTGAAGGCGGAGGAAACGATATGAAGAAGAGAGAAAAAATGACGAGGAAAATAAGGAAAAGAAGAGATGGGGGAGAAAAATGTAGGAAAGAAATTGTCAAACTGGAGAGAGAGAGAGAGAGAGAGAGAGAGAGAGAGATAGCATACCATATTAGTTTAGTTGCTCTTGAATATTATGTAAACAAATTAAAAATATATGTCGAGTGATGAACCGCGGATGACTAAGTGTGCGGAGGAGGAGGAGGAGGAGGGGGGGAGAGGAAAAGGAAGAGAAGGAGGGGTGGAGGAGTAGGAGGAGGAGAAGGAGAAAGATAAGAAGGGAAAGAAGGTGAAGGAGGTGGAGGGGAGAGGAAGGGGGAAGGAAAAGGAAGAGATGGAGGGGTGGAGGAGGAGGAGGTGGAGGGTTGGTGGAGTAGGGGAAAGATAGGAAGGGAAAGAAGGTGAAGGAGGTGGAGGAGGAGGGGAAATTGAGAAGGGAAAAGAAAAGGAAAACGAAAAAGAAAATAACAGTATCAACAACAACAACTACATCAACAATAACAATAACAAGAAAATATGACCACTACCATTATCATTAATATCAAGAAGAAAACAACAAGAAAAAATAGGTACAACAATAACAACAACAACATGTATCTCCTCCTCCCTTTTACTTCTTCCTCTTCTTGTTTTCGTATATACTCGCAGCTGGTCACATGTTTTCCACCTTCTATCATCATCAAGTCCTATGTCTTTCTCTCTTTTTCCCTTGTTCTCTTTCCTAGTATTAAGTTCTATGCCCCTAATTCTTGTCCCGATGCTTTCTCCCTTCTATTAGCAAGTCCCGTATCTCTACCTCTTTCTGTCTCCTGTTATTAAGTTCTATGTCCCTAATTCTTGTCCCGATGCTTTCTCCCTTCTATTAGCAAGTCCCGTATCTCTACCTCTCGTTTCATGCTTTCTATCTCCTATTATCAAGTTCTATGTCCCTACTTCTTGTTCCTCTATTTTCTACCTCCCATTAGCATGTCTCGTCTCCCTACCTCTTGCTCTCCGTGTTTTGGTTCGCGGCGCGTCGGGGCGGAAAACTGTCTGCTTGCTTCACGCGTATTTATAAACATCTCAAGTAGTTTGTAAGCGGTGCAGTAGTTTTCCAAGGAGCGGGGGTTTTCCGAGAGAGAGAGGGAGAGGGTGGGAGAGGGAGAGAGGGGAAGAGAGGGAGAGGGGCAGAGAGGGAGAGAGAAGCAGAGAGAAGGAGAGAGAAGCAGAGAGAAGGAGAGAGACAGACAGACAGAGAATGCTTAGAATATGGTTCAGACAAGATGATTTGCCCCTAAAATTAAGTGAGGCATCTAATATTAAGCGGTGAATTATGTAGCGGTAGAAAGCGAACAAACTGGAAATATTACTGGAGGAAAAAGGATGTTGAGGAAAATATTAAGAAGTAGAGAGGGGAAAGAAAGGGAGGAACAAAATGAAGAAGGGAATGGAGAATGACAAAGAAGGGAACCAAATATATATGTGATGGAGAATAGAATGAGAGGGAAAGGAAGACAAGAAGGAAGGAAGAGAAAGGAGGAGAAAGAAAATGTTAGATAGATAGATGGATATAGAAAGGAAGAGAAAGGTAGAGAAAAAATATTAGATAGATAGATGTAGATATAGATAGATCGATATATAATCCTTCTAAAATCTCTCTTCTTATTATCTGTAGTAAAGATAAAAAAAAAAGATTCCTAGCAATACATTCCCACTTGAACAGTTTCTTTGTACACTTATTCATACGCACTTCTACTTACTTATACTTACACTTATCGTACCACACACACACACACACACACACACACACACACACACACACACACACTAACGCCAGATTTTCAAAACATCGAATTAGTATTTACTCCGAACGCTTTTTATAGGAGCGGCGAGTAGCAATCTTTTTTTTTTTATTATTATTTCCTATTTTTTTTGGCCTTGAGCTGTCTCCTTTGCTGTAAAAAATAGGAAGAATAGGTACATCAATAATCACAACAATAACAGCAATGACAACAATAACAACCATAACACCAACAACACTAATATTAAAAAAAAACAAAGGAATAACATCAATAAGAAACACACGACGCATTAACAGTATATAAAAAAACAAATGAAAGCGGATGTGTGGATGACAAGAGGATCCGAATGTTTATGGAATGATTCACGTCTTTGTGTTCTATATATATACTTACTTACAATTGTAGTGTTGTGTGTTATCAGATGCTTCAGTCATAGGATACAACTGGACATAATAGGTTAAACGGTATATTTACACTCTCTCTCTCTCTCTCTCTCTCTCTCTCTCTCTCTCTCTCTCTCTCTCTCTCTCTCTCTCTCTCTCTCTCTCTCTCTCTCTCGTCTGACAAGGTTTTTTCCTCCATTTGTCTCCTCCATCTTTTCTTTCCCTTCTTTTCTTTGCCATTTTTTCTCTTTATATCGTTTCCTCAGTCTTCAATTTTTCATTTTTCCTCTTTTCCTCCATCTGCTTGTTCGACGCTATAGCCTGATGTTTTACGCGTCCTATTAATATTAATCAATAGTCACGTGGGTATTTTTTTTTTACAGCTAAGGAGACAGTTCAAGGCGTAAAGAAAAATATTAGAAAAAGCCCGCTACTTACTGCTCCTGAATAGAGGTCAAAGGAGTGGCCAAAAAGAGAGGTCAATTTCGGGAGGAGAGGCTTTTAATTCCAATATTGGGACGGAGTTGGTCACAAGTGTTATATTTTCACAGTTACATCGACATATTACAGACTTAAGCCCCGTTCACACTGTGCTGACTCGGGGCCACGACAACCCAGTGACTTTTAGGGCCCTCTCACACTGTGCCTATTCATCATTCGGCGATCGTTTCAAGACCTCCTTCCGATCATGTGCGACCCTTTCACATCAACTTTTCACACCCAAGACCTCGTATACCCCAAGTCGCTGGGTTGTCGTGGCGCAGAGTCGGCACAATGTGAACGGGGCATTGTCGTAAAATTAGTGGTATAAAAAAATCACCCTAACCAACTAACCACGCCTTGAAAAACGGGTTAAATAGAAAGACAAACCAAGCATATTAGTGTCTTAATCCTACCCTTAGTTGAAGCGAGGGCAGGTGCAGGGCAGGTGTGTGGTGAGGCAGGTATGCAAGGGTGACGGGAATGTTGTTTGAACACGAAAAAAAAAAAAAAAAGAGATAATCAAGAATGTAAAACTGAAAATGAAACTCTTATTGGTAACCTAAGTCGAAGAGAAGACAGGTAGAGAACAGGTGTATAGAGAGGCGGGTATATATAGGCGAAGGAAAGGTTGATTTGAGGACGAAAAAAAAGTGATAATCAAGAGTGTGAAACTGAAAAGGAAAGTCTTATTTGTAACCCAAGTCGAGGAGAGGACAGGAATAGAACAGGTGTATAAGAGGCAGGTATACATAGGCTAAGAAAAGGTTGATTTTAGGACGAAAAATAATATGATGAAGTGTTTATATGTGAAAAGGAAAGTCTCATACGTAATCTAAGTCGAAGAGAGGACAGGTATAGAACAGGTGTATAAAGAGGCAGGTATATATAGGCGAAGGAAAGGTTGACTTGAGTACGAAAAATATATGGTGAAGTGTCTATATGTGAAAAGGAAAGGCTTATTCATGACCAAAGTCGAAGAGAAGACAGGTATAGAACAGGTGTATAGAGAGGCAGATATACATAGGCCAAGGAAAGGTTGATTTGAGGACGAAAAAAATATGGTGAAGTGTCTATGTGAAAAGGAAAGTCTTATTCGCGACCAGAGTTAAAGGGTGGACAGATATAGGACAGGTGTGTGTGATGGGGCAGGTGTACATAGGTGAAGGTTTGAACACGAAAAAAAGTGCTCAAGTGTGTAAGTGTGAAAAGGAAAGTCTTATACGTAACCTAAGTGGAACAGGATCAACTGACGTGAGTGTAAGATCAGATACGCTTCCTGACGTCACATAAAGGCACTAAGTAGGGTTCGAACCGGTTCGTCCTGGTCCTCTGTTGATATACTAAACCAACCCCCCACCCGCGGAATTTGCTTAAGTGTGTGATGTAAGCGAGTCACAGATATACATTGTTGTTCCGAAGGCGAGTTTTTTCCTAGTGATAAAAAGTTGACCTCCGTGTTGTTTTCGTTAGTAGTCCAGTTGCCTTTGGTGGGATGAATTAAGAAGTGACGTAAGTTTAATTATATATATGAGAGAGAGAGAGAGAGAGAGAGAGAGAGAGAGAGAGAGAGAGAGAGAGAGAGAGAGAGAGAGAGAGAGAGAGAGAGAGAGAGAGAGAGAGAGAGAGAGAGAGAGAGAGAGAGATTTAAAAAGACATTCAAACATAGAGAATAAATAAAACAACACACACACACACACACACACACACACACACACACACACACACACACACACTTTTTTTTTTACATCAGAGGAGTCCGTTCAAGGGCATAAAAAAAGGATACAAATGTGAAGAAAAAGCCCGCTACTCACTGCTCCTAAAAAGAGTTAGAGGAGTGGCCGAAAGATAGAAAGACACACATTTAGCTAACCAGACAGATAGACACAAACGGAGGGAGGGAGGGAGGGAGGAAGTGGGTCAGTCAAGGGTAGCACAAGCCTAACAAACTGGCGAGGAGGGGATGGCACGCGAGGAGGAGGAGGAGGGCTAACGGACCGAGTTTGGATATATCAGTCGTGGTGTGTGTTGTGTAAGGGAGAGGAGGCGAGAGTCCAGTGGCAGTGTATTTAAGAGTGAGAGTGAGGGAGAGGTGTGGCCAGGTGAGGAGAGGGCAGGTGTAGGACAGGTGTATGAAGTGAAAGGTAGTGATTTTACGAAAAAATATGGAAAATGAGTTAAAGCCACTAAGAGATACCTGTGGGCTAGGGCAGGGCATCCGTGGCCAGTTTCGGAAAAATCTCTATATTTAAAAGGCAAATATAAAGGTCCCGCGCACCCCCTGACTCACGTGGACGACATCTGTTTTTTTGTTTACATCAATATTTATGGTAAAACATCATTACAGACGTAATTATTAATGTTTCTAATGCATTTTATCGATAAATCAAACGTCTGGCAGTGAAGCTGGGCATGAGTGTAATGTGGAGCCGATGCCTGTTAGCTCAGAGCTCTCAGAGCGTCGTTTGGTGATATGTCCAGGAAGAACAGAGAAAACACAAAGACTCCTGCCAGATGATCAAAGAAAAAGCAGAAATTACGTGTCAGTGAAGGGTATGAGGATAAATAAAACCTGGCGACTTTGAGGAAGGTCGCGCCTTCTGAAACACTCATTCTTAGAACGATAATACTTTTTTTTACTTACATTGTAAAGGGAACCAGGTGCGATATCAAGAGCTAGCGTGCATCACGAATATTCTTAGAAACATGTTTGCAAACTTAGAATATGTAATTTTGGCGACTAGTGACAATAAATAATCCGAGAGCGGGAAAAGAGGAGGGAAAGAAGGAAAAAACTTTAAAGGTCGTTTTCTCGATTTTTTTTTTCTTACATCGCTGCCTACTGCGCCGGTAGGCTTTCTTCATGGGCCACATGGTCGGCCTAAGCCCGTCGTGGCGCAGGCAATTTTTATAGTGGCGCCAGTTCCCTATTTCTCCGTCCCAAATTAACTGATTTTGATGTTTTAGGTACCATTTTAAAGATGACAATGCACAATGACAATAGAGACTTTTTTCTTTTTACTTTTATTTTTTTTCACAAAAATTCGTGAACAGTTTAAACGCAGGTGAAAAAAAAATCATTAAAGAAACTGAGAAACTGAAAAATCTGGCTCTTTTTTTGTTTCACCACTTGCAAATTTATATTCATGTATAAGTTTTTTCCTAAATACGTGATGAACTTTTTGGAATTGAACATTTTTGAAATAAAAAAAAATCGTATATAATTTGTTAAAATTTTCATCAAAATCTTTTGAAAATTCGGCAATATGCACACATCATTCATGTCTAAAAGACATAAGTGAAACAGATTTTTATGTCCAATAATTTTGAAAATAGAAATCTACCGGACGGTTCCCTTCAGCACGTAAAAAATATAATCGAATGTGTAAAGGTGAAAAGGAAAGTCTTCATCGTAACCAAAGTGTGGTGGCTTAAAGATAGACAAGTGGGTGAAGAAGGCGTGCATTCTCGGGTGAACGAAAAAAAAAAGATTTAACTAGATATGGAAGAAATATATACGAGGTTAACGATGTGAGAACCTATACGTGGCCTAAGAGTGACTGGTAAGGGATTCGTGAGAGGAAGGAGAAGATGTTCAGGATAAAAACACACAAGAACATAGAATCGCATACCAGTCTACAACGGCTTGAACTTGACTTAAAAGACTACAAATGAAAATGAATAACTTATGCCTGACTTTTGTGTGACGGGGAAATAAATCACAAAGGTACATTATAAGGACGCAAGAACATGATAGGTGTACTAAGGAATAAATATGAGTGAAAGTGTACAGGTGAAAATGAAGGACCTATGTGTGCCTTGTGTGTGAACGGGAAATAAATCTTAGAGGAAGGAACATGACAGTGCGGTGAAAACAATTATTAAAAGAATATGAAAGGTCTGCAAGGGTGTGAATGTGATTGAATGTAAACAATTGAAAATGAACTTGTGAGTGACCTGTGTGACTGGGAATGAATGAAATGAATGAAGAAATGAATGAAGGAAAAGAATATCAAAAGGGAAAAAAGGAATATCTGGGAACCAAAACTAAAAAAAAAAAAAGATAGTTTGCAAAAATATGAAAATTAGTAATACTGTACAAAGCAAAACAAGGCTCTGAGCACTGTCTTAAGGGGGGTCAGGGAGGGGTCGGGGAGGGGGGGGGAAGGTCGGGGGGAGGGGGTCAGGGGGGAGGGGGGGGGGGTTAAGCGTGACTGGGAAACGGCATGTGAAGGGAAGGTGTATAACTCATCTCCATCCCCTCCACTCAACTCCACTCATTTCCACTCAGTCTCCACTCTATCTCCACTCTATCTCCACTCAGTCTCCACTCAGTCTCCACTCAGTCTCCACTCTATCTCCACTCAGTCTCCACTCTATCTCCACTCTATCTCCACTCAGTCTCCACTCTATCTCCACTCTATCTCCACTCAGTCTCCACTCTATCTCCACTCAGTCTCCACTCTATCTCCACTCTATCTCCACTCAGTCTCCACTCTATCTCCACTCTATCTCCACTCAGTCTCCACTCTATCTCCACTCTATCTCCACTCAATCTCCACTCAATCTCCACTCAATCTCCACTCTATCTCTACTCTATCTCTACTCTATCTCCACTCTATCTCCACTCTATCTCCACTCTATCTCCACTCTATCTCCACTCTATCTCCACTCAATCTCCACTCAAACTCCACTCAAACTCCACTCAAACTCCACTCAAACTCCACTCTATCTCCACTCTATCTCCACTCAATCTCCACTCAATCTCCACTCAATTTCCACTCAATTTCCACTCAATCGCCACTCAGTCGCCATTCATCTCCACTCAACCTTCACTCATTCCCACTCAATCGCCACTCAATCTCCAATCAGTTTCCAATAAGTCTCCGGCATGTTGGTTGCAAGGCTAAGCGGCCTGTTGGTCTAGGGGTATGATTCCTGCTTTGGGTGCAGGAGGTCCCGGGTTCAAATCCCGGACAGGCCCGACTATTTTTTAGGAGGCGTGTGCGTGCAGGTGTATGGTTGCGTGAGGTGAGCGTATGTTTCGAAGCACCGGCCTGTTGGTCTAGGGGTATGATTCTCGCTTAGGGTGCGAGAGGTCCCGGGTTCAAATCCCGGACAGGCCCACGCGGGAAGTTTTTATGGGTTTAAACTGGATAAATTCAGATTCAACAGGGACATAGGCAAACATTGGTGGATGAGTGGAATAGGCTTAGCAGTCATGTGGTGAGTGCCAATACAATTGTCACGTTCAAAAATAGATTAGATAAATTCATGGACAGCGATATTAGGTGGGGTTAGATACACGGGAGCTTAGGTTCAAAGGAGCTGCCTTGTACCTCTTGCAGACTCCTACGTTCTTATCCACTCTATCTCCACTCAATCTCCACTCTATCTCCACCCAACCTTCACTCATTCCCACTCAATCCAATCCCTCACATAACTATTGCTTAAATGACACTCTCATAAGCAGGTCTGGGTGCGAGAGAGATTTAGGGGTCTTAGTGAGCTCTGATCTCCGTCCAAGGGCACAATGCATTCAAGCTAGAAATCGAGCTAATAGGGTACTGGGATTTATTTCAAGGAGCTTAAACAGCAGAAGCCCCGAAGTCTTCCTCAAACTATATTTAGCATTAGTTAGACCTCATCTTGACTATGCGGTTCAGTTCTGGTCACCTTACTATAGAATGGATATCAAAATGTTAGAATCGGTGCAGAGGAGGATGACTAAGATGATTCAGGGGTTGAGAAACTTGCCATACGAGGAAAGACTCAAACAGTTAAACTTGCATTCTCTAGAAAGGCGAAGGGTGCGTGGAGACATGATCGAGGTTTATAAATGGATGAAGGGCTTTAATAAGGGAGACATTCATAAGGTTCTGTTGGTAAGAGAACCGGGTAGGACACGAAGTAATGGGTTTAAACTGGATAAATTCAGATTCAACAGGGACACAGGCAAAAATTGGTTTACAAACAGAGTGGTGGATGAGTGGAATAGGCTTAGCAGTCACGTGGTGAGTGCTAATACAATTGTCACATTCAAAAATAGACTAGATAAATTCATGGACAGCGATATTAGGTGGGGTTAGATACACGGGAGCTTAGGGTCAAAGGAGCTGCCTCGTACAGGCCTACCGGCCTCTTGTAGACTCCTGCGTTCTTATGTTCTTATGTTCAATCGCCACTCAATCTCCAATAAGTCTCCGGCATGTTGGTTGCAAGGTTAAGCGGCCTGTTGGTCTAGGGGTATGATTCCTGCTTTGGGTGCAGGAGGTCCCGGGTTCGAATCCCGGACAGGCCCGACTATTTTTTGGGAGGCGTGTGCGTGCAGGTGTATGGTTGCGTGAGGTGAGCGTGTGTTTCGAAGCACCGGCCTGTTGGTCTAGGGGTATGATTCTCGCTTAGGGTGCGAGAGGTCCCGGGTTCAAATCCCGGACAGGCCCACGCGGGAAGTTTTTATGGGTTTAAACTGGATAAATTCAGATTCAACAGGGACATAGGCAAACATTGGTGGATGAGTGGAATAGGCTGAGCAGTCATGTGGTGAGTGCCGATACAATTGTCACGTTCAAAAATAGATTAGATAAATTCATGGACAGCGATATTAGGTGGGGTTAGATACACGGGAGCTTAGGTTCAAAGGAGCTGCCTTGTACCTCTTGCAGACTCCTACGTTCTTATGTTCTTATGTTCAATCTCCACTCAATCTCCACTCATCTCTATCAATCTCCACTCATCTCTACTCAATCTCCACTCATCTCTACTCAATCTCCACTCATCTCTACTCAATCTCCACTCATCTCCACTCAATATCCAGTCCCCTCAGTCACTTCCACTCATCTCCATTCAATCTCCAGCAGCCTTCACTCCCCTCCGCTAACCTCCACTCATCTCCACTCTCCCAGGACGCGGAGGAGCCTTACCTGGGGTGTACCTGTGGCCGGGAGACGTGCACCCGTAGCGAAGGGGTTGGTCACTTGTCGCCACTCATCTGCTGCTGCTTGGTAAGTGTTCCTCCTCCTCTTCTTCCTCTGTTGCCTCCTCTTTCTCCTTTTCTTCCTCCATTTTCTTGATTTCCTACTCTTCTTCCTCCTCCTCCTCCTCCTCCTCCTCTTCCTCCTCCTCTGCCTCCTTCTCCTCCATTTTCTTTCTCTATTTCATCCTTTTTCTCTTTTTCCTCTTCCTCCTCCTTTTAATTTTTCTCCTCCTTCTCTTCTTTCTCTTTTTCTTTCTCATTCCCTCTCTCTTTTTCTTTCTCTTCCTCCTCCTTCTTTTCCTCTTCCTCCTACTTTTCCTTCTCCTTTTCCTCCTCCTCCTCTTCTTTCTCTTTCTCATTTCCTCTCTCTTTCTCTCTTTTTCTTTCTCTTCCTCCTCCTCCTTTTCCTCTTCCTCCTCCTCTTTCTCTTCCTCCTACTTTTCCTTCTCCTCCTCCTCCTCCTTTTCCTCGTTTTCCATTGTTTTAATCATCTTTTTATTTTTAATGCAGACAACGTTGACACATAAGTAAAAAAAATGCATCCCTTGTCACTGCAGGGGCAAGGAATTCGTCCAATGTTAACCCTCGGTCTGTATTGCTCTTTCACTAACCAACTAACTAGCTAACGGGGGGAATGGGGTTTTATTTTATATATATATACTACGCCCTCCATTGTATTGATTTATTGTGTTTTATTGCACTCGTACTGTTCGTATAAGCTGGAAATGTACTGTTTTATTATATTTGTGCTATTTTCTGATATTCTATGTTTAGTTTGCCGTACTTTATTTAATACTTTTTATCTTGATTTACTCTGTTCTGTACCGTACACACACCGCTGAGGAAAAGTAACACGTGTACCAATGGACAATTCTGATTCCTCTTGACTTCTAACCTCTCCACCCACCTCTCCTTTCCTCCCTCCCTCCCTCCCCACCACCGCCTCCCCCTCACTCCTGGCCACACCAACCACGGTATTAAGATTTATGTGCCTCCCGCGTCTGGCACTTGGTTATCTATATTTATGAAAAGCGGCGCCCGAGTGAGCAGTTTCCCTCGATCAAGCTTAACAGAAACGGTCCATATTCATAATTGAACGTAACAGGGAGGCAGTGGTTGAGTGGTCAGCGTGTGGGCGCCGTGCCCCGAGGACACAGGTTTGAGTCCCGCCCGCCGCTACAAACAAACTGGCTATTTTTCAGTCATCTCCGAGTTTTGTCTTCAAGACCGTGCTCTAGATTCTCTCGGAGAGGATCAAAGATAAGCTCGAGGGCAGCTTGAGCCAAGCAAGATGGCTCCACTATAAACGCTTGTCTGCGCTGGAACAAGATGGGTCCGACCACCAGGCCCCGCCAAGAAAGCCTCCTGGCGCCATAGGCCACAGGTGATTAATCTGGGGTCCGTGGGATGTGTTTCCGTTATGGCACAGAGGCTGAAAAACTGCCACTGTGATCACAAAACAGTCCAAGGAAATCCTGGCAACTTCTCCGGGAGAGTTTCCAAACAGGCGAACTGAGGCGGCGGATACATCAAAGAATACGACTCTGGTAACATTTGTCCCCTTAATTCACTTCGTTTTCATTGGTGCTTTTTTTTATCGTCCATGGCGCAGAAGCCTCGTCACACTGCCGCCAGGATCACAGAGCGGTTCATGGAGTCCCGTCAACAGCTACGAAAGGCTTTTCAAACAGACGTTCCGAGGCTCCGACAGGTCTGAGAATGCGGACAGGTCTGGCAACATTCCTCTAAAATTAGCCAGGTGTTTATTGGGGACCTTGCGCTGTCATGACGCAGAATCCTTGTCAAACTATCACTGACGTCAAAACAGTCCATGGGAATCTAAAGAACTTGCAGAGAGACTTTTCAAACAGACGGATCCTTCAGGCGCAGGTACAGGAAAGGAAGGAAAAAAGATAAAAAGGTAGAATAAATAGGGCAAACAAACAAACAAAAAAAAACAAAAAAAAAAACAAAGAGAAAAGAAAACAAGAGGAGAGAAAGGCAAATTAATATAGTTTAATACAGAACCCATTTTCCCAAACATTTCTATGCACACACATTCACATAGATAAAGCTTTCAAAGAGGTCGTGGGTATTTACATGGAAGTTAGAAAGTTTCGTTTAGTCGGCGCAACATCTGTGGTCATATGCCGGAGAGACAGATGGGGAAGGAATTATAGGGGAAGGGAACAGATCTCAGGAGACGGGACACAACCCCCGATTAATACCTGGTACCCATTCACTGCTGGGTGGACAGGGGCGTAGGGTATCGGAAAAGCCGCCCAAATTTCTTCACTCGACCCGGTATTTACATGGATAGTTCTTAAAAGCCTAGTAATAATTTGACAATACTTCTGTACCATGAACGTGAAGAAAACCCGATTGATCTCTTCTGTGCCCTTTGGAAATACTTGAAAGCCGAGAGCGTTTGTGAATGTGCCCTCTTGCAGACTCCCACGTTCTCATGTTCTTATGTTCTTATGTTCGCTGCTCACATCACCTATTTCCAAAGTCCAAAAAAGGCGATTAATCAGGTTCTCATCAGCGTTAGTTCACGTTCACGGTACGGAGGCTTTGTTCACCTACCACCAGGGTCATAAGACTACCACTGGAGAGGCACAGAACTCCTACGAAAGCCTTGTCAAATACGTGAGGTTGGGTTTCAGAGTATGACCCCAGGTTTGTTATAACGTCCTTCCCCTCAGCGCCGACCCACCTCAAGCTACGGGCGAGTTTTGAGAATGAAGCAGAATAAGGAGGAGACCAAGAAAGCCTGAGACGGAAATAGAAAGAAAATAAGAAAAAGGGTATAAAAGGTACGAAGAGAAGGTTTAGATAAAAGATAGGAAAAGAAGAAAAAGAGTAGAAATAACAGAAGAAATAGAAAAGGTAATAGAAGGACAAAGAAAGTCAGAATGAAAGGAAATAGAAGAGAAGAGAAGGAAGGAGAAAATGAAAGGGAAGAAAAAGGGAGAAAAATGTAGAAAAAATAGGAAACGGTAGAAAAAAAAGGAAAAATGGTAGAAAGGCAGAAAGGTAGAAAAAAATAGAAGAAAAAGAGTAGAAAAAAGGTAGAAATGAGCGGAAAAAATGCCACGGAACGGAGAAAAAATTGAAAAAGTAAAAAATAAAGTAGAAAAAATATAAAAAAGGTGGGAAAGGTTGGAAAAAGGATAAAAAGGCAGAAGAAAAGGACGAAGAAAGCTAGACTGAAAAAATAGAAAAAAAAATAAAAAGGAGGAAAGGCAAATGAAGGTAAGAAGAGGAAAGAAAAAAAAGATGAGCAATAGAAGAGAAAGAAAGGAAGAAAGAGAATGAAAAGAGAAGCAACAAAGAATGAAAGAGAATGAAGGAGAAGAGAAAAAACAGAGAGAGAGAGAGAGAGAGAGAGAGAGAGAGAGAGAGAGAGAGAGAGAGAGAGAGAGAGAGAGAGAGAGAGAGAGAGAGAGTGAGAGAGAGAGAGAGAGAGAGAGAGAGAGAGAGAGAGAGAGAGAGAGAGAGAGAGAGAGAGAGAGAGAGAGAGAGAGATCCCTGACACTCATCCGTCTCCTCCACGCCCTGGGAGGGAGAAAAAAAGGGAGGGATGAGAGAGTCTAATGGATGGAGGAAGGTAGGAGAGAAAGGGAGGGAGGGAGGGAGAGAAAGGGAAGGAAGGGAGGAAGGAAGGGAGGAAGAGAGGGACTGGAAGGGAGAGAAGGTGGGAGATGAAGGGAGGAAGGAGAAGAAAGGGAGAAGTGATAAAAGGAAGGAAAGAAGGAAGGAGGGAACGTTAATAGGGAGAGAGGAACGGCAGGGAGAGTAAGAAAGGGAGAGAGAAAGGAGAAGAAAAGAGGGAGGGAGGAGATGAATAAAACACAATGAGGATTAAAGGAAGGAGGAAAAAGGAGAGGAAGGAAAGTGGGGAAAGAGAGGAAGAAAATGTGGATGAGGAAATGAGAGGAGGTGGAGGAAAGAGAAAGGAGGAAAGAAAGGAAATGGGAGGAAAATAAAGAAGAGAAAGGAGAGGAAGGAAGTAGGAGAGAGAGGAAGAAAGTGGACGAAGAAACGAGGGAGGAGGAGGAGGAGGAGGAGGGAAGATAAGGAAGGGAGGGAGGAGAGGAGAAGGAAGGAAAATGAGAAACAAAAATAAAAGAGGAAATAGCGAGGAAAGAAAAAGAGGGAAAGATGGAAGTGAAAGAAGGAAAGGAAAAAAGGAGAGAGGAATGTAGATTATGGAAGAGAAAGGAGGAGCATGGGAGAGGAGGAGAGAATGAGAGGGAAAGGAGGGGAGAAACGACAAAGAGGGAGGGATGGGGATGGGTGATAAAGGAAGGGAGAGTAGACAATTCACCAAGAAGGGTAACAAGGCTTTACCTGGCGCCTTCTTCCGCCCACCCACAACATCACCTGAGGAACCCCGGCTATCCCCCCCCTCCCCTTGGCGACCCCACACAGGAACACCCGCAAGGAACAAACTTCTCTTCGCTGGTCACGCCCTCCTCCCCCGCTCCCCCCCTCCCCGTGGTTACAGCGATGCCTCTCAGCGGTTGGAAAGTTTCGTTTAGTCGGCGCAACATCTGTGGTATCAAGGGCGATGTGGATGCTGTGGGATGAGCTTCTGCCTTGTGTCGACCAGTCTGCGTCGTGGATTTCCCAAGAACGTGGTTGAGCTTACGCAGAAATTCGCCTGTGTGAGAAACGACATTATTGTGGCTTTGTCTGATGTCTTATAGGAGCTAATGTGGTGGCAAGCTGTGCCCGTGAAAATGGGTATGCGGCGTGGGTCAGAAGGGGGCGACCCATACTTGGAAAGGGGACGGTAGCTTGTAACTTTTTTTTTTTTTTTTTTTTTTTTTTACAGCAAAGGAGACCGCACAAGGGCACACAAAAAAAGGAAACAATAAAAAAAGCTCGCTACTCGCTGCTCCTGTAAAGAATCCGAAGAGGTGGCCGAAAGACAAGTCAATTACGTGTTGTAGTGCCGAACACGCCCACCCCCGCGGGACTCGAGGTGACAGTGCTGAAGTTGATTAGGAACAGAGGCGGCGGAACAGTGTGTGCGGGCTACAACTGATCCCCGTCACAAGGGACAGCCACGCCATCCTTCCTGACGAACATCCTTGACCAGCTCACGGCAGCCCGCCAGTGCCACGTCATCATTCTCGGTGACCTGGACCCGCGCAGGTTGCAGTCCTCCCTTGACTCCCGCCTTGTCGCGCTCGACTTACGGAACCACCTCGCCTTCCTTGGTCATCGCTAGGGATTCACCGTGACCCCGTGGTGACAGACTTTCCCGATCACGAGGTGCGCTCATCCTCCCCGAGTCATGTGGGCAACTCAGACCACGAAGGCACTCCCCTCAGAATGACCTCCCGAAGACCATCCTACGCCACGATAGGGGGCCACGATAGGAGGTCTCGAGTGTGGCAGGCCAGCATCAAGCAGGGCAGCAAGTCTAAGCCAGTGAATCGCTGCCCTTTTGGAGCTGAGGCGCAATTGCTTGTGTGGGGAGGCACATGAAAGTGATGCGGGTGGGCAGCAGACACCTCCACAAGAACTGAGGCAGGCGGGCGGCAGAGCTACGATTTGGGGCCGCTGCTCTGGAGCACCTGAATCAACGACCTGCTGAATCCCGTCCCCAGCGCCAGGGCATCTGCGGACGACGTCACCATGTCGCTTCCTTTCCCTTCGGGGAGGAAGCCGTGGCATCTCGCCTCAACGCCATCCTCCGCCGCATCAAAGACTGGGTACATAGCTGGCAGGTCAGTGTTGTCCGGCAAAGGACCCCCCCCCCCCCCCAGGTGCTGGTAATGTCAAGGTCGAACGGTAAAATCCATCCCACATTTAATGGGACGGGGCTGGCCCATCGACGAGGAATATAAGTCGTGGGGATGACCTGAGACGCAAAGCTGATCTTCAAGGTCTACACTGGAAGGCTCTCCGGAACAAAGGCGAATTTCCTGGCGAGAGGAGAAACGAGCTGCTCTATAGAGCCCAAACCCGCTCCTCGCTGTAAAGTTCTCTTGCCTCGCTTAGGGCGGGGCAGCCGCTGTGCACCTCGCGATGCATCTATTATATGTCTGACAAGCTGGAGCAGCTCGTGACTTTTGAGCCAGCCTTTTCCTACAACCTTTATGTAAAAGCTGGGATACACCTGGCAAAGTCCAGAGGAGAACGGGAGGAGGCACACCTGGGCTGGCCACCCTTAGCAACAGGTCAGCCTCACAGCCTCCAGCATGGCCGGGACGCGGCGGGCCACCACATTCAACAAGGTGAAGGACGGGAGTGTTGCTCACCTACCATCACAGTGTCGGTCATTCCGTCGCTCATGGGTAAACACCGCGGCCATAAACGCGGCGCCTCCGCCCAGGCCACGCCGTGCTTTCACACACACATCCACCATCAGCGGCAGATTGTACAAACATGTGCGGTGGAGGAAGAATTTCTGACCTCACTTGGTGCCCGCACCACCTTGGTGATGGTGTGTGCGGGGCGCGGAAATTTCAAGAATGTGACGAGTGGCTCCGTGGTGTGCGTGACAGTGACAGGGAGGACTAAGTAAATATGATCAGTTAAGTGCACCGCAAGGACGCTTATGATACTAGCTTGTGCACGATAATGAAACAGGTATAGGTACGCGTGGCCTCCGTGCCCATCTCCGTGTTACTGGTCCTTGAGGCAGCGGTGCGTGAGAATCCATTACCAAGGAAAACAGGGCCGGGGCAGCATCCGGGTCACCACAGTTTACCTTCCTCAGCTTTCCCAGGTACCCATTTATCGACCTGCCCGAAATGGAGGATGAACAGCCGGGTGGGCGTGGCAGCGCTGTGTATAGTCATATAATGTTGATGGCAGTGTAAAGAAAGATGTTAGGTTGTACGGAATCGGGTCCTTACAATACAACCTTATTCAATCTGCAGAACGCCCTTGAACATGGATCAGTGTAAAAAAGGGAGAAATAGTGATAAAGGAGATAAGGAAGGAGTGATAGGAGGGAAAGTATGGGAAGAATAAAGGAGAGAGAGAGAGAGAGAGAGGAAAGGCAAGTTGGAAAGTTTCGTTTAGTCGACGCAACATCTGTGGTTATATGCCGGAGAGAGACAGAAGGGGAAGGAATTATAGGAGAAAGGAACAGATCCCAGGAGACGGGACACAACCCCCGATTAATACCTGGTACCCATTCACTGTTGGGTGGAGAGGGGCGTAGGCTATCGGAAAAGCCGCCCAAATTTTTCCACTCCTCCCGGGAATCGAACCCGGGCTCTCTTGGTTGTGAGCGAAGTGTGCTAACCACTGCACCACGAAGCCCCCGAAAGAAAAGAGACTGTTAATAAAAGAAAGTGGGAGAGACAAGAGAGAAGTAACGAAAATGGAGAGAGAAAAAGGGGAAGAGAAGCTGGGGGGAAACGAAGGAGGAGAAAGAATGAGGCAGTTTGAGAAAGTAAGACAAATGATGAGGAGGGACGGAGGAGAAGGGAAGAAAGGTAAGAAAAGGAAGATGAGAGGAAAAAGGAGGAGAGAAGGAAGAGGAGGAGGAGGAAGAAGAATAAGGAGAAGAAAGGAAAGAGGAGGCAAGAGGAAAATACGATAAAAAAAGGAAAATGACGAAAGAAAAGAAATAGTGGAAGAGGAAGAGGAGAAGGAAGATAAAGGAGGAAGAGGGAGAGGGATGAGAAGGAGACCAAAGGAGAATAAGAGAGAGAGAGAGAGAGAGAGAGAGAGAGAGAGAGAGAGAGAGAGAGAGAGAGAGAGAGAGAGAGAGAGAGAGAGAGAGAGAGAGAGAGAGAGAGAGAGAGAGAGAGAGAGAGAGAGAGAGAGAGAGAGAGAGAGAGCGAGAGTCTTGGACACGATGGAGGAGTTTTATGAAAGTAAGAGTTGTTGGAGGAAACTTTTTTTGAGGACTCGTAACGGATCACAGTTTGGAGGAGGAGGAGGAGGAGGAGGAGGAGGAGGGAAGGAGGAAATATTGCAGAGGCAACTTGATATCATTCCTTCCTCCCTCCCTCCCTCCCTTCCTTCATTCCTCCTTCCATGTCTCTACTCTTCGTACTCTCTCTCTCTCTCATCAATCTTGCTTTCTCTCTCCTTCCTTTTTCTGATTTTTCTTCTCCATCTCCTCTTTCTTCCTCCTTCCTCTTCCTCTTCCTCCTCCTCCTCCTCCTTCTATCTCATTTGTCCTTCTCGTCTTCCTCTCCTCCCTATTTCATACTTCTTCCTTTTTCTATATTTTTTTCCCTTCATTTTCCTCCCATTTATCATCTTTATTTCTTCTCCTTCTATTTCCTTTTTCTTCCTCCTTTTCCTCTTCCTTGTTCGTACATCATTCTTTTTCTCTTCCTCTTCCTCTTCTCTTTTCTCTCTTCCTTATCTTATTCAACTCAGAATCTTTTCCTCTTTATTTACTTCTTCCTCCTTTTCCCTTTACTTCTCCCCTTCTTCTATACCCTCGATTCTTACCCTTTCCCTTTCTTCCTCTTCCTATCATTATCACCATCTTTCCCTTTTCTTCCTATCTTTTTTTTCCTTTTTCTTCACTCTACTTAAATTTTCGTCAATGCACTTTTTTTTTTTACTTTCCCCGTCTCTCTCTCTCTCTCTCTCTCTCTCTCTCTCACCTGACCTCAAGTAAACACGTGTCCTTCTTACCTTACCTAACTTCCTCTTCCTCTTCCTCCTCCTCCTCCTCCTCCTCCTCCTCCTCCTCCTCCTCCTCCTCCTCATTCAGCTAAACATAGCCGAAACAGAGGCTTATGATTCATTGTATGTACAAGCAACGATCAATAATGAAAAGTATGTTCTGGGGGTAATTTACCGACCTCCTAAATCAAATGAAGACATTGATGGAAATCTCTACGCAGAGATAAATAGAGTTATCAGAAATAAAAATGCAATAATATGCGGTGACTTCAGTAACCCCTCCGTTAACTGGAATGCACTTTCTGGCGACAGAGAAGGCGAGAGATTAATTAACTTTGCACATAATTCATTTCTTAATCAAACTGTTACCATGCCGACACGCGGAAATAATATTCTTGATTTAATCTTCGCGACCGATAGTCATCTCATAACTGCCTGTGAGGTAGGCGAGCCATTTGCAAGCAGCGACCACAACATAATAAGATGTACTTTGAATATTGAAACAAAAGCACGAGCAAACTCACTCTTAATACCTAATTATAGTAAAGCAAATTTTATGGACCTAAAAAGAGAAATGGCTTCAGTAAATTGGAATCATTTGCTCAACAACGTCAGCGTTCAAGAAATGTATACTCGTTGTACTGCACAAATCACAGCGAGTGTAAATAAATTCATTCCACTCAAGCCACGAAGGACTGATAATCAAAAACCGTTGTGGATGAATAATTACTTACAAAAAATCATCGTCGAAAAAAGAAAACTGTATAAGCAATATAAGCTGTCACATAATGCACAGGATCATACTAATTACATCAATGTCGAGAGAGTGCGAAAGGAAAATCAGAAAACAGAAACGCGAATATGAGATGAAAATATCACTCGATGCTAAAAAAAACACCCAGGTTATTTTTCAGTTACATAAGAAACAAAAAAACTTAAAAATAATATCGGCCCACTACTATTAAGTGGCAATACGATTAGTGGTGATAAAGGCATGGCGTCGGTCCTAAATTCAACCTTTAGTAGCGTATTTACAAAAGAAAACATGACATCGATTCCAGCCCCGAAGAAAATTTTTCAAGGCCCTGAAGAACATAAGCTTGCATTGACCGAAATTGATATCAGCGAAGTGCGTGCGTACCTGCAGAAAATAGATCCAAATAAATCTCCGGGCCCCGACAATTTATCTCCTCGCGTGTTGAGAGAATGTAGTCAACAGCTAGAATTACCCATAACATTAATATTCAATAAGTCTTTAGCACAGGTCAGTGTGCCTCTCGAGTGGAAAAAGGCCAATATTTCCTCGATCTTTAAAAAAGGAGATAAAAAACAAGCCAGTAATTATCGTCCCATCAGCCTTACGTCTGTCCTAATTAAACTATTCGAAAAAATGATCAGGGATAAAATGATCACTTTCCTTGAAACAAATGATTTGATAACTGATAGTCAGCATGGATTTCGTAGTAATCGGTCTTGCCTTACCAACCTATTAACCTTTTTCAACGATGTTTATACATGTTGGGACGCCCGAGGCCCATATGACGTAATTTACTTAGATTTTCAGAAAGCGTTTGATAAAGTTCCTCACGTTAGGCTTATTTCTAAACTGCGTTCCCACGGTATTAACGACCATTATGTGCGTGGATTCATGACTGGCTCACCGACAGAGAACAACGTGTAGTTCTTAATGGTGAAGCATCGGATTGGCAACCCGTCACCAGTGGCGTGCCCCTCGGTCCTGGGGCCAACACTATTCATAATTTACGTGAACGACTTATAAACTGATATCCTATCAAAAGTAGCCAAATTCGCCGACGACACCAAATTAGGAGGTACGGTAATGATCAGTCAAAGTTGCGAGAATATTCAATCAGACTTAATAAGACTTGCCGACTGGAGCAAAAAATGGCAAATGAGTTTTAACGTAGATAAATGTAAAGTAATGCACATAGGTGAAAAAAATCCTAACTTTAAATATCAGATTCAAAGACAAGAAAACAAGAAAAAGATCTTGGTGTCATTATCAGTAACACTCTTAAAATGAGTGATCAATGTTCTGCAGCGAGTAAAAAAGCCAATATGATGTTAGGACTAATCTCAAGAAACTTTGATTATAAATCACCCGAACTTGTGAAAAGATTATATTTAGCATTTGTAAGACCACACCTAGAATACGCCGTTCAGTTCTGGTCACCGAACTATATCAGAGATCAAGTTTTGCTAGAAAAGATACAGCGACGAGCAACCAAACAAATTCCAGCGCTCCGAAACTTGCCATATGACAAGCGTTTAAAGCGTTTAGATATGTTTTCCCTAAAAAAGCAAAGGATAAGAGGGGACTTAATTGAAGTGTTCAAAATCCTTAATGGATTCGACAACATTAACCCAGATAGTCTATTTCAGAGAGACACCAACACAATAACACGCAGCAACGGTATGAAGTTAAAGGGAAACCGATGTAACACATTGGTGCGCAGAAGTTATTTCAATAATAGAGTCGTCGATCACTGGAATAGACTCCCACCGTCAGTAGTTAGCGCACAGAGTATCAATAGCTTCAAGTCTTCATTGGATAAGTACTTCAGGGATATAAGATTATACTGACCCTTCTTCGCATGTTTTCAGACAGATTGCAGCAAGACGTCAACCTAAATCCATATTATTCTCCCCCACAACCTAGATTGCAAGTAGCGTAAGTTAACAATAGAGTAAAGCAACAGTTAATGTCCGCATGACAGGTGGAGTGAGGTGTGGGTGCAGTAAGGTGACAGGGTACTGGTGCGTGCCTAGTACCGCCGGTAAAATGAGGATCAAGCCTCCACCTGTGCCCCTGAAACTACACCTCACCCATCGTGAGTATTAGGGGAGATTCTGGGGCTGCCCTGTGTAGGTCACTCGTCCTCTTCCAGTCTCCCTGTATTTCTATGTTCTTATGTTCTTTTGTAATGAAGTAATTTTCCCCCACAGCTTAGGTTACCAGTAGTGTAAGTTAAGGGTAGTAATTTCCTCTTATTTCTCTCTTTACTGTAAAATTTCCATGTCCCTTTCTTCCTTAAAGGTACATGGTGTTCTCTTCTAACTATTTCCTGCCGGCACGTTGCCGGAGGGAGAGGTGGGTGGGGAGGAGCCTTCATCTATTCTGTCCTGTTCTACCACACGTACATTACTAGTAGTAGCGGTAGTAAACAGACACCCTCGCCATACCCCGATAGGTCTTCTGGTGTCTGTTCTTCCTATGTATTCCTATGTATTCCTCCTCCTCCTCCTCCTCCTCCTCCTCCTCCTTACCTCCTCTCCCTTTCCCCTCTTTCTCCTCTCACCCCACTCTGTTTAATCTTCAGCTTCTCTCTTTCTCTCTACTCTTCCTCACTGCTCACTTCTCCCTCTTTTTCCTTTATATCTCTCCTCCTATTTTTTTTCATCCTTCTTCCTCTCTCTCTCTTCTTCTTCCTCTTTCCTTCTTTTCTCTCTCTCTCTCTCTCTCTCTCTCTCTCTCTCTCTCTCTCTCTCTCTCTCTCTCTCTCTCTCTCTCTCTCTCTCTCTCTCTCTCTCTCTCTCTCTCTCTCTCTCTCTCTCTCTCTCTCTCTCTCTCTCTCTCCATTTCTCCTAATCAAACTCTATTTCTTTCTCCCTTTCTCTTTCTCCCTTCCTTCTCCTTAATCTTCCTCTTAAACTATCTCTCCTTCCCCCTTCCATTTATTTCCCTTTTCCTTCCACCCTTCCTTCCTCTTTTTCTCTCAGCTCTTTTCTTCTTACCTCTCTTTTCCTCATCTCTCCTTTCATTTACCCCTCTACATCTCCTCTTCTTTCTCTCCTTTCTGCCCTTCTCTTTTTTCCCCTCACTTTCTCTACCCTTTCGTCTCCTCCAGTTCTCTAATTTACCTGCATTCTCTCCCTTTTTCCTTCTCTCTTTTTCTTTCTTTCTCACGACTTCGTTTCTTCCTCTTTTTCCTTTCCTTTTGTTCCTTTCCTTTCTTCACTTAACTTCCTTTCATCTACACCCTCTTCATCCCCTCTCCCTTCCTTCCCCTTCTTCCCTCTTCCTCTCCCCCTCCTTCCCTCCTCTCAAACCTCTCCCATTCACGTTCCCGGAAACAAAATCTAACCCCATTTTTCCGTTCCTGATCCTTTCCCGGGGCCAAAAAAATAATTAGGATTCTTTGATATAAGGTACGGAGAGAGAGAGAGAGAGAGAGAGAGAGAGAGAGAGAGAGAGAGAGAGAGAGAGAGAGAGAGAGAGAGAGAGAGAGAGAGAGAGAGAGACGTAATTAGATAGTAAGCAAGAGCAATGAAAAACGTAAAAGAAAGAAAAAGAGGAGGAGGAGGAGGAGGAAACATGGAAACATGGAAACATGGACTAGCAGGCAGCAGAAAGCCTGTTGGCTCATTACTAGGCTGCCTGCGTTCAGTGATTCAATCAATCCGTTTGCCATAGGAGTGGCTTGCAGGGAAGGATTAAAGCACTTGTGTACCTACTCTTGGGAACGTTCAGTTCACTCCCGATGCAACAAAGTGGCGATCAATGCGTTTCTTGAAGGAGTTGATGGTCTCGGCGCTAACCACTTCTGCAGGAAGGCTGTTCCAGTGGCGAACAACTCTATTCGAGAAATAACTCCTGCCGATGTCGGTATTGCATCGCTTTGCTTGAATGGAGGAGAGGGAAGGAGAGTGAGGAGAAAATGAACGAGAAAGGAGTAAAAAAAGGAAGGGAAAGAAGGAGATGGAGAAAATGAGAGAGAAAAGAAGGGGAGAAAAGAAAATGGAGAGAATATGAGAAAGAAAAGGAAAAAAAGAAGGAAGAGAGGAAAGGATAAGAAGAGAGAATGAAAGAGAAAAGAGGGGGAAAGGAAGGAAGCAAAGATGAAGATACAGAATTAGAAAGGAAGGAAAAGAGGAAGGGAGGGAAGGAGAGAGACTGAAAGAGAAAAGAAGGGAAAAGGAAGGAAGCAAAGATGAAGAGACAGAATTAGAAAGGAAGGAAAAGAGGAAGGAGGAAGGAGAGAATGAAAGAAAAGAAGGAAGGAAGCAAAGATGAAGAGACAATTAGAAAGGAAGGAAAAGAGGAAGGGAGGGAAGGAGAGAGAATGAAAGAGAAAGAAGGGAGAGAAAAAAAGGGGGGGAGAGAGGAAAATGAAGGAGAGAATAGAGAACAAAGGGCGGGAAATCTAATAAGGTTTAAATTGATGAGAAATATTTCCGTGTACATAAAGCAATTAGTGGTCGTGGCGGAGAAGGATGCGGGGCGGAGGGAACACACCTGATGATTGCCAGACACCGAAGAAAGAAAACAAAAGGAAACGTAGCGGACACAAGGAAACGGTGATGAGGAAGACTATTGTTGTTGTTGTTGTTGTTATTATTGTTATTATTATTATTTTCGTTATTATTATTGCTATTATCTTTTCTTCATTGTTTATCATGTGGTTTTTCATATGCTGTTTCTTCACCAAAATTCAAACGTTGTCAGTTAATCTATTTTTCTCTCTACCTGTGAAATGAATTATCTATCTATTACTGTTATTATTATTATTTTCATTATCATTATTGCTATTATCTTTTCTTCTTTATATATCACGTGGTTTTTCATATGCTGTTTCTTCACCAAAATTCAAACGTTGTCAGTTTATCTATTTTTCTCTCTACCTGTGAAATGAATTATCTATCTATTACTGTTATTATTATTATTTTCATCATCATTATTGCTATCATCTTTTCTTCATTGTTTATCACGTGGTTTTTGATATGCTGTTTCTTCACCAAAATTCAAACGTTGTCAGTTAATCTATTTTTCTCTCTACCTGTGAAATGAATTAACTATCTTCGTTTATATTTCAATCAATCTATCTATTTATTTTATTTTATTGGGTGCTGCCTGTAGCTCCGGTAGGCTCTCTTGAGGGTCCCCTTGGACGGCCCCAGGGCGTTAGTGGAGCAGGCGAATTTTATTTATAGTGGCTGCCGTGATGTATGACCTGTCTACCTACTATCTAACTATCTATCTATCCAACCGTCTATCTGCCTCTCTCTTCCATCCCTCTGTCCATCTACCTATCTATCTATCCACCTGTTTATCTACCCTTGTCCCCTTTCTACCTATTTTTTTTAACGTTTCGCCTGGGGTACCGGTAGGCTTTCTTGGTAGAGCTTTCTAGTCGGCCCCGTCCCGTTATGGCGCAAGCACGTTTTTATAGTGCCGCCATCTTGCTTGTCTACCTGCCTCTACTCTGTTTGTTTGTTTGTCTATCTCGCTTGTTTATTTATCCAAGTGTCTATCTACAAACGTGTGTGCAGGTGGCGCGGGGAACGTTTGAGTGTTGCTGGAAACGTTTACGAGACTGACCAGACGATGCAGGGAACGTATAGTGTGTGTGTGCGTGTGTGTGTGTGTGTGTGTGTGTGTGTGTGTGTGTGTGTGTGTGTGTGTGTGTGTGTGTACACACACACACACACACACACACACACACACACACACACACACCTGTTTACCCTCCCCGCCTCAACGCGTGTCATTGGTCGCGGAATAAAACGCTGACTTTCAATTAGCTTTATGCAAATGTCCCGCCAGTGATGCCCAATGTTTGACGCTGGGGACCCTTGACTTCCTTACCGCCCCATATCTCTGTCTGTCTGTCTGTCTGTGTCTCTGTATCCGTGTGTGTGTGTGTGTGTGTATGTGTCTGTGTCTGTGTGTCTGTGTCTGTGTGTTTGTGTCTGTGTCTGTCTGTGTCTGTATCTGTCTCTTTCTGTATCTGTCTCTTTCTGTATCTGTCTCTGTTTCTGTCTGTCTCTCTCCCTCCATCTCTCTTTCTCCACCCCATTTTTCATATCTATTAATATCTCACTTATCCCCGTTTTCCTATGTCCCATCCTTTCTATATTCTTTTCTTCTCTTCTACTTCTTCATTTCTCTTTTTCTTTATCCTTCCTTATTTCATCCTGCTGTCTCTATTATCATTTCTTCCTTCTCCTTCTTTCCATATTCTTGTCATTTTCCTATCGTTTCCCCTTTCACTCTTCCTTCATGCATTCCCCCCACCTTTCTTACCTCCATCCTTTTCCACTCTTTTCCCCCCTTTTTCAATAGTCTAAGTTTACTCCACCCATCCACTGTGTCCATCCATTCCCTCAAACCCAACGCCATACATGTCTCCCTTCCATCTCCCCTTCCTATTTCTTCCCCTTCTTTCTTCACCATTCCACTATCGTAACTTATGCTTCCTCTTCCTCCTCCTTCCTCCTCAGTTATCTTCCTTCTTCATATTGTCATTAATCATCTTCCTCGTTTTCCTCTCTCTCCTCTTCTCTTTAATCTTCCTCTTTCACCAACTTCTTCTCTCCTGTCTATTTCTTTTACTCATCTTCTCTCTCTCTTTCTCTTTCTCCCTTTTTCTCTTTTTCTCTTTTTGTCTGTCTTTTTCTTTGTCTCTTTTTCTCTCTTTCTCTGTTTCTCTCTCTTTTTCTTTTTCTCCTTTTCTCTTCTATCCCTTGCCTCTTATTTCCACACCCATTCCTTCATCCGTGTCAATCCTTCCCTTCTCCTTTTACTCTTTACTCCTCCTCCACCCTTATCAATCTTCTCCTCTATCCCTTTCCTTTTACCGTCCACCCATGTCAATCCCTCCCTTCTCCTCTTACTACCCACTAACTCCTCCACCTATGTCAAACTCCTCTATCCCTTTTCTCTTCACCCCCAACTCATCCTTCCACCCATGTCATTTCTCTCCCCTATCTCTTCCCACCTAATCCCCACCTATCCCTTCTCCTTTTCCTCTTACTTCACACTAACTCCTCCACCTATGTCAAAGTCCTCTATCCCTTTCCTCTTCACCCCTAACTCATCCTTCCACCCATGTCATTTCTCTTCCCTGTCTCTTCCCTCCTAATCCCCACCTATTCCTTCACCCATATCCACCTATCATCACCCTAACCTTCAGCCTTGTCCATCTATCCCTATCTCCTACTCTGTCAATTCTCTCCCCTACACCTGTCCATCTTCCATCACTAAACTCCACACCTGTCCATAGCCTCCCTCCTCCTTCCCCCCCTCCCCACATACGGTAGGACAGGTAAACACGGCTCTCACACCTGCCCAATTAGGTTTCAGCCACATCGGTAACCCTAATAAGCTTTTTGTTGGTGTGGTTTTAATTATCAGACACAATTTCGCTTAATAGAGCCTTGATTGGACCCCGCGAACCAACACACTAACACACGAATTCTCTCGCTCTCTCTCTCAAACATTTCGGGGCTCTCTCTCACACACACACACACACACACACACACACACACACACACACACACACACACACACACACACACACACACACACACACACACACACACACACACACACACACACACACATTCAATAAGGGTTTGGGAGATGATGATGTGTTGGTATTTCCATTGGTAGTTTTATGAGCCTAGTGATAGCTTAACAAGGCTTTCGTAGACGTTGTTGTGTTGGTGTTTCCGTGAGTAGTGTTGTGAGGTTAGTGATAGTTTGACAAGGCTTTCGTGGATGTTGTTGTGTTGGTGTTTCCGTGGGTATTGTTGTGAGCTTAGTGGAAATTTAACAAGGCTTCTGTATTTGGGTAAGGCTTTCGTAGAGGTTGTGTTAATATTTCCATGGGTAGTTAGTTTTGTAATGGTTCTGTAACATTAGCGTAGAGGCTGTGTTAGTATTTCCATGGGTAGCTTTATGAGCCTAGTGATAGTTTGACAAGGCCTCTGCACCATGAACGTAGAGGTTGTGTTAGTATTTCCATGGGTAGCTTTATGAGCCCATGGTGACAGTTTGACAATGCTTGGGGCAGTAAGTAGCGGGCTTTTTTTTTCATTATTGTTATATTTTAAGCCCTTGATCTGTCTCCTTTCCTGTAAAAAAAATAGCGTAAAGGTTATGTTAGTATTTCCATGGGTAGTTTAATGAGCCTAGTGATAGTTCGACAAGGCTTCCGTATTTTGATAAAGCTTTCGTAGAGGTTGTTGTGGGTATTGCCGTGGGTAGTTTTAAGAGCCATATAATAGTTTTTCAAGGCTTCTGTGACATGAAAGTAGAGGTTTTTGTGTTAGTATTTCCATGGGTAGTTTAATGAGCCTAGTGATAGTTCGACAAGGCTTCTGTATTTTGATAAGGCTTTCGTAGAGGTTGTTGTGGGTACTGTCGAGGATAGTTTTAAGAGCCATATAATAGTTTGACAAGGCTTCTGCCCCATGAACGTGAAAATACTCTCAGGAACCTTTATGGCCTTTGAAAATGTATGTTGTGAGAGCCCAAAGCGACTGAGAATACTGGCCTGATCCTCTTTCTTATGGTGATCTTATGCTGACACAATCAAATATTACATACTCACACACGCATGCTTCTCTCTCTCTCTCTCTCTCTCGCTCTCTCGCTGTGTCTCTGTGTCTGTGTCTGTGTCTGTGTGTCTGTCTGTGTCTGTCTGTGTCTCTCTCTGTCTCTCTCTCTCTCTCTCTCTCTCTCTCTCTCTCTCTCTCTCTCTCTCTCTCTCTCTCTCTCTCTCTCCATACCTAAGCTACTCGGTCACGTCCTCCATCCTACTGCTTCTTCCTACTTCTTCCTGCTTCTATGACGGTCACTTCCTGCTGTTTGCCCTTCCTTCACCTCTCTAACTTCACTCTTAACATAATCCCCTTCCACAATCCCTTACCGCTCCTCATCCTTAACTCAGCATCCCACTTACCAACGCTGCGCTCTCCCGTACCTCTGAACATTGCATTCCCTTTATCCCAAGCCTCAAGATCGCGCTCCCCGCCTCTCCCACATTGCACTTCCTCTGACGGCCAAGAGAAATCCAATCAACGTATAGCAAAAAAGAACAGGAATAAACAGAAAGGAAAGGGAAGGAAAAGTGAGAAAGTGAGAAAAATGTAGTGAGAAATTGCCACACTAATTCCCTCAAAGTGGAAGAACACACAAGAAAAAAACAGCGGAAAGAAACACATAGAAAAGGAAACAGAATTAAGAAGGTGAGCAAAATGGAGCAAGAGAAAAGGCCCAAATAGATCTCTCAAAAGACCCTTGATAAAAGATGATATAAACTTAAATACAACTGGAAGAATACACAAGAAAAAGACAGAAATAAACACAAAGAAAAGGAAACAGAATTAAGAAGGTGAGCAAAATGGAGCAAGAGAAAAGGCCCAAATAGATCTCTCAAAAGACCCTTGATAAAAGATGATATAAACTTAAATACAACTGGAAGAATACACAAGAAAAAGACAGAAATAAACACAAAGAAAAGGAAACAGAATTAAGAAGGTTAGCAAAATGGAGCAAGAGAAAAGGGCCAAATAGATCTCTCTCAAAACACCCTTGATAAAAAATGATATAAACTTAAATACAACAAGAAGAATACACAAGAAAAAGACACGGAAATGAACACAAAGAAAAGGAAACAGATTTAAGAAGGTGAGAAAAATGGAGGAAGAGAAAAGGGCCAAATAGATCTCTCTCAAAACACCCTTGATAAAAAATGATATTAATTTAGATACAACCGAAAGAATACACAAGAAAAAGACAGAAATAAACACAAAGAAAAGGAAACAGAATTAAGAAGGTTAGCAAAATGGAGCAAGAGAAAAGGGCCAAATAGATCTCTCTCAAAACACCCTTGATAAAAAATGATATAAATTTAGATACAACCGGAAGAATACACAAGAAAAAGACAGCAGAAATAAACACAAAGAAAAGGAAACAGAATTAAGAATCAGGTGAGAAAAATGGAGCTTGAGAAAAGGGCTAAATAGATCTCTCTCAAAACACCCTTGATAAAAAATGATATAAACTTAGATACAACTGGAAGAATACAAAAGAAAAAAAAAAACAGCGGAAATAAACACAAAGAAAAGGAAACAGAATTAAGAAGGTGAGAAAAATGGAGCAAGAAAAAGGTGCCAAATAGATCTCCCCCAAAAGACCCTTGATAAAAATTGCAATAAACTTAAACACAAGCGGAAGAATACACGAGAAAATGCGTATCACAAGCGTATTTACCTTTTATGGCAGCCTTGGCAGGACCTCCACATCGCTCCAGAGAGGCTGAAACAAACAAAAATAAATAAATACAAGAGATAGATAAAGAAATACTAGTCAACAAAATCTACACAAATACCTATCATCTCATACCACACTTATCCTCGTCTTCCATGTCCCATCCTTTCTCTACTCTATTTTTTTTCTTCTCTTTTATTTCTCCATTTATCTTTTCCTTATCCTTCCTTATTTCACACACCGGAGTTTCCTTTATGTACTGCCCGTGTGAAGGCGATTATATATTCTCTGCAGCGGTAGGACTTAGGAGCAATAAGTAGCGGGCTTTTTTTTTCATTATTTTCTTTTTTTTTACGCCCTTGAACTGTCTCCTCTGCTATAAGAAAAAAAAGCATATGAAGGAGCTGACTATTCGCGGTACAGATATACTATGCAAATATCATCAGCAAATGTCTCCCTCCTTGTCAATTAAGTATTCATCATTAGCGAATCCAGGTGAGCGAGTACGCCACGCACGCCCCTCTTCCAGCCCTGTCTGCATGTGATTAGTGGATGATAAGGAGGTTGAATCTGGCCGGTGAGACAAAAGGTAGAATCAAGAAAAAAAGATGAGAAAAAATAAAACCGGAAAAAATAGAAAGAGGCCGAAACAAAGAGCAGAGAAAAAAAGAGTAAAAGAAACGAAAAGTAATGGAAAACGATAAAAAAGGAGAATATAAATAAAATAAATAAATGAAAACGAGAAAACACCAAAGAAAACTCACAATAAACGAACCAATTAAAAAACACCACAAAACAACTTAAACCACACAAGAAAAACTCAAACAAAAAATAATGGAAAATAATATAAAGGAGAAAATAACAACTAAATAAATCAATAAAAACGAGAAAACACCAAAGAAAACTCACAATAAACGAACCAATTAAAAAACATCACTCAACAACTTAAACCACACAAGAAAAACTCAAACAAAAAATAATGGAAAATAATATAAAGGAGAAAATAACAACTAAATATATCAATAAAAGCGAAAAAAACCACCAAAGAAAACTATTAATAAACGAAACAATTAAAAAAAACACCACTAAACAACTTAAACCACAAAAGAAAAAAAAAATACTAACCCAACACTTGAAGGATGTAGGGTATCTTTAAGGGCTGTTATATTTAAGCGGGGGGGGGGCGGGAGGGTGGCCAGCGCGCGGAGGTGGTGATCTCGACAACCTACCTCACTGAGCTGACATTATTTTCAACCATCGGCGGGTGGCGGAAAAATACCCACGTTGTCCAGAGCTTCAGTTAACTCTAATTTCACCGACTATGGTAGATGATGTTGTGTTAGTGTTTCCATGGGTAGTTTTGTGAGCCTAGTGATAGTTATTGTGTTAGTGTTTCCATGGGTAGTTTTGTGAACCTAGTGATAGTTTGATAAGGCTTTCATAGAGGATGTTGTGTTAGTGTTTCCATGGGTAGTTTTGTGAGCCTAGTGATAGTTTGATAAGGCTTTCAGAGAGGTTGTTGTGTTAGTGTTTCCATGGGTAGTTTTATGGGCCTAGTGATAGTTTGGGAGTGTTTTGCAGAGGTTGTTGTGTTGGTGTTTCCATGGGTAGATTTATGAGCCTAGTGATAGCTTGATAAGGCTTTCATAGAGGATGTTGTGTTACTGTTTCCATGGGTAGTTTTGTGAGCCTAGTGATAGTTTGATAAGGCTTTCAGAGAGGTTGTTGTGTTAGTGTTTCCATGGGTAGTTTTGTGAGCCTAGTGATAGTTTAATAAGGCTTTCATAGAGGTTGTTGTGTTAGTGTTTCCATGGGTAGTTTTGTGAGCCTAGTGATAGCTTGATAAGTCTTTCATAGAGGTTGTTGTGTTAGTGTTTCCATGGGTAGTTTTATGAGCTCAGTGATAGTTTGGCAGGGTTTTGCAGAGGTTGTTGTGTTGGTATTCCCGTGGGTAGTTTTGTGAGCCTAGTGAAAATTTAACAAGGCTTTCGTAGAGGCTGCTGTTTCCGTGGGTATTGTTATTAGCATAGTGGTTATTGCAGTGGGCGTAAAGGAGCACCAGGGAGTCACATGGGCCGAACAAGAACCATATCATGGGTGCCACTTTAAATAAAATTCGCGTGCGCCACTAACGGGGTGGGGCCGTCTAACAGATCCTACGAGAGAGAATACCGGCTCCATGGACAACAGAAAATAATAATAATAATAATAATGATAATAATAATGATAATAATAATAATAATAATAATAATGATAATAATAATAATGATAATGATAATGATAATGATGATGATAATAATAATAATTGGCCGATCAAAAAGCCTATTTCTAGCTCGGCCTACATGTGGTTAATGAGTGAGACTAAGGTATTTATATCCTGTTCCGGTAAATTAGGCAAATAAACGAAAATCCTTCCCTATAAGTATACATCAATGGCTAAGCGACAAGCAAGCCACGCCCTTCTTCCAGCTCGGCCGACATGTGATCAATGGGTGCCAGGGAAGATTCAATTATACTGGATGGGCTCGTGCGGGTTAACTTACGATGATATTTTGAAAGGAGGAAAGGGTTAAGCCTGGTATTTTAAGACACTTTCGTTTCTCACATCAGCCATTTCTAGAGGTCAAAGAGGGGGTCAATCGGGTTATAGTGAGTGTTTTTTTAGGTTCACGGTGAAGAGGAAGGACTACACTACCACCAGGGTCATAAAACTACCCCTGGAAATGCCCACAACTCCAATGAAAGCCTTGTCAAATATGTGAACTTGGGGGACAAAATGTTTTAAAATACGACCCTTGGCCCCGGAGTGATGGAGGGGTGGTCCGCGCGCCGCCCGCCCACCGCTGCACAAATCGAGGGTCGAGACTTACGGACGCGGCGGGAAACTCGGGAAACGAACACTTGTCAACCTTGCTAGATCCGGGTTACGCTGGCGCTTACTGTGATGAGAGAGAGAGAGAGAGAGAGAGAGAGAGAGAGAGAGAGAGAGAGAGAGTCACACACCGAGGTTATGCTTCCCTCACCCACTTATTATGTATCAACCCATGAAAAGTAGATAATTATGAGGTGAGTTATGGGGGTATAGGAGGAGGAGGAGGAGGAGGAGGAGGAGGAGGAAGAGGAGAAGGAAGAGGAGGGTCATAAGAGTTGACCGTTCCTATAAACATGCCTCCTCCTCTTCTCCTCCTCCTCCTCCTTCCTCCTCCTCCTCGCATCAAAAAGCCTCTTCCCAGTTGATCCTTTAGCGCCATGTAGCAGATTAAACGCGACGGGAACATCAAATCGGCTTGTGTGTCTGTGTGTGTGTGTGTGTGTGTGTGTGTGTGTGTGTGTGTGTGTGTGTGTGTGTGTGTGTGTGTGTGTGTGTGTGTGTGTGTGTGTGTGTGTGTGTTAGTGAGGTGGAAAATGAATATATAAGCGAAGATAAAAGGAGGAAGCAGAAATGATGATAAATGATAATATGAAGGAGAGGAGGAGGAGGAGGAGGAGGAGGAGGAGAGAGTGAAGAGGAAAATAGTAGCCCAGACAACACACACACACACACACACACACACACACACACACACACACACACACACACACACACACACACATCCAAATCACCAAAACACCACGTTCCCTACAACACCTCACCTTCAACACC
>NC_066538.1:14908409-14913409 GCF_024679095.1 Eriocheir sinensis
GGAGGAAGAGAGGGTTGAGAAAGGGAGGAAGGGGGGATTGAGGAAGGGAGGAAGAGGGGGGTTGAGGAAGGGAGGAAGGGGAGGGTTGAGGAAGGGAGGAAGGGGGGATTGAGGAAGGGAGGAAGAGGGGGGTTGAGGAAGGGAGGAAGAGGGGGGTTGAGGAAGGGAGGAAGGGGGGATTGAGGAAGGGAGGAAGGGGGGGTTGAGGAAGGAAGGAAGAGGGGGGGGAGGTTGAGGAAGGGATGAAGCGCCCAGCAAGAGGATTCAGAAGACTCACCAAGGGGAACTTCTGATTTCATGTTACAATTTATCATCCTTCAAATTCACCTACTCATTTTCATTTCTCTCATTCCTTCTTTTATCTTCATTCCTTCTTTCACTCCCTTTCTTTCTAACCTTCTCTCCTTTCTTAGTTTCTTTTTATCCTACTTTTTCTCTATGTCTTTCCTTTCTTTTCTCTCCTCCTTTATCTCGTTTTCTTTGTTTTCATTCTCTACCATTTTTTTCTTCATCATTCCCTGCTCTATTTATTCCTTCCTCTATCCTTCCTTTCGTCCAATATCTCCTTTTTTATTTCGTTCCACAATTGCTGTTCTCATCTACATATCCCTCCTTATCTCATTGTTTTACTTTTCCTAACCACATTGATGCTAAGTTTGTACCAGTCATCCAGCACAATTATTTTATCAATTTTACTATCTTATTTTATGCATGTCTATCTAATCGCCTATTTTAACCTGGTTGTGTATTGGAACTTATGATTGTTAAGTTTATATCATTCATTCGGTACGGTATGTCTTTTGATGTATCTGTTAACTCTATCTATACATTTGTCTAACTTTAATTTGAAACCACGAATCGTATTTACTGTAAACGCACGGATGCTCAGCTTTTTATTTATATATTTATTTATTTATTATTATTATTCTTTTTAGAGAGGGTTGGGAAAGAGAGGAAGAGGGGGGGGGGGGTGCAGAAGGTAAAGTGGGAGGTGAAATATCAATCGGAGAGAGGAAATGGTGGGCTGTTCCACTCTTCCAGTACTCAATATTCTACGTAGAACAACTTAACTTTACCTATAAATCCTTAACTTCAACTTTTATGTCGCATTTGCACCAACTACACGGATGCCAAGCTTGTTCCACTCTTCCAGTACTCTATATTCTACGTAGAACAACTTAACTTTACCTATAAATCCATAACTTCAACTTCAGTGTCGCATTTGCACCAACTACACGGATGCCAAGCTTGTTCCACTCTTCCAGTACTCTATATTCTACGTAGAACAACTTAACTTTACCTATAAATCATTAACTTCAACTTCAGTGTCGCATTTGCACCAACTACACGGATGCCAAGCTTGTTCCACTCTTCCAGTACTCTATTAATATTCTCTTATCTGGCATCTTCATCTATAAATACTATAATATGGAATCACAGCAGAAGTCTCCCTTTACATATCTCCAAGCAGTCTATCCTTTTTTCTCGTTTCTCTGTCTTTCTCTCTCTCTCTCTCTCTCTCTCTCTCTCTCTCTCTCTCTCTCTCTCTCTCATGGAAGTGTCAAAATGGGAAATATTTAAAGCAACATCCGAGAGATAAGTTAGTTAGCGGGCTTTTTATTCTGAACTATTTTTTGTATGCGTTTTTTTATGCCCTTGAGCTGCTTCATTTACTGTAAAAAAATACGCGCTCTAGTTCCCTAATAAGTCAACCTCCTCTTTTCCTCAGTTGTTCTCCCATACTGTCCTTCCATCCTTAATTAAGAGCTACATCAACAACATAACCTCTACTAATGCCACCAGCTATCCACGAAAGCCTCAATCATATTACCAAATCATTTCCAATTAAGGCCATTTAACTTTTCTTTGTGTGATCCGCCTCTCAGCCCGTCTATTAATTCTCGTCGGCGCTGATTCCCGAGATTACGTTCCTTCGATAATAAGAGAACCAGGAACGAACGTCGCAATCCGGGTCGGGCCTAACCGGTGTTGATTATGGCTCCTGAAAGAGGGGGAGAGGAAAGGGAAGGGATGGGCCTAATGTGTGTGTGTGTGTGTGTGTGTGTGTGTGTGTGTGTGTGTGTGTGTGTGGCGGGGAGGGGGGGGGGGGTATGTGTGGGTGTATTATAGTCTAGTATAGCGTAGTGTGGTGTGGGTGTATGTGCGTGTGTGGGTACAAATATCTAATCACTTAATGACTCTCTAGGTTATACAACAGTGTCTCTCAGCAGTGTTCCCAAATAGCCAACATTTACCAACCCGTTTTCTTCCCCAGTTCTTAAAAATCAGCGTCGTTACCAATCTTCTAATCAGTAACTATTTCACATTTACGCAAAGTCACCAAATAAGGACGTCTCATATCGTACAGAAATAGGAAGAATGAATAAAGAGTATGTCGAAATAATAACAGCTATGGGCGTGAGGGAGGAAGAGGGGGAAGAAGAACGGAAATGAGAGGTTATGAATCAGTTAGGGAGTGACAAGATAAGGGACGATGAGGAGGGAGATGTAGATGAGAACAGCGATTATGGAAGGAAATGAAGAGATAGAGATATTGGACGAAGGGAAGGATAGAGGAGGAAAGGAATACAGCAGGGAATGATGAAGAAAAGAGGTAGTAGAGAAAGAAAACAAAGAAAACAAGATGAGAACAGCGATTATGGAAGGAAATGAAGAGAGAGAGATATTGGACGAAGGGAAGGATAGAGGAGGAAAGGAATAAAGCAGGGAATGATGAAGAAAAGAGGTGGTAAAGAAAGAAAACAAAGAAAACAAGATAAAGGAAGAGAGAAAAGAAAGGAAAGACAGAGAGAAAAGTAAAAAAAGAAACTAAGAAAGGAGAGGAGTTAGAAAGAAAGAGAGAGGGGAAGCAGGAAATGAAAATAAAAAGGAATGAAAGGAAAATGAGAACGAAAGAAAGGAAAAAAACAAAACAAAAGAAAGTAAAATAAAGAGAACGAAAGAAAGGAAAATTAGAGGGAAGGAAAGAAAGGAAAATAAAAAAGAACGAAAGAAAGGATAATAAGAGGGAATAAAAGAAAGACAGTATATGGGAGAGAGAGAGAGACAGAGATAAAGATTGATGGGAGAATAAGGATGATGTGATGTGATTAGAGAGAGAGAGAGAGAGAGAGAGAGAGAGAGAGAGAGAGAGAGAGAGAGAGAGAGAGAGAGAAACCGACAGGCTGAGACACGACTACATCCCCCCCGTACCCTCCCACCCCTCTCTCCTGGCAGGGTCAGGAGAGAGGACAGCGGTGCGCCCACACAAAGTAGGTGCTCGCTGTGCCACCGCCAAGGGCATTCCAGTGACCAGTGCCTGAGGCGGCAAAAGTGTGAGTACTGCCAGGGCCGTTTCCACACCATGCAAACTTGTCGGGAGCGACTGGCAGACCGGAGGCACCAGGACCTGATCGAGGCTGTCAGGGCGGACAGACAGGGGACGATAGAGCTTCTTAGGGGCTTTACCTGGCGCCTTCCTCCGCCGGGCTTCAACACTCCCTGGTGTTCAACGCTCGCCCACACTCTCACCTACAAGGCATAAGCTTCTCGCCCCTGGCCTTCCCTCCTGGGTACAGCGAAGCCTTCCAACGGCACCCGGCAGCGCAGAGGGTGCTGGGATGAACTTCGCATTGTATCAGCCAATCTGCGGGGAATCCACACGAACGTAGGCGAGCTCACGCACAGCTCGTGTGCACAACGCTGACTTATTGTTCGTGTCCGAGACCTTCCTAGGCTACAATGTGCCCAAAATTATGCGTGGATAAAAGGATATTCAGCCTGGGTCAGGAAGGATCGGAATACCCTGGGCGGAGGGGTTGCCCTCTGTTACAAATCATTCCTCAGTGTTGTGATGCTGGACACGCCAACCCCGCGGGGCTGGAGGTGTCGGAGGCCGCGGGACATTATGTGTGAGCTGTTACAGACCCCCATCACAGGGACCAGCCCTGACGGCCTACTTATCTAGCAACCTCGACCGCCTCATGACGGCCACCAGTGCGAGAACGTAATCATCCTTGGTGACCTAAATCCATGAACATGTATATGATCAGTAGGCCTATGTAATTGTATATTGTTGTATATTGTATACTATTCTATTTGTTAATTAGTAGAATAGCTGACCAGCGGGTCGGTTTAGATAAGACTCACCATACATCCTTTAATCGAAAAATCCCCTAAAAAGCTCAAAATGTTGTATAAGAGAGAGAGAGAGAGAGAGAGAGAGAGAGAGAGAGAGAGAAAGCCGGTTTAATGAATAAAATGAGTGGGCGAAATTAAAGCGAGAAAATTTTTGGGTGTAGGTGAGAGGAGAGTGAGAGCTAATGAGAGAGAGAGAGAGAGAGAGAGAGAGAGAGAGAGAGAGAGAGAGAGAGAGAGAGATGGGGGTAAGGGGTAGGCTGTCTCTTCATTTTTCATCTCTGCGGAAATAGCTAAGTTCCTCCTCTTCCTCCTCTTGTGTCTGTCTTTCTGTGTGTGTGTGTGTGTGTGTGTGTGTGTGTGTGTGTGTGTGTGTGTGTGTGTGTGTGTCATTTCACACACACACACACACACACACACACACACACACACACACAAGCAATACAATACACTAACACAATAAATAATTAAATATCTCTATAATAGTTTACTATGTATAAAGAATCTACGTTTTTATGCTTTTTTCTTTATGCTTGAAGGTTAAAAATAATATATCCGAGAAGTAAGGAAGAGGGAGAATCAGAGAGGAGGAAGAAAGAAGGAGGAGGAGGAAGAAGTAGGAAATAGAAGGAAGAGGAGGAAGCATGTACGAGCAGACAGCAGAAAGTCCCTTGGCTCATTACGAGGCTGCCTGCGTTGGTGATGTAATCGATTCCTCAGCCCCTTGAGTGACCAGCGGGAAGGTAAAGCACTTCTGCACGTTCACCTCTGACGCATCAAGGTTACGATCGTACTGACTGTTTATGCAGGAAGGCTGTTGCAGTGGCGGACGACTCTGCTAAAAAAAAAAAAAAACTGTCGAT